>NC_135867.1:11581980-11949480 GCF_031162955.1 Sander vitreus
CTGGGCTCTGCCGTTGACAACATGCTTTCATCTCTCCTTTTAAGACATACGGAGCTTTAACAAAACTAGATTTTTTTTTCAGAGTGATACAAAATACCTAGTGCTGAAACTCGTACATGATTAATACATTCGTTTCTTGATTACAATTTTTGTAATTTATTGCTAAAGTCAAATATCTAAAATGCTTGTTATATCAAATACAATATGATACATCAGCTGGTAAATGAAAACATTAACCCCCTGGTCATATTATTAACTTGACTTGTGATGACAATCTGCCATTATCTTTGACATTCAATAGTGTGAAAAAATTGTGAAAATGACAGTTAGTTACAACCAGGGCTGCACGATATTTTGTTTCATCGTCTACATCGCGATGTGCGATTCGCGATAGTCACATCGCAGGGACGTTGCGATATTGACGCTACAACTTCTTTGCTGCTTGATAAAAAAAGTAAACTTTCACTTTTCCATGATTGTTACCGGCCGACCCTTCCCCTTTACGACACGTGGTCATGTGACATAACGTTAGTCCGACCGTGGGGGTGGGGTGGGGGTTGTTATGGGAAGTGAGGCTCTCCAGTGTGTAGAAAAGTACTGTAAGCGGACACAGTGATGCACATGCTTTTCCATGGGTAGTGAAGCTACAGTAGTCAGTGTTTTATGTTCGCTGCAAAGACAAACTAAATCACGTAATCACGACGTCTCCCGGCCATTTTTCACCGCAGAAAGCTGCTACCAGCCAGGCTAAAGCTAACATAGTTAGCCTAAAGAAACAAGGCGTCTGTCCCAACTAACGTTATGGTTATGTGGTTTCTGATATAACGTAATTTACACTGATTTAAGTGCTCTTGGATACACAGTTTGTTGAAGAGTGTGACATGCAGGCTCTGCATGCAAAGCAAACCAACAGTCATGATCTATTTTAATCAATGTATCAAACAACCAAAGCAGGCCCCGCTAGTCGACCACAACCTGACATTTAGAGGAAGCAACATGCATGCATTATTAATATCATTCACTTTAGCCTGGATTGATATTATATGAATACAATGGTGTCATGTCAGTCAACCAGTGTATTTCTTCCTAATTTCCCTCTCCAAAATCACTTCAGAAGAGTAATCACAGTGCTTACTTGCTTTGGTTTTTGTAAAGCATTAAAGTTCAACAAAGACTGGTTCACATAAGAAAATTTCCTTTTTCATTTTTATTTTCTTTGTAGATGCACTCCCCTACAAAATGACTCCAGTAGTTGAGAATGATTTAGTATTTCTAAATAGGGCTATTTATGTCCTCTTGTAAAAATTAGTCTTTTTTTCATATCGCAATATATATCGCAGGGGAAAAAAATATCGCAATGTAAGTTTTTTCCAATATCGTGCAGGCCTGGTCACAACTCAAGCTATATCAGTTTTTTCTATATACATATGAATATGCTTTGTTGTAAGACTCTCCTTAAAAAACGAGGGTGCAAAACAGCTTGCTTTCTTGTCAGACACGGCCATACACAGTTATTTAAGCAAGTGACACGACTGACAATTCACAAACTATGAAATACTGTGTCAATACAGTGAAATTATTAGATAAATACAAGTGGTCTATTGATTTATCACTGCATCCCTTAACGTGTTTCATACAAACACTGCTTTCACAACTTTAAATTAAAATTCCAGAGTAAATGTAATCTTACAATGATTAAAAAAAAAAAAAAAATCTGGGCAAACTAAAAGTACAATGTTAGAAAGCTTACAAAATCAATTTTGCATGTGAGAACAGAACTATGTGAAAAATCTCTAAACTGCACCATCATCGGTTGGCCTTGTCTTGAAACGTGTATCAACACATACAACCATACTGCACATCATCAACAAACCTCCAGTGGATCAATCTGGCTCTCTATCTGCTGGATGCTGTCTCTAGAAGCTATCAGCTGAGCCTCCTTGGTGGCCACGGTCTCTCTAATCTGCTGGGCTTTCTCCTTGTTCTGCTTCAGGTAGCGCAGCTCCAGCTGACACTCTTTGACTGTGTGGTTCTGTTTGAGACGCAGCTGACGCATCGTCTCCAGAGCTTTGATATACCTGAGAGAAACACAAAGAGATAGTACTACAGAGTTAAATATCTGAATGACATATGCAGGGTTAATATCTCTGCTTTGTGCTGAAAGGATTTCAAATAATGTGAGGCTTTGCGTAAAAATAAAACAGACAAAAATGTAAGAATAAGTGGCCTTTACTTGGTTGCAGCGAAGATGGAGTCAAACTTGTCTTTGAGTGCTTTGCCCTCGCTAAGTGGCCAGTTAGACTCTTCTTGGTGACAAAAGATGACGTGATTCAGCACAGGCTTCGACACACCCAGTGAAGAAATCATCTCCCGATCCAGTTCGCCACACTTTGATGACAAGCTCACTTTCTCACCATCTCTACATGAATGACGAATGGAGGTCACAAGTAAAGAAAGGGTCAAGTAACATTAATATGAGTCCAGAAATCAATTTTATATATATATATATTTTTTTTTAATGATAGACAGAAAATGAGTACATACACTTGTGACTGTGGCTTACTTTATTCGGGTAATGACCTGCTCCAAGCTTTTGAAAGAGTAGTTCTTTGCCTTCTGAGTGCAGGACATGGAGCGATGAATAGTCACTTTCTCTCCATTGACGTCGGAGAATAAGAGTCGAATCTGTGCTCTCACATCCGTCTCATGGGCGTCCTGGAATTCCCACAGCATGAATTTACTTTAACAAAGATAGCTTCAGTAATCTGACCTAACAGGGACTAGAGACAGCAACCTTTATTAGGTTGGGATTAAAATAGTAAGGACAATAGAAACATTTAAATGAGCTTGTTGTAATGATAAAGCCATCACAAAGTGGCCTTAGAAATCAATCGTTGAAAGTGAAAAGTGAAATTCATAGACAGCTAAAATATCAGAATGTATAATCTGGCTATCAAATGTTAGGATAGCAGGGTAGATTCAAACAATTTCATTCATCAAATATTTATTTTTCTTATATCATTTTCAGTATTATATTAATGCATGAGACTACACGGTAGTGTGAGAAACGTGCAAACAATTTAAAGTGTAAATAGAGAGTGTGGACTGGTGGAAATTGTAATATCCCTGCATAGTTTGCAGAAAAGTACAAGAGAATGAGCTCACCTTTGGATCATGAACAAATGCACCTCCTTTAGATCCAGGTGGAAGTTCTCCTGCTGTTGCATACCTAAGGCACTCAATAATAGTCTGGTAACAGAAAAGAAAAAGGTTATATTGTAAAAGAATGAAATCACGAGAGCTGCAGTTAGCATTTTGAAATATTTTTTCCAGCTTTCACTGTGGCTACTTGCAAAATATGAACAAAAGCACAAATCACCAGAGCAGCTAGTCTAATCCCAATGCATACTGTCAACTTTATTGTTCTTTCTCTACAGGTCATGCTTCACAGTCAATCTTTGCTCTCATCAAAACATGTTCCTATACCGTTTTCCCTGCTCCATTGGGTCCAACCAGCACAGTCAGCGGAGTGAAGAAAGAGATGACCTGTTTGTCTTTATCCTCAATCCCAAAGCTCCTCACCCCTAGGATGCTCATCTTGTCTATCTTTGACATTGTTGCTTTCTGAAAGAGAGAGAGAGAGATGGTGAACACACATGAATTAAAATCAGCAGCAGTGATGGAAATAGGCCAGGCCTAGCCAAAGCATTTCACCGGGACATCAACTGAAAAGCACATGCAGCAAAGGAAGAATACAGACTTCTGATTCACAATGCCAACCTAAAAATTAATCTGCAGCTACACTGATGAACAGGTTTATCACGATCACCAGTGGTATCAGTCGATCTGCTGACTGTGGCATTTGGTTTTGAAGTTGCTGTCGGTCTGCAATTGCAGCTACCAATTCATTTTTATGTTTCCAAAATTGGTCATAACATATCATACAAATAACGTTACATAAAAAAGTGCTGAAGAACACACCAACTGAGGTCTATAGGCACTGAAGTATATAGCACGCAGGAATAAACTATATCTAGCTTTGGATTTACAGGCAATAGCTGTTACATTTACAAAACCAAACGTTTGAAACTGTATTAGTGTTGGCATGAAAAGTATTGTGAACTCTGGCCGAACAACAAATTCTATTTTAATGAATTTATCATCATATCACATTTATACCATATATGACGTTGGTTTATTCGTAAACTGCACACTATAGGTTGAGAACATAGATATCTGTCTGATTACTAGATGTGAAGAAAATCTAACTAAGTATAATACAAAGTTGATTTACGTTAACGTTACTGGTCTTGACCATTACAAATAGTTATAATAATTGTAAATTAAAGAAGAAATCTAGAAAAACTCTGTTTTATTGAGTTAATGTTTTTAGATGAAGGGATTATGATGTTTAACAACCTAACGTTACCTATTAATGTGTTGAGGCGATTGGGTTGAATCATACACGTTTATGGGTTGAATGTGTTAGGTTAACCTGTCTGTTAACCTGATGTCTGGGAAGCTAACATTACACATGGCTAACGTTACCTGCCAACTTAGCAGGCTAGCTAACAACCAAAGCCCGTCTAGTAACAGCGTAGTTCCGTAGCGTCAACTTTGGTTGTGCTACCAGAGACGTTGCAATGTGTGACAGGTAGTGATTCACTGTCCAACAGATCGCTGCTCCGCGCAGAACGACAACAATGATTTTCGTTAGTAGTCTCCAGTCGTATGTATGATATGAATTACACTCACCGTGTTGTTGTGGTTCAGATGTGAAAGTACAGTCAAACAATAGTTTTCGCGCTGTGGGGACTGGGGAATGTGACGTGGAAAGCGGCGACGCGGACTTAAGACGACTTCCGGGAGTGGGAACGAACCGTTCTCTTATCAAACTCAGATAAGAGACACTATCCGGTCCCTCGCAGATTATGATCCGGCCCACATATCAATTTAGGTTCACAAAACATTTTGGCCCACCTAGTTTTTGTCGCTTTTACTGACGTTGTTGTCATTTTTTTTTTGACGATTTGTAACTTTTTTTGACGTTTTTGGGCGCTTTTTTCTATAATTGCTGAGGAACTTTCCCCTGACTTCTTTAGGACTTATGTCGACCAAACTGTGAGAACACTATATGACACATGCAATAATGCAGTCAGATAAATTCTGAGATATTTGACTTTTTCAATTAAATAAAAGCATATGAATAAACTCTACATGTCTGGCCCTTGATGTGATTCTTATTTCCCAGTGGGGCCCTTAGTGAAGTTGAGTTTGACACCGTTGTCTTAATACATCCATGGAACGAACATATAAAACGGTAATATTAAGAGTTAAAGTTAACAAAACCATAAACATCTACAGCAGTAAACTGCAACATACACATTAACGCAGCAGTAACATTAATCCAAAAACATCATACAATAAAACACTGACAGGGAACATTTTACTGCACAATCAATACTTTAACTTTAAGGGCTTTACATTCTGCTTACTTACTTTACTTAAATGAGGTTTTGAATTATAGACTGTACATAAAAGTAGTTTTCAATGAATAACTTTCTGGAGTATTAACACAGTGTGGTGCTAGTAGGCTACGTTTACTTCAGTAATCTGATCTGTATAGTAACCTTCTTCCACCATTGCGTTTTTGTCACAGTTTGTGCGCTGTCTACACACGAATGTCCCTCTACACAATTACTTAATCAATTATTTAATGTAAGTCATTTTAACCACACCACATGAATGAAATTACCAATACTAAAAAAGACTATAGACTAGCAAGAACTTCTTCTATTCATTCTATTTCTATCACCAGCTCAATCGTCTTCTTTGGAAAAAGAATTGTACTGTATTTCTTGACTATAGTTCTTGATATGGCAGTGATTATTGTGTACATTGTAATACGGATTTTGCTGTAGGCTACTGCATATCTGTTTAGGCCTTAAATAAAGCACAATAAATCGTCTTCTTTGGTGACTGCAATCTCCAACCAGTGAGTTAGCCTATTTTCTGATTTCTGACCTGTCCTGGCTCTCTTTCACTATTCTTGGTATTTGTATTGTTAGCCTACGTGTCTGTACATACTCTATATGAATATTGACTGCATTTTAAGCCCTTTTTGGAAAGCTTTTTGTCACTTCTGTTAGGCCTATCCATAAAAACCTAATATAGCCCATCCCACTCCTTTTATTCTGACTGACATTTGAAATAGCCTAGGCCTATATCTTTTCAGCTGCTGCAGTGGAAGAATCATGAAGCTATATTAGAACATTGTAGAAATGAAACCCGTAAAAACAACAGTCTTGCATTCCTTATATCATATTTTTCTTATAGGCAACAAATTCCATGAAAACACCAAGACCCACAATGCATTACTCCAGCTCTAAATACTTTACGACTTCCATGCACTGTGGCACTCAGCCCTAAGCCCATTGGTTCCTAGTGAAATATGCAAATCTTTGAAAATTGGTCACATGGGCTAAGTACAGTAATTTCCTAAAACAGCCTGGCACTGTATTTTTAGCAGACTACTTAACAGGAGTAGGCTATATAGTGCATTTTGTTTTGGCCTATTTTTAGTAGTGGATTAATACACATTTGGTGCTCTCGTCTAGTGAGTATTCACGGTGACAGGGCGGGGTATGTGGGATAAACTCAAAATAAACTGCAGTACCCATGTTCAATATAATGAAGCACCTGCAACAGTGTAGCTTATTCATGTTTAATAGTTTTTGACAACACGGTCTGTAGAACATGAATACAACTTATCAGGCTTTGGCTATACAGGCAACATTAGCTTATAAATATATTGTAGTGTTGGTCTTTTTATGGGATTTGGTGACAATATCAAAAAAAGGATTGCAAAACAGTTTAAACTTTTCTTGTCTTTGGATATTTGTCCTTTTATTGCATTAAAATGTCTATAAGTCACCGTCACCATGTTTGTAGTTTTGAATGCAACATACCATCTGTTATCATTCAAGCATATTCTTGTATGTTCCTGACAATCTCTCATCACAGAACATTTACCACAAGAGGACAGTGTTTCCCTGTGGAAAAGCCATTGCTACCCTATTCTCACACATCTCCTCTCCTATCCTATCCTATCATTGGCATCCATTTGTTAGTATTGCTGTGGCAGTATTAAGGCTGTTGGCAATTGTAGTTTCTCAGTTATTAGAAGCAAATATACAAAGTAGTATACTTTTGTAGAGAAGAAAAATCTATTTTATTTAAACCTAAAGATTTACAAAACAAGGAATCATCCTTTTTTAAACAAATATTTTTTCCCAGCTTCTTCCACATTCCAAAATAAGTAAAACTGAATAAAAAACAGATGTTATGAGTAAGAACATAACACTTCCATGACAGCTGAAAAACTGTGTGAATTTGTGTGTGAGAAAGGGAGGGGAAGAATACATCTAATTGGGATAAAGGGACATGAGTTATTTTGATCCTGTGTTTGGGGTATGAAGAACAGTTTGTGGACATCCACAGGGACCTGCAGGACTGGTGTTCAGCACCTGCAGCTAAGCCCCTAAAAACCTGAGACCTTCATCTATCTGTCTTCCCTTCTGTTCTCTTCCCTTTGAAAGAATACACACACACACAGACCACCTTCTGCGTTCAGCCCACTGATTCAGTCTGTCTGTGTTATCACCCCACTGACTCATTGTGCCTCAGTCTGTCCAGCTCATGGCACTCTTTCTATTTTCATCCTGTCCCAACATGAAAATGCCATGACCTTGTGTCTTCTGTTGGACCACTAGAGATATGTGTATGTGTGTGTTATGTTTATGTGTTTGAGTGTGAAAGCCTAATCCCATATGCCCACGGTCACCCTCCCTGTCTAAATAGCTAATGGAATTGGTTTACTTGGCATTTTTGATAATCATACGGATGAATCCGGAACCAGCTGGTTCTCTCTTGCTTATCATCAAAATATGGTGGGAGAGGTGATTTCTGTTTATTTGTTTTTAACGTTTTGTTTTCCTCAAGACCGCAGAGGGTGGGGGCTGGGAGAGGGTTTTTGTTCTTGTTCAATTGTATTTGTTTGTTCTGTATGTTGTTAAAATATAAAAAAAAAACAATAAAAAATGTATCTAATATATATATATATATTAGGGCTGTCAAACGATTCATTTTTTTTTAATTGCGATTAATCGCTGAATTTCTATAGTTAATTTTGATTAATTGCATATTTTATCACATGATTAAAATTCTATTATTTTGCATTTCAGAACAGTTTTTAAGTACATATTAACAATCAAAAGCAATTCTTACCAGTGTATCTTGATTGGGAATCAAATTAATGCAAAGAAAGTTACTTTATGAACTTCATTTTAAGATTTGTAATTATTTATTTACTGTGTAAACAAAAGAAAAATGTGTGAATCTGTCATTATTGCACAATTCCTCCAAGTACCTAACTAAAAAAAACAAAAATCCCTATCCTTACTAGAGTCAATATAGTGTTTAGTAACACTAAATAATGTTGATTACTCACTGACGTCCAGTGATCACCGGTTAATGAGACAGCGTTTGCAGCACCTTGCAGCAGTTCCAGTTCAGCTGCTTTCTCCGTGTCGTACAGGCTGTGTATGTGTGAAACTACTGTCCCCCTTGACGGCAGTGTATAAGACGGGTCAGAACATGCCAACTGTAGTACGTCTTTAAGACCAGAGTCCTCTACGATGCTGACAGGTCTGCAGTTAGTTGCCACCTGTTTCGCAAGAGCTGTAGTAATTTTTTGGGATTTGGTTTCATCCACAGGTCGGCAAGTAGCACTCTCCAAAATACTGCTTTGCCTGATTGGGTAGCATGCTAGCAGGTAGTATCACATTAACTGTACTGCTATGCTTAGCTCCGTAGGTGGTAGCTCAAGCTTGACGTGCTTCTGTGATATTTTAATTTGGATTTACACAATGTGCATATGGCTTTCGACTTGTCTACGAGCCGTCCGGGAGTTTTGGAAAATAAAAAGCTCCATTCAGAGTTATTGCTGCTATCTTTCTCCATCATGCCTGCAGCCTGCAGGATGTGTTACGAGGAAGTGGCAGCTTGATGATAAGTAACGGTGCTGCAAAGGGTCAAAATAGTAGCCTGTTAGGCACGACGCAAAGCCAAGTGAAGTGTAAAATAAATTAATAAATGGCGGCATGCGATTAATGCGATTAAAAAAATAATGCGTTATGCCTGGCCCTTAATCACATCGCGATTAACGCGTTAATAATGACAGCCCTAATATATATATATATATATATATATTGTGGGAGAGCAATTAAGGATAAAGGAGTAAAAGATGAGGGGGCCCAAAGGAGCAAGTGAAATAAGTTAGGGGAAACAATATAAATACGGTAACAGGGAAAAAAAAGCTATATTTTTCTTCTAAATAAATGAGTTGCTGGCAGTCAACAGCAGTCCTCAGTGGTAGATGCAGACAGATTTACCCTTCACTGAACTGTCTGTTTTTTGACATTTTATAAACACAAAAATTGCAGCATCAATATTTTATTAAATCCTGAGGGAATGTTTTGATGGCAAATCGGCCTTGTGGTGCCTGCTTTGGAAAACGAGAGTTGATATAAAATAGAAAGAACAGCTCATGGAAAATTATACATTTCACAGCAAAATAACCAACAATAACTGTTTTTTCTGAATAAATTTGTCTTATTTAGTGGATTCCTGGACTTAGTTTCTTCACTGAGTGGCCTGAGTAGGACCCATTTTGGCCAGCGGCCTCAAAATAGTTCTAAGCCTAAAAGAAAGATGGATTGAGTTTTGTAAAGCAACATTTCCCCCCTCATTTCCACAGCATCCTATGAATAGTAAATTATTCTCCTCTTACCATCCTCAGCCCTGCATGCTTTTCCTGTTGTTTCTTTTGTTCCATTTCCTACGTTATAGGACAATAAGGCTGACATTAATTTACACAAGAACTAAAAACATGGTTCAATGCCTGTGAAAAAAGGACATCTCGGTATGAATTATCTCCCAGCAAGCTATCTACCCATAGTGCTTTCATGATGAGGAGTTTTTTTAAAATTTTGGTGTGGCTTTGTGATTTTACTTTATCAGAGTGACATTTTCATTTGACTTCACATTTATGCCCAGGCTTTAGAAACACTGGAATGTCTTCATTTTTGTCTTCTCCTTTTTGATTTTAAAGTCCTACTGCTTGTGCATATCTTGCACAGTACCTCCCACACAGTCAGGATTTCTCAAAATGAGTTTGACTTTGAGTGGAAGAGGCTGTCTCCTCCAAAAAGCACTTGATAGGTTTCAGTTCAGGGGGGAAGAAATAAAAATAGAACAGTAACAAATGGCTTTTTGTTTTTCTTGGTACATATACAGATTAAAAAGTAATGATCAAATTACCTCTTTTACATTTTTTATAGCAAATGTATTTATTTTTGACCTCACTTTACTCAGCTATGAACAGAAATACTCCCATGGCTTATACCAGGCAGTTTTTTTTAGCCACTGACAGTATGCTCTTCAATAAAGACCCAGCTCTTTGTCTTCACGCGTGGCTACACATTTATTCACTCAGTTTAGGGTCAAAAAGGCATTTTCGCCCCCCAGGACTGCCGCATACTGGATGTTTTTCCATTTTCAGACCATTCTTTGTAAACCCTAGAAATGGTTGTGCGTGAAAATCCCAGTAACTGAGCAGATTGTGAAATACTCTGACCAGCCCGTCTGGCACCAACAACCATGCCACACTCAAAGTTGCTTAGATCACCTCTCTTTCCCATTCTGACATTCAGTTTGGAGTTCAGGAGATTGTCTAGACCTGGACCACACCCCTAAATGCACTGAAGCAGTTGCCACGTGATTGGTTGATTAGATAATTTCATTAACGTGAAATTTAACAGGTGTTCCTAATAATCCTTTAGGTGAGTGTATATTGTGGGAGAGCAATTAAGGATAAAGGAGTAAAAGATGAGGGGGGCCCAAAGGAGCAAGTGAAATAAGTTAGGGGAAACAATATAAATACGGTAACAGGGAAAAAAAAGCTATATTTTTTCTTCTAAATAAATGAGTTGCTGGCAGTCAACAGCAGTCCTCAGTGGTAGATGCAGACAGATTTACCCTTCACTGAACTGTCTGTTTTTTTGACATTTTATAAACACAAAAATTGCAGCATCAATATTTTATTAAATCCTGAGGGAATGTTTTGATGGCAAATCGGCCTTGTGGTGCCTGCTTTGGAAAACGAGAGTTGATATAAAATAGAAAGAACAGCTCATGGAAAATTATACATTTCACAGCAAAATAACCAACAATAACTGTTTTTTTCTGAATAAATTTGTCTTATTTAGTGGATTCCTGGACTTAGTTTCTTCACTGAGTGGCCTGAGTAGGACCCATTTTGGCCAGTGGCCTCAAAATAGTTCTAAGCCTAAAAGAAAGATGGATTGAGTTTTGTAAAGCAACATTTCCCCCCTCATTTCCACAGCATCCTATGAATAGTAAATTATTCTCCTCTTACCATCCTCAGCCCTGCATGCTTTTCCTGTTGTTTCTTTTGTTCCATTTCCTACGTTATAGGACAATAAGGCTGACATTAATTTACACAAGAACTAAAAACATGGTTCAATGCCTGTGAAAAAAGGACATCTCGGTATGAATTATCTCCCAGCAAGCTATCTACCCATAGTGCTTTCATGATGAGGAGTTTTTTTAAAATTTTGGTGTGGCTTTGTGATTTTACTTTATCAGAGTGACATTTTCATTTGACTTCACATTTATGCCCAGGCTTTAGAAACACTGGAATGTCTTCATTTTTGTCTTCTCCTTTTTGATTTTAAAGTCCTACTGCTTGTGCATATCTTGCACAGTACCTCCCACACAGTCAGGATTTCTCAAAATGAGTTTGACTTTGAGTGGAAGAGGCTGTCTCCTCCAAAAAGCACTTGATAGGTTTCAGTTCAGGGGGGAAGAAATAAAAATAGAACAGTAACAAATGGCTTTTTGTTTTTCTTGGTACATATACAGATTAAAAAGTAATGATCAAAATACCTCTTTTACGTTTTTATAGCAAATGTATTTATTTTTGACCTCACTTTACTCAGCTATGAACAGAAATACTCCCATGGCTTATACCAGGCAGTTTTTTTTAGCCACTGACAGTATGCTCTTCAATAAAGACCCAGCTCTTTGTCTTCACGCGTGGCTACACATTTATTCACTCAGTTTAGGGTCAAAAAGGCAGCCAAGGACATGGCTGATGACAGTATTACATATTATGTAAGATAAAACAGGATCTGGACTGTCCCCAGCTGAGTAGGCCTGCTTTCATCAACAAAGACTTTTTAAATTCTGTAACTTTCCAGGAAAGAAACAACATTCTGACATTAACCATGTGTGCGGAGGTGAGAATGTAGGCAGGGTTTACAGTAACTTCTCTCTCAAACTCTGTTTTTATTTTTTAATTTCTGTCACTTTTAATATACAGACAAGTCCAACAGGATACTTTTTGAGAAAGGATCGTCCAAACGTGTTCTGTTATTTCCATATTTGAACGTTTATCCCTCTCTCCATAGCTGCAGGCTTTTCACCCTGCCTTCCTGTGTGGCTTGCTTATCAGAGAGTAAAACTAGCATGCTTGCTTCTATGCCATTGGGTGTGTTTCCACTCCTGGTGACTTCCATAATCAGGAAGAAGAGAAGTGGATGCTATTGATTTTGAACCAGGCAATTATGAGAAGTTGGAGGGAAAGAGAGTTTTTTGGCTAGACACAAAGGAAATTAAATAACTAAAGAGGTGGAGGGAAATAACGAATAGCTCCTGGTTGTGAACGGCAGTAATGAGGTCATTGAAAGGCCCTCTTTGTTTGTGTCTCTGCATGTCCAACTGTCATGCTGTCTTTATTTCACTCTGTGTAAATTAATGCTACATAACATGCAACAATTATGCTACATAAAATCCACATAGGCCTGCACTGTATAATAGGCAGCTGCAAGTAATAAATTAATGATAGGTATTCTTGATTCAGATGAGCCTATTACCAAAATGGCTTGACAATACAATATACTATTGTCAGTGCTTGGATATTGGCACACCTGAATCACATTGGCCCATTCTTTATCTTATTAGCTGTAGCTGTGCTAATGACACATCTGTGAAAAGGATCTGTCTGGTAGCCATTCTGTGGCCATGCAGCAGGTTTTGAGTATGACCCTGGTGTGTATGCTATTGGCTTTACTGTCACTCTTATTTTGCCTGCCTAAATTATCAAATGTTATGTCAGTTTAAAAACATTAGCTATCTTTAGGATACACAAGCCAGTAGTCTCATTTCTATTGTGTGGCCATATGTGCTGTGAACTTCTATCTTACTTTCTAAAAATAGTTGACATTTTGAGAAATGCTTATTTGCTTTGCTGCTAAAAAGTTGAGAAGCTACACTAAATATGAAGCTTGAGCCCGGAGACAGTTAGCTTAGCTTAGCATGAAGACTGGGAACAGAAGGAAACAGCTAGCCTGGCTCTGTCCAAAGGTATAAAAATCTGCCTACCAGCACAAGCTGACTTATTACTGCACGACATATCTCAAGCCTGGTTAGCTGAATCCCCATGCTTCTTGTCTTTATGCTAAGCTATGCTAGCTGGCTAGCTTCATATTTAGCATACACACATGAGAGTATCAATCTTCTCATCAAACTATCAGGAAAGAAAGCAAAAAAGTATTTGCCAAAGTGTTATCAAGCACAAAAAAGACAAAAATGATACTTAACAAGCACAGGGCTTTTGAGGGTGGTTTCATTCAGCAGGAATAGGCTACCTCTAAATTATGACAACAGCTAGAACAATTCTAATCACGCAAACGTTTTTATTACTACTACTAGTATAGCTCTAGTCTAGATTTGATAAGATCTGGCTCATCAATACACACCACTAATTATCTGGTAAAATTACATTCTCCTGTGGATGTGTGTGATTTGGTTGGTGTTTTTTTTGTTAGCTGGTAGCTCATGCTGATAGTAGCCTACTGTGTACAATGAACCTTTTTCACAGCAGACATTTTTGATTTCTCATAGTAAGAAAAGCACAGCTGAAATTGATAACCTTAACGATGGCTCAATTCCATCAAGTGTCCGAGTAAGCTATTTCAGTGAGTCAGCATGAACAATACCAGGGCCTCTCCTAAGTGGAATGCAGCCATCATTAATGGTTTTGAATACACCTGTGCTTTTCCTGCTATGACATGTCAACATGTCTGCCGTGAAAAAGGTCTATTAAAAAAAAAACTGAGAACTGACCAAAAAATATGTTCTCTTTATAAAATTCAAAAAAATTGTATCAAACTTTCAAATGTCTTCACCTCTAATTTTCAGACAGACAATGTACGTTTGCAAATTTACAGTAAATAGATTTATGATAATTTATAGAGCAAATTCAGACTAACTGCTCACATAAAATAACACTAAACACAAAGATGACTCAAGGAACCTGCTTTTCAGCCCAGACCTCTAAAGCCTGTCTAAATGTGGACTACTTGATATTAAATGGTAGGCTAAACAAGCCTCTGGGTACATTGTTTAACTCAACACTGGACAGTAGCTGTCGAGTTGAAGACACTTCACCACTCATCCAAGATGCTTCATCACCTCTGCTGATGAAGAGGAAGCTGATCCTGGATGAATGGCGCTTCATGCAGCTCGGTGGAAATATTTTTATTAACTTAGTATGTTAGCCTGTAAACCAGACTTGTACTGTATAGGACCAAACACATGTCTGAGATAACTTATATCTAAAAAGATAAACATACATCAGCTTTAAGAGGGAAAGACAACAGTCACGACAGAGACAAAAGTGCCACAGAGCAGGAGGGTTACAGATACCTTCCTCCACTTTTTCTAATTCCAGAAAAGGTGGAGGTGACAGAAGTAGCTGTGACCGGTAGAAGGAAAGAAAATTATATTGATTTACAGCATCAGCACACTATCACCAAACACGAGTGTACAATGTAAATGTATCCTGTCTTAGCAGGTGTAACTAATGACATTAACGAAGACCCTGTTGTATTGAAGTCTCCAGGTAAGTGTCCAGCATGCAAAGCACAGGTGTTACTAATAACATTAACAATGTCCCTTTACGTACAAGTATCCCAGTTGGACACGACAATGAGTACGAAGACCCCAAAATTGCAACAATGAAATAGAATTCAGTCATCGGTAAATTCTTTATTTACACCTGTGTTTTTCCAACAATGTCAAAATGTCTTGTGAAAAAGGCCTGGGGGCTGTTGCACAAAAGTAGAATAGAAAAGTAGAATAGAAAAGTAGAGTAGAAAAGAAATCCAGGATAACTGAAAAAACGCAGCTTGACTAGACTTAACGGTTGCACGTTTGCCAAGCCAGGATGAGAAGGTGAAGCTATGTCAAGCCAGGTGTACATAGTTGGGATAAGTGCACGTTCATGGCTTTCTTAAGGCCCAGACACACAAACGTCGGCAGAAAAGACAGTTGGGCTGATCAGTCTCCCCAAATTGGTCAAAAAAGTGCCTCGGAACACACCAAAGCGACAAGACATAATACATCTCCATAACAGCAGGCGGCGCTAATCTGTATTGTCGCCCAAAAATGAAAACCGGCAGCTGATTGGACGAATGCGTCACGTGGGTCTTGTTTCTCCGGAAATTCAAAGACAGACTGTCATGGCGGCTTGTTCAGAATACGATCTCATATTGTACTAAAATAAGCGTGAAATAGGCCATGCAGTTGCTGAATCTGTCTTCATTTCAGATCAACAAAGGTCAGTTTAAAAGATTTTCGTCAGATTTTGAGAGACTCTAGTCACACAACTCATTCCGCTCCCCGTTTCTGGGTTAGCACTCTACCAATCAGATGGGTCATTTGAGTCCGACTGCCGGCAGTGCCCGCCCCGCCGATTATACATGTCAAATCGGCCAAAATGAAGGACGACAGACCCTCGGACGCATACACACCGAACTGACTCGAGTCACTGACCTTGCCAGACTGTCCAATGGCCGATTATCGGCTCTGTGTGTCCGGGCATTTAAATAGACCACGGTATCGATCATAGATTTACTGATGCTAAAATGGAGAATACGATTGTGTATTCTTTACACAGAGTGAGAAGCAGCTTCATATGCAATTATGACAACGTGAAACACATTTGTAAAAATTGCGAGGCAGACAATCACGGACTGACTGAATGCGTAAGTAGCCTAAAAATATACATTTACTGACCACTGCTCTGAATTGAAACTGCCATACCATTCAAGAAGTTCGGCTAATTCTTTGCACAAATGAGCAGTTGTACTCTTTGCCTTAAAAATGAGCAGAAGACTAATGTTACACCGGAAATGTACCATGAAGATCAATTACAACCACTAATCTACAATGCTGTGAAGCGTACATATCCTTCTCTCTCACTCTGTCTCTCTCTCGTATGGGCTAAAATATAAATTACCTAAGGAATATATTTACTCCCACTGCTCGCTTTTCAGGCAAGTGTACAACAGGTTTTTTTTGTGGAAATAATTAGCCTAACTCCTTAAATGGTTTCATTTAAGAGCAGTAGTTCATAAATGTATATTTTTAGATATATCATTCAGTCGGTTCGCTTCTGCCATGTTTTTTCTCATTTTTTCTGTTTTTGTTTTTTACAGAGGCAGTTTCCTTCTTTATTTATCATATGCTTTGCTTCCTAGTAGGCTTATATGGACATAGAAAAGAAAGACTCTGAAGAAATTGGAACCTAAAATCTAGAAACTATAAACATAATTAAGTGATACATTTAATGCACACTTTAAAGATGACTGTAACACAGTGTATTCATCACTTTAAACATGACTGTAACACAGTGTATTCATCACTTTAAACATGACTGTAACACAGTGTATTCATCAGTTATTTCCCCGCAGCAAAATATAAGGTCAAAATCCATTGAGGTGTCTTCTCCATGTTGTTTCATGAATTTACAGTAGCCTCAATTATATAGTTACTGGTCCAGTGAACTAAGACTATAATTAGGGAGGATTGTACAATTATAAAAAATAATTGTTCAATCGTCCCAAATTATAGTCCCAGTTCACTGGAGAGAACACAAATAGTGTGCTAAGAATGCCAAATACAGTGCACATGGAAGAGGAACATACATGGTCCTTTGTTAAAGAATACTAAAATAAATAAATCAACTAAAATAGTTAAAGGTGTATTTGTCCCTGACCAGTCTGCCATTGTTGGAACCGCTAACACATGTATAGCACTTTATATATTATCCTTCGTCACTGACTTCATTTAAAACACATTTACTGTATCAGCCTTTTCTAATTATCTCAACAACTGCCATAATATATTCATCAAACTTCTAACAATCTGAACAGCAGTTTTCACACAGCAATATAACAGCAACAATGTCACATGACTAATTATAAAAAAAATAATGGTCACAACTAACAATATATAACAGTGCTTTACTGAACAGCAATATGCACCTGTTGTATTTTAATGCAGGCTGATAATAATAATAAGGTAAAAGCACTGCTGAGTGAACAGAAAAGGCACCAGGATTAATAAATCCTGGCTGTTAGCCTGCAGGCTAGCTGCACAGAATAAATCTCCATGGTAACTTAGGTGCCTCTGCTGTTGTGCAACCAAGTCGAGGCTGAATTCATCCAGGATAACTGGAATATCCCGGTTTAATCCCTTATCTTGGTTTTGTGCAATAGCCCTCTGGAAGTGGCACTGCCAAATGGGATGCAGCTATTATGTTGTTAGTCAATTCTGAGTTAACATGTCCTCCATGAGAAGGGCCTATTGCGGGGGATTTTGGAGGCACATAGCACCTGACTAAATATGGCTCTGCCAAATGTATCACTCAGTAAGTATATGCATGGAAAACTGACCAAAAGATAAAGGTCAGTACAATTTTGAGAATATACACTTGTTGAATAAGAAAAACAAGGGGGACAACAGATAGACAAACATATTACACAGGCAAACACACACACTGCTCTCTCAGCTTTTATGGCACCAAATACTCACGCCGAGAGACCACTTTAGATAGAGATAGAGCGGGTAAACAGACACGAGCACACAAAGCCGATGAGAAAGAAGGGGAACATGTGCTGGATCCATAGGCCGGATCTGGTAATGGAAGATAAATTAGCCTCCCTCTGCTGAGGCATAGTGGTGTCAGGAGATACACAGCATTGATGGCACAACAGTGAGCAACTGGACCATGGCAACAAAAAAAGGAGGGGGGGAAAGGGGGGAGCAAGACGGGGAGGGAGAAAGAGGAAGACAGCAAAGAAATATGAATCTGCTTTGAATGAATCTGCTTTGAAGGAATCTGCTGTGAAATATCAATGGAGTATTTAGAATACGTGACATGTTTCAGCATCAGTACAGTTTTTTATTCCTTTTTGCAAAACATTTTACATACATTAATATTTTTTGAAAGATCTCCCTACCTTCCAGCCTGGCCTCCAATTTTTTCAGAGCATTGTGAAAATGGACATACAAACACTTGAAATGTGCTTGAGTAAAGGAATCTGTCTCTGTACATCACATCCAATTTGTTATTGGTACAGTTTCAGCTGTGTGGTGATTGACCTGTGGATACACCTTGTATGCATTTGATGGCACTGAACTATATGTATTCCTATTAACAATACATGCTGCAAATTATCACAAACGACCACTCAGATCAAAGAATAATTTAGATCACAGAGGTTTGTTGGATACCTACTGTACATTACTTCCTAAACCTGCTAACTCAGGTATATGTGGACATGACAGTTTTTTTTTAACTTTTGAACAATAAACAGAATGACAGTTGAGCTGGCATTGCCTATGGGTTTCTTTTTACATTGTGGATTTTAACTCCTACAGACATGGTTTGTTCGAAGAGAAATAGGAATGCATTGAGCAGATGTTTCAGGACCCATGTTGGAATTTCTCGCCATATTGTTGGTTCCTGTCGTCTTATCTCAGCTGCAAGCTCAATACCCCACATTGATGGAACTTGCATGATGGAAAATGAGCTGGTGCGTGAAATCAGCAGAGGTAAGGATGCCAAGTTTGTTTACCCAAGACAGCCAGCAAGAAAGGAAGCAATTATTATGAACAAGAGCGGTGACTGTGCTGTCTCGCTCTTACTGTTGCTGATATTAGGTTTATATACAACTTCCTTGCAATAGACAGGTTTGCATATCTTGCTTTATAGATATAATAATACTACTAATAAAAAAGATCTTATTAAAACCCTGTACGTAGAAAATGTTGAAGCGGAAACCCTTTGCCACAAATAGGGCATGCACATTTGATGAAGGTGACAAATTATGGAAGTGCGCATAAAGCATTAGTTTTACATCAAATAAGGACCTATTTCATGTTTCACATTCATAAACAAATAGATATTATTTTATGCTAAAGTTAATCACTGACAAAGATATCTTCAGTTTGTTATCTACATATTGACATTACTTTTGTTTAAGGTCAATATGATCCTAGAGATATTTGTCCTATTATGAACAAACTGTTTTAAAACTCCAATAACAGAAATCCAAACACATTTATTTTGGTTTTGGGAGGATAGTACTGCATAAAAGTGTCAATATCAATCACAGATATAGTGATAATATCTGTTTCCATTAACCATGTTTTACAGCTGTGGTCTCTGAGACCCCAAACAGGAGTAATGCATCATTTTCTGAAGCAAAAATCTAAAAAATTGTATAATTGCAAAATGAGCAATTCTTATAAAAGTTAGGTCTATATCAATGTGATTAAACAATGCTAATGCAATTATGGTTGGTCTACGTTTTGCCTGGAAGGAAACATAACTTAATAACTTAATAAGTAATAACTTACCCAAAAACAAAACTATACAGTATAAACTAACCTCACTAACAATAGAAAACATTATGCACCATAGTTGGGAAGAGAATCTACGTGGAGTCGACGATAATGTTCATCTGCCATGCTTCCCTACGCTACATGCTCCTCTGTAGCATTAAATCACTGTCTGGTTCTCATCATCTCTCTTGCATGCATATATTATCTTATTATGAGTAAATGCATGTCGCTCATATTTCAGGCAATGAGCGTGTTATTTCTATTCAAAGTGTACTCATTTGAGTCAAGTGATTACAATCGTTGTTGTTCGTGGAATTTGTGAAACCAATCTGTCAGCCATATAACATTATTCATTATGGTATGATGTTCTTTGTATCCAGTATCCCACATACATTTCAAATATTTTTTATTTTTTTTGGGGTATTTTCTTTACCAACATATTTGTTTGATATTCGTATCAATCAAACAGAGTGTGCAGGTGTTGACAGTTCCTCTGAAGCTTTATTACAGACAATACTCCAGGACATAGTGTGATGGCTGGTGTCAGAGTGACAACAGCATTGATGAAAGTCTGGCTTCACCGCAACAGATGAAAACAGCTGTCTTTCTGAGGGATGCTTTGATCTTCAGAGCCCAGCCAGGTTCACTCCCTTTCCTTGAGTCAATTTGGACCAGATGAGAAACACTACTATCATAGAGGCTTTATTGGATGAATGCATAGGAATGACCAGCTCATTTAAATATGGTTTGCTCTCAACAGCAGCTAATACAAATAAAACTGATGAGATAGTGGCTGAAGAATATATTCTTAAAGTGTATTTTATATTTTTAAACACTTGTACAGTAAAATTATAAAGTTCAATCTGGGTCCAAAATAGTCGTTTATATTTAAATGTTATCCACCAAAAGTTGGCTATAACCTAAATTTGAATATGAGCTCACATTTGCTCATGCACTTTTTTAAAATGCAGAATCCACATTACTTGAAAACTTATTTTGAAGGGATTCCCTCCATTATTGTTATTAATATTATTATTATTATTATTATTATTATTGTTATCATCATAATTTATTGGATACTGATTACACTATCTGTATCTGTCCAACTGTATCTGTCTGCATGTGTAAGACGTGTGTAATGTCCTGCAAAAGAATTTATCACAGCTTGTTTCTAAAGCTCATTTGCTCATCTGCAGCTACCAGCCCAGACTCTCAAATGGAGCAATTATTCTCTCTCTGATACACTTCCAGCTCCTAATGGCACAAGTCACTTCCATTTTTGTTATTATAATAAACTGTCATCCGGGGAAATCATCTTTGGAAAAGTTATTCTCACTCTGTGCTATTTCCAATTCAGCGTTTCAATGACATGACTGCCCAATGTTGCCTTTTCTCCTTTCATTGCTCATTGCTGATTATATACCCCGTGGCTGCTTCTCCGAGCCCCTGAGAAGCACAGATTTCATACATTTTAGTTTTACAGCCAGAGGCCACACTGCGAGATCCTTATTAGAAAGAAACATATTAAGCTTGTCAAGAAGGAAAGGTTTAGGGTGTTAAGATGCTTCATTTATTATTGTTTTCTGTGTAATACCTTGTTTGACGCCATTGCATGCTTGTCTCCCTCATTACTGCTGCTATAACGAATAGCACGTGCACATACCACCAAAAGCAGAACATCCCTAGCTTGGAATTAAGTGAGGTTAAATTGTTTGTGTTCATTCCACAGCAGGATGTAAGCTGCACTTGCTTGGATTTAAACCCTTGCGCACTTATATTACAGTAAGTCTTGATAAAAAGGATGCAATACTTTATGAAGTGTCTGGTCGGAAGCAATCCTACTGTGTGTTGTGTGAATGTGGGACAAAGAGAAAACAGATAAAATGTGCCAAACAGAAATGAATGATTCCCTTTAGCAATTAAAATTCATTCAAGAGGGCAATGCAATTTTCAAACACTCTCAAAACAAGCGGGGGTGTCATGTCAGGCCACCACAGCAAGATCAAGACGAAAAAAGCTTTTCCCAAGTTGTTTGATCCTTTGGAGAAATCCATCGGCATAATGTATGATACACCTTAGGACATATCTGTGACTAACTGGCTGAAGATACAAAACAAAATAAACTAAACTAAAATGCAGATGCTGTCACATTTTGGGGACAAAGTATGTGTGTTTATCAAATCGCATCATTTGGTCAAAGCAAATACCAATTTGTAGACAATTATGTGAAAGTAAATGCAAAATAACTTGTCTTTGGGCTTGTGACACAAACATCTACTGTAATAGCTGAACAAAATTGTGCCATCAAGTGAGACAATTACTGTGAAAGTGAAAATGTAATATCATTTTTCAGAACCATTACCAACAAAACAATCAAATGTGACATTTAAAAAAATAATAATAATGAGAAAAAAAACCTAGGTTAAACAAGAGTTTAGAATAAACTATAATATAATCTTATTCTGCTGTAATGCTTTCACTTGTCTTTCTGAGTGCTTTGCACAAGCTGGAAATAAATATACCTTTTGAAATGTGAAATGTGAAATGAAATGTGCAACAAATGTGTGAAAAACAAAGCAGTGAATACTTTTGCAAGACACTTGTTTGTACTGACCATCTCTTTATAGTAAAAAAAAACAAGGAAACTTACTGTCAAAGAATAATGTCACAAAATCTGCATAATCTCACTGCCATGCTGCAAACATATGTCTGTAACCTGCCATTGCATAAAAAGAGGTGAAAACAGATGAGTAAACTCCAGCACACACTTTTCATACAGTCTGCAATACTGGCCTATTTGATTACAAAATTCACTATTTTCACAGATGGTCCAAATATGATCAACTGCTCTGAATTTAATATCCTTGGATGCAAAAGGAAGAGACAAGGGAGGACGAGAAGACGAAAGGGATATAATAGCTTGCCAGTGTACTGAAAAATGCAGGGAATAACACACAACATATTTCAAAGGTTGAATGCTTCCACCAAAGTAAAGACATTTTTAAAGATGTGAAACTTTTAAATGTAATGTTTCTAAATGTATATTTTATGAAGTTGACTTTCAAATTCTTGAGGATCTGACCTTACTGAGCCATTTTAATGCTACAACTAATGATGACATTTTTTTATCATTTTCATTGCCTGTCATCTATTTACTTTTACACGCTATCTCCTCTGTCTCCATTATCTTACTTAGTGTAAGTAAATATCCTTTTAGCTCTGAGGGAATTCAAGCAAACCACTAATTAAGAGCCTGATGACTCAATAAGATCGCTTAGAGGTCCTTTTGTAAGCAGCAATATGTATATGTATGTGTATGTGTGTGTGTTTGCCTGTATGTGTCAGATGGTGAATCTCAGTGGTAGGATTAGAGCACAGCATTTCCTTCAAGCTGGTGTCTGGTGGTTAAAGGCCCCACAACAAGAGAGAGAGTGTACTGTACTGTGTGTGTGTGTGTGTGTGCGTGTGTGTGTGTGTGTGTGTGTGTGCGTGTGTGTGTGTGTGTGTGTGCGTGTGTGTGTGTGTGTGTGTGCGTGTGTGTGTGTGTGTGTGTGCGTGTGTGTGTTTGTAACCTGTCAGTAAAATGTTAGAAAAACATAACTCAATAAAGTCTGACAGTTGTTTTTAATGCTATTTTCATTTGGTCATTTCACAGAGAATAATTTAATGCTGTTGACAGGCTTGAAAAACTGTGTCATCTGGCAGCGATCACCTTCATAAAAGTCACACTAAATTTCCACTGATGTTTTATCATTGCTGTTCACTAGAAATGAGATTTAGATTTCTGGTACTACACAAAAAACCCAATGTGCCTTTAAACATAAATCTGTCCTGACAGCAATGATTAAGTCTAAGAGGAGGTGTTAACATTGTTGATGATTTTTTTTAAACTACTTTGTTGACCGATAGTGTCTGCCAAAATACTTTTCGGTTGTTTTACTCTTGACTTTGGTTATAGATGTCAACCGAAGACGCCATTTTACCTTAAACATTTCAGGGGCGTGTTTGTGTCAGGCTTAAAACTTATCTGGCTTCATCCTCTCCATGCGATCCGGGGTATCCATCTGACGGAATTTATGCAGAGTTCGTCGGCTACGATCTGCGGTGTTCCTTGGTTCACAGTTATCGGTGGCTCCGGTCAGCTGTACCTACTCAACGTGCCCGCTAGATGGATTCAATTTCACTGTTGGTAACATGATAGGGACGGAATAGAGCATAGAAATCAACGAGAGTGGGCGGGAGTGGGACGGAGAAATGTGTGTTTTGAGTGTGAGAAGATCTCCGTTAGGAATTACGTAATGAAATCACCTAGGCCTGTAGGTAATGCATGTAGGCCTATAATGTAGCCTAAATTTCGAGGCAACCTCAGTGATTTGACCGCGATTAACCAACCACACACACGCGATATCAACTGGCTAGTTATCCTCCAGACAGCGACCTGCTGCTTCTGGATTTTGGATTTTTCGAATGGCCATTACTGGCGACTCATTCAGATTACGATCTCATATTTTACTAAACTAGTTCACCGAAACGTGTTTCTGAAAACATTTTAAGCGAGAAATAAGCCATGCAGTTGCTGAATCTGTCTTCATTTCAGATCGACAACGGTCAGTTTAAAAGATTTTCGTCAGATTTTGAGAGGCTTAGTCACGCTCATCCCGCTTGCCATTTCCGGGTGAGTCCCGACTGCCCTGTCTCCGACTGAGCATGTCAGGTCTGCGAAAATGAAGGCCGATCAGCTCCTCCAACGGACGACGGCACGGAACACACCAAACAGACTCGAGTCACTGACCTCGCCAGACTGTCCAACGGCCGATTATCGGCCCGGTGTGTAACTGCTTTTAGACAACATAGGGAACGAAACGGGAGCGGGACGGGATTCTGGAGTCTTTCTCTCGGGATTTTGCAGGACAGGATTTTTTGCGTCACATGATCGGGATATGAAGGGAGTATTTTCATGGGCTCGGGATGGGATGGGAGCAACAATTGATTCTCATGTCACCCTCTAGTGCCTGCCTCCCCGCTGCCGGATTGTAAAGCTCTCCAGACGCGGCTGTGTGCGATCTCCGCCCGCTTAATCGTGTTTCCCAGCAGACTGAATGGTGTTCATTTCACATGGCACTGATCAACACCAGATCACTCATGAATAAGACTTTTATCCTCAATGACTTTTTTACAACCAAGGCTTTCTCCTGTCGACGGAGACCTGGCTGAAACCAGGTGATAACAGCGCCTTCTCGGAGATCCTCCTCACCGGCTGTTCTTTCTTCAACTCCCCGCGAGCTTCAGGTCAAGGTGGTGGTCTGGCCACTCTCTTCAAAGATTAGTACAGATGCAGATTATTACCTGAACCATAATAACAACCATATCATTGATAAAGCTGATTAGATATTTACATGGACTCTAAACGTTGACTGTGCCATTGCTGAAACCACCTTAAGATTATACTTTGCATAAAAGATTAAATGGGTTTGAAGGAGGGCCAAAGCCATTTCAGATCTGTATCACAGGAAGCTAAGTATTCACTGTTTTTATTACTGCCCCACTTATCGTAGAAGAAAACGCCTCTGGTAAATGTCATAAGAAAAGCTATGATTTGAATTGCTTCCTAACATTAATTGCTGTAAATCTACAGCACCACATTTGAATTTTAAATGAAGGCAGCCACCTAAAATTTGGCAGACACATTAAGGAACGTCCCTTAAATGTGTTGTTATACGAAACCAGCTTTGTTTTAATTTGAGGATCTGAAGCATCTGTGCGCCGCTGTAAGATGCATTTTGGCTCAAACACCCCCTCTGGCAGCAGTTATCCTTTATATCCTTAATATAACTGTATGCGTTTAGATCATTGCTGTCTAAACCTTATTCAATATTCATATATGATGAAACTTGTGGTGAGTGCCAAGAATTAATTTTTGAGCTGTCCCATGCAGACTGTGGCCCCCCAACAGCCTTACATCTTTGGCATTTCCATATCAGCTTGAATGGCTAAATCTCTGCTTGTGGTAATATTTTAAAATTGGAGTGGGTTTAGGTTGAATCCTTGAAAATTAAACTATTCCCTCCACAGAGATCTGAGTGTACCATACAGGCTCGGTAAGAAACCTTTCCGGAGAGTTTTCAGGTTATCTCCTCTGATTCATTGCCTGTAGGAATAACTGAGGGTCAGCAGAATGGCAAATAGAGTCACTTGATTAACTTCCTGTCAGGAGGCGAACTGCCACACTCTCTGGTCTTCGTGAAAAGTTACACAAGTTTTGTGACACCGGTTCATTAGCAAACTTGCTGCATTTATTTGAATTAAACCAGTAGACGTGTCAGAAGACTCTTGCTGACAAATGCATCAAGGACATTTAATATTAACAGTAACATAACATATTATGCTGATTTGAATTTTTGATACACAAAGCCTAATGACTAAAGGGTACACTTTGTTTTTATTTGGCTTTTTTAGACTACCGCATGGGAAAGCACAGATTAATTAAGTGGAACAGTGACACAACCATAAAGTCATGTTTTGAAAGATTCAAAGACAATTGATACATCTGACCCATGTATGTATGTGGCAAAAAGTCATCCCAAAAATGACCATTCTGTTCTATTTTGTTTGCTTTTTGGAGCAGACATGAATTACCCTGCTTGGCTTTTTGTGTTTGTACGTGCGTGCGTGTGTTCATGCATGTGTGTGTGCGTGCGTGCATAAGTGAGTGAGTGAGTGAGTGAGTGAGTGAGTGAGTGAGTGAGTGAGTGAGTTAGCAAGTCTGTGTGTGTGGTTTTTTTGTGTGTGACGTGGTCTTGGGTTGAACTTTGTCGGCTGCACGCACACCCTGGCTCTGTGCTACAGGGAAATGTGGGCGTTGTGTCTGCCAGGCCTCTTACACTTGGCTTGTCTACATGCATTACTCACACACACACACACACACACACACACACACACACACACACACACACACACACACACACACACACACACACACACACACACACACACACACACACACACACACACACACAAAAATACATGTGTACACATTCACAAACACACACACACACACACACACACACACACACACACACAAATACATGTGTACACATTCGCAAGACACACACACACACACACACACACACACACATGCTCAGTGCATATACAAAGTCAGACACACATGCACAAGAAGAGTTACACACACACACACACACACACACACACACACACACACACACACACACACACACACACACACACACACATGCTCAGTGCATATACAAAGTCAGACACACATGCACAAGAAGAGTTACACACACACACACACACACACACACACACACACACACACACACACACACACACACACACAGGGGTACGGAGTCCATTGAGGATTTCATCTTGCTAAATAGTTAACATTCAAACTGGCCAGGCCTGCCAGGCAGCTCACAGCATGATAACATTACCCCCCCCACCCCCCTCCCCAGCCTATGTCAACACTCACTGCCTCTCTTACTTCATGGGCTTCCTGCTGCAGAGGCTCATGGGACTCTAATCTAATTCAGAGTTGTTCAGTCATGTTTATTGAGGTGACGTTAATGCAACAGCGCTGGAGCTCACTCTCTCTGCTCCCACTCTCACATAATCTCCCACAATCTTGCATCCAGTAGATGGCCTCATTGTGCCTCTGTGTGCATGCCTGCTGGCTACAAGTTCATCTCAGGACATTAAGGTACCTTAATTTTTAGCTCCTTTTTTCTTTTTGGGACTTTTTTTGGACAGTTTTTGTCAGTGTGGGTAAAGTGCAACATGAAGTGCAAGCAGAAAAGGAGAATACCATCATTATTGTTATTGTAAAAAAAACCATCATAACAGTGAGTTATATGATGTGGCCTGTCACCAAAATCTGACACCAACCAGGTTTCAGACAGACATTTACATAATTTGAAAAACAGAAACACTAATGTTTCCCTCTGCATAAATCATCCCATAATAAAATTTATTTATCATAAATGTAGGTCGGTAAGGTTTCTTTTTGTCTTCCTTATACATATTTGGCTTAACTCTTCAGCAAAGAATAATACTGCTGTGTGGTGTGAATGTGTGTAGCTTCACGCTTCACATTATCTGGATAGATGGAGCAGTTGTGGCAAGGATCGTGGCTCACAGCAGGCTGCAGCTGAGCGGAGAGAGAGGAGCGCGCATGAAAACGGGTCTTGGAGAGACCCGAGTCATTCCCATCACTCTCCGCCGGCCAGTCAGACCGCAGACACATCACAGGGTAACTGAATGGTGCACAACAGAGGATGAACCTAAAAAGAGAAGCATAACGACTGATAAAAAAAACACCTGAGGACCGTCGCAACAGGGGAGCGTGACTGACTTCCCATGGAGGAGTGCGCAGAGAGGGTGAGCTCCTTCTCTTTCACTTGGTACGAAGATACAAGTTGGAGGTATGCCGAAGAGATGTTGATTTTGCTGGACTGAGTATTTAAAAAAAATAATCCGTTCAATTACTGGAGTTGATTTTGGATTCAATTCTTTTCAAGCTGACCCAAGACGGCGCTGCGGGTCATGACATGAGCTGTCCACATCCACAGAGCGGAGCGCACGCTGCTTAGATTAAGATTTAGAAAATAAGAACATCAATTGCGCCTCTATTTCAAAGACGTCAACCCAGGGATTGCACTGCCAGAGCTACTTTAGCTGGGCGGCCAAAATAACTCTTGAATGTTTCTGAAAGGTGAGCGGTGGTTTTGCTGTGTCCACACAAATGGGCACGCGAACTAAACCGAAAGGAAAAAAAACAACCTCGCATCTGTCAGCATAGGAAGAGCTGTGATATTGATATGTGCTTTCCTACAAGTGATGACTTAGACATTGAATAGCCTATGCATCTCCCTGATATAAAAAGGACAGTTGAGACTTTTGAATGCTGTTGTCAGCCTAATTTGTGGCTCACCACTCTGATGGAAATGTTGGCTGGAGACTGTGCCATATACTAACAGGGAGCTGCATTCAAAGAAATGAAAAAATAAAACACAACACTAGGCGGGGTGGATCATAGTTGATACATGCACCAATATAATCACACGGACACGCCTAGAGGATCATTAAACAAATCAGATAAACGCAGAGCAAAACCATCAATAGAAGTTATTGATGAGGTGGTATATAAGGCTAATGATTGGCCAAGCCTCTGTTTACTCAACAGCTCGGCAACAATATGGTGTGAAAGTTTCGCTTGACAGCTGAGGCACCCAGAGAGAGGAGTAAAAGTGCTTTATGCTATTGCATGACTACAGTGCTGACTGGAAAAATTACTGCAATCAACAGCTGGAATATTCCTCCTCTTCTTCAAACTAGAATGTCTGCTGCCTGTGCTGCTGCTGCAGGAATTTTTGGGGGTCGCATTTCAGAAGAGATTCTTTTGAAATATTTATAGCGGTTCTCATGCAAGGATGGTGGTTGTGACAAGAAGCCTATGGATGACCCAGTCTGTGGGAGAGCTGGTGCCGAGACAATTGACCTCCCCACCAGCTACGCCGTCCGTCTAAAACTCCTCCCCAGAGAGGCACAGCTGCTGCAGGCTGGGGATGTGATGGGGTGACTGTTGACACCCCCCTCACCCACCCCCTATCTCACTTTATTAGCAGTGTAATATAAACAATGGATCAGAATTTCTCAATGGTTCAAGATGGCAAGCAGCTGCTACCAGAGAGAGACTCGTCCAAACGTGTGCTGACAGGATGCTTCCTCTTCCTCCTCATCTTCACCACGCTGCTAGGCAACACACTTGTGTGCGCTGCCGTCACCAAGTTCCGACACTTAAGGTCGAAGGTCACCAACTTTTTTGTCATCTCGCTGGCCATCTCCGACCTTCTGGTAGCTATCTTGGTTATGCCGTGGAAGGCGGCGACTGAGATCGTCGGGTTTTGGCCGTTTGGTGCTTTCTGCAACGTATGGGTGGCGTTTGACATCATGTGCTCCACTGCCTCCATCTTGAACCTGTGTGTGATTAGTGTAGACCGTTACTGGGCCATCTCAAGCCCATTCCGCTATGAACGCAAGATGACCCCGAAAGTGGCATGTCTGATGATAAGTGTGGCGTGGACCCTGTCGGTCCTTATCTCCTTCATTCCTGTTCAGCTTAACTGGCACAAAGCTCAGACCACCAGCTACGCAGAGCTAAATGGAACATACATCGGCGATATGCCCCCTGACAACTGCGACTCCAGCCTTAACAGGACCTACGCCATCTCCTCCTCTCTTATCAGCTTCTACATCCCTGTGGCTATTATGATCGTCACTTACACCCGGATCTACCGCATTGCCCAGAAACAGATACGGAGAATATCTGCCCTGGAGCGGGCAGCAGAGAGTGCCAAAAACCGTCACAGCAGTATGGGGAATAGTTCGAGTATAGAGAATGAGAGCTCATTCAAAATGTCGTTCAAACGAGAAACCAAAGTCTTAAAGACGCTCTCAGTCATCATGGGAGTGTTTGTGTGCTGCTGGTTGCCCTTCTTCATCCTTAACTGCATGGTTCCGTTCTGTGAGCCGGACGGTGCCACGGACTTGCCCTGCATAAGCTCCACCACCTTCGATGTGTTTGTGTGGTTTGGCTGGGCAAACTCCTCGCTTAACCCCATCATCTATGCCTTCAACGCTGACTTCCGCAAGGCCTTCTCCATCCTCCTGGGCTGCCACCGGCTCTGCCCGGGGAGCAACGCCATCGAGATCGTCAGTATTAACAACAACATGGGCACCCCTACCTCGAACCCCAACAATCAATATGAGCCCAAGGGTCACATTCCAAAGGAGGGCAACCATTCAGCCAGCTATGTGATCCCCCACAGCATCCTGTGTCAGGAGAACGAGTTACAGAAGAAGGATGGATGCGGAGGGGAGATCGAGGTGGGCATGGTAAACAACGCCCTGGAGAAACTCTCCCCAGCTATCTCTGGGAATTTAGACAGCGATACTGAGGTCACACTGGAAAAGATCAATCCCATAACACAGAATGGACAGCATAAAACCTCGTCATGTTGAGAAAAGGCAAAGCTGGATCGGAGTACACCGAGGCATGTATGTACGCACAAAGGGAAGAAGCGCTTACACAGAAGGACAGCAAAAGTAAAAAAAGAGACAGATATCTTTAAAAAAAAAAATGCCTGACAGGGAAACAGTGAATGGGATATACAGGACCCTAAGACTGTCAACAAAAATCCACATGGAAATACCTACAGAATGTTTTAAAGTAAAGGCACTTTATCCTGGATATAACTATCTGCAAAATACTCAGCATTTATTGATGAAATTGACACATTTGATTTGATGTTGATAATGTGAATATTAAAGCAGAACACTAGCTATGTGCACATGTATACATTTTTTTAATATTTACAAAGATGTATACATTTGCATGTGTATACTGTACAGTACTGACACAGTCATGGAAGGACACACAGTATACAGTGGAGGAAGATATAGTAACTATTAGCAAAATGTCTTGTAGGTAGGTGTTTTGTATGTGTTTCATGCAAGAGAGAGCAATGTGAGTAAATTGGTTATGGGTACAGTATAATTAGTTGTTCATTGCAGTTATTTCCCTTCAGTAAGTTTTTTATCATTGTAATATTTTATTACAAAATCAAACCACTTGTAATGCAGTGGTAATTTATTTGAGTTAAAACTGCTTCAGACACCAAAGTAACAATATTCTGATTTCAATTAAAACAGGCAGGGGGCAGAAAATTGAGTTCAATACCGTAAGCTGTCATATATTTATAAATATTTAATTTTTACACCACCCTACCTACCCACGCTATCTTGCAGTATCTCCAGATTGGAAAACATTACTCCTATGGTCTACTTTCCTTCCTTTGTATCCTATTCTGATCCATCCACAGTCATGCCCACCTAGGACCAATCAGACAGGCTCGCCCCAAAGTTTTCTCCATTACTTCTCCTCACTCCCTGTTTTCATTGGTCTCCCTTCTCTGCTGCTCTTCAACAAACCCTCTCTAGGGCCCTACAGTCTTCTCTCCTTTCCATTTTATCTCCTCACCGTCTCCTCTGGCAGCCCTTCATTTTAAGTCTTTACTCTGCCCACTTAAAGTGGTACTGTAGCCTACTTCTGATTCTATTTTTGGTCAGTGCTGTCAGTCCATAATTAAAAAAGAATGTAAATCTGTAAACTAAAATTCCCGCAGTTGGACAGAGGAGGCAGCAGCGTTCATTCAGCTGTAATGCAAGTGACACTTAGTGCCTTTTGCAAACTTGAAGATATCTGATTTTGTAAATTGCTCATGCTGGGAGCCAAGCTGTGCTGTAGTGGCGATGTGGAGCATGCAGTGTGACAGTCGCTCTGTCTGCAGGGGTGGAATCCAAAACCACCACGATGAGGATTACCTTCAAGATATCAAACATATTTGTATAACCACTCTTGTGCTCTAGCATTTAAAAAAATAAAATACAATTAGAAATTAAATGTTGAGGTTAGTCAGAATAAAGCTTTAAAGTTATGTTGAAATTATTTTATACCACATTTGTTCTAAAACAAAATTTAAAATATGTTTTTTAACAGTGCTCAAACAAGCTTTTTAGATTGATACAGTATATTACAGTTATTTTACAAAAGATAATTGTTTACAATAGGTAGTTTCACATTTAAGGTTAAGTTTCAGTTTAAAGTGAAACGTATGTAAATGTTAGTATTGTATGTGATAATGGAAAATGCTAAACCATAGTGTCGCAGTAGTAGAGTAGAGTCATCAGTGACTCTGTAAAGTCCATAATACAGCTAAATCCATCTATAGTTTGCTAACATTAGTTAACATTAGCGACAATAAGCTACTGGTAATACCAGACCAAGTAAGGCTTTCCTTTGTAAGAGGAAAAATGTTATTTCTTCTTTCAAAAGTTACATAGTGTTGCTTTAAAACATAAGGACAAATAACATAAGAATATGATATGCAAAGTCTATGCGTGGCACACAATTATAAAACATGACTAGCTTTCTAGTTGAAGCCTGTAAAGCTACTTTTCTGTTGTGTTTAGTGTTGCTGGGGAAAGAATGCTCAACAGCAGGCTTTCGGACATTGTATGCTGAGCGTCCACCATGTGCTGTGGGTGTCCATTTAGGCGTGAAACTGTTGCACATCAGAGAAAGGAAGAGCTAATCCAATAGAAAGCAATTGGTCTTGAACGAAGCATTTGATTTTCCTGCTCTGGAAAATCCAATGCTATCTAGATGGCAACAAAGGGAGGGGGGGGGCTTTTAGCTCAATATGGGGCTTGGCTTGTGATACAAAAGCAACTCATTGTCCTATCTGCCTCCCTGTCCTCGGCTACTGCTAGCTGCTGCTCTATTACTTTAAAACTGACATTCACAAAGTGAATTTGGATTAACCATCTTTTATAATTAATTAATTTAATTAAGAGCCACAATATACTATAACGTCCCTCTTTACTCCTTTGCCTTTTAGAAATTTTCAACCATATCAGTTCAGTAACCCTCCCCTTTCTCTCTTCATCAGTAATTTACTCCCTAATTTTTTCCAAACGCAAGCCAGTTCAAACATGCGATAAAACATGACTGCACATAATCTGTCAGGTTTGGATATGGAGGGTAACTGCCTTAGGGAAGATTTGGTTCCCCCCTCCACCTCCACCCCTACCCCCACCCCCAGACCTCCCCCCTCTACCCTTATTTTTCTCCATCTCTTTTTATTTTCTCTTGGCTGCCTCTGTCGACTTGATGAGTGTTCCCGATGTTAACAAAGATTTAATTTATTATTTAAAAGACAGGGCCTACTGTTTCCCTTCTGTAGTTTTAGTTGAATCGCTGAATCAAAGCCCCACCTAGACGTTTTATTATGATTACATTATTATTATTGTTGTTGCCAAAATTGATATTTTTGGCTGAATGTGGCTGTACTGTAGCTTATGCTGTGATTAAACCAGTGTTTTTATAAGCTGAAATGTTGGGGGGGTAGGGGTATTCTTAATGATATAGAGATTAATCTGCCATTTGTTGTTGTGACATGATTGGCATTTACAGGTTTACCAGATGTTTTCCGTATATGCTGTATGTACACAATTATAGAATCATACCTCTGCTGTATTTTGGCTCCATGTAAAAAAACCCTGAGCCCTCACCTTGTCAACTCGGTGAGTCATCTTTCCAGATGCCACTGCTTTGATTTTGGAGAAGGGCGATGTCAGTCGACAGTCCCATGAGCGAAATGTTTTGTTTGAGCTGGAGCATTTCCTCCAGGCTGCCCTACATGTTGCTTTGGGGAGCAATGGCAACATTACATGGTCTCTCAATCAGTGTAGTTACATGACGTATGACAACTTAAGCAAATCTGACAGTGCAGAATCCCTCCTCTCCCTCCGCCGGCGGGCCAAGGGACGCAGCAGACGTAGGGACGAACAACTCTCCACGGCCCTGGGAATGTGGTGATGATGTTTCATCTTATACAAACTGTCTAGGATAATGATGAAGTCCCTACCTCGACATCAATTCAGTTACAAAGCTTCATGTACAAAATTAAACTGCAGTATTTAGGGTTGGGGAGTGCAGGGATAGAGTATTGTACAATGATGTTCAAAATGTAGTTGTGATCAACACAAGTGCTTTTTATCTTCAAAAATCCCTAATGTGTGTAGCAAATGTACATGCTGTATGTTTTCTCCAGTGTGGGATTATAATTTGCAGTAAGATGCAGCAGTCACTGACTATTTCTATATTTATTTATGTCTCTGGTGTTCAGTCATGAACGTGATGTCAAAGATTATAACCCTCAGAATAATAACAATATTTAGTTTACAGTTTGTACAAAAAAATGTGCCCTTCTTGTAAAATAAACATGTATGTATTTTTTTTTCCATCTGCCCTCACTGAGTTGTGTTTATTTGAGAGGGGCCTGTGTGGATTTGAGTGGGGTTGTTCCTCTGACACTGAGTGGCTATTGGGAGATAATGCCGCTACAGCAGAGGATCGATTGAGATTGATTTTGAACGGTGACGCATATTTTTTTCCAGCTCCCTAAGCTTGGTGTCCTCGCTGTGTTCCTGCCTTCGCCCCGCATTTACATAACCTGACAGCCACTTGACAGTTGACACGTACTCTTGCTCTGCTCTCTCCCCCGCCTCATTTGTTAACTTAAATGTGGGCAAACACTTGCAGACTTAAATGCACACACAGTAACCTTGTAAGAGCTAAAAAGCACTACAATAAAGTCAAAAATACATTTTTATCACATTAAACAAAACAGATCTTGATAACCAATTCATCTGATTTCTCTCATTAGATACTAATAACCTAATGACCTTTGGACTTGTAATTTGCAATCTAATTTAGTGTTTGAATTGGATAAGCCCACAGCTATGAGGTCCCCACCTTTTTATTTTGCCTCCATAGAGTATGGAATGATCAATAATCTCTTGTCATCTCACTTGGCTGGAGTCTGTTTCATTAGCTTTTCACCTGAACGTTAAACAAACTCAATCTACATCAGTCTGACTAGTAAGAAAGACTTAACAAAACCCATGACCTCAAAGCTACTCTGTCTGATCGTAAAATTATACTTCAAAGCATTGCTTTACATATCCCTGGTGAATTGAGAATGGTTAGAATTAACAGTTTGCAGATTAGTCTGGTTCTTAATCTCATTTCACACATCTGTGCATTGCTCTGTGTGCATCAATAACTCGGAACTGGGAAATGTACCTCAAGATTACTCTCACTTTCGAATTGATTGATTCATTTTTTTGCCAGTCCATGGTATGGTTTGATAAAGTCAGGAGAAAAAATGACAGAAGCAAAATTGTGTCCCCTTGGTTGACCGCTCTGTCAGCTCTGTAGCTCCCAGTGCCGCTTTAACTAACATCTGTTTAATTTTGTCTCTCACATGCACACTCTCACACATACAAACCTTTTGGATCTTGTGCAACTCAGGATTGAAATTAGTAGCTGTTGATTTACTGAAGAAAAGAAGAAAACAATTTCAGCTTCTAGAAAAATACAAGGTGTCCATTTGTATATGGCAGATACAATATGTGTGTGATGTAAATATTTACACGTGCTTTGACCGTAGGTGATGTCTGGATAATACTCAAGTTCATCCAGTGCTATTAATTTGAAATCCCATCTAACTAAGAGCATATTCTCAATGGCAGCAATGCGCACTGGTTACAGGAGCAACGGCAGTTAGAAGTGTACTTCAAATGAATGATATTTGGAATGTTTGTCCAAGTGAAATAGCACAGTGATCTACACAGGCTCTCAAGCTGTCAAATAATCTGCACAGCTGCCAAACAGCTCAGATGGCATTTGTTCAGACATGTCATTGAGATTTGTTGCACTTTTACACAAGTTCTTTCAGTCACTTCTTTCCTATTTAGTTCTTGTTTCAATATAGTTGTGTCTGTTGTTTGAGTACACTTTAAATCCATTCAAGTCAAGAGATGTTAAAATACAGTAGCTGAAATAATAGTTGAAGAAAAGCAAGAGAAAAGGTTACAACTCTGACATGTTCTCAGACAGAACAAGGATTCACTCTTATCTCCACAACTAACAACTCTTATTTCTGAGAGTGTTTACAGTGAAGTGCCACTTGATATTTTATTATTCATTACCTTGCAGTTTCTCACTAGGCTTAAACACAGACCTAAGGGGCAATCTTTGAGCTTTCAAACACGAAGATAATGCTCCTTCTAAAAACAGGAAGCTTACACTAAAGTCAAATACCTACATACAGGTCTATAAACAGGGTTGGTAGGCATGCATTCCTTAAGCTTTCTTTGGCTTTTTTTTTAATTTTATTTATATTTTTTATTTCTGGTGAAGATATAGACAAGAAACAATAATTGAGCAAAACCTGAAACCTGAAATTAATTAAATCGGTAGAACATGTAAAGACATGTATCCTGTGAGCTCACTATTCTGGTGTTTGAAGGTCTAATCAATTTCCCATTGAAATGTGTTTAGAGGCTGCAGCAGCGTGGTACTGTACATTTATGGTTTATGAGAGGTAAAGTTCTTAGTGAGGTTACGCTATTCACAAATGATAGTACACAACACACTTAACCTGGATTCAAGAACAATAACATAAAAAAAATACACAGTAACAAAAAATGTGTCTATCTTTTAAATCCCACACTGGCACAGCCCTGTGAATTTATATGTAACCTATCCTGAGAGAGAGAGAGAGAGAGAGAGAGAGAGAGAGAGAGAGAGGCAGTAGTGGGGTCACAGTGGAAATACAGTCAAGGTTAATGATAGACTGCAGGCAGCAACATAGTGTTGGGCATGTGCGTCTGTGTGTGTGTGTGTGTGTGTGTGTGTGTGTGTGTGTGTGTGTGTGTGTGTGTGTGTGTGTGTGAGAGTGAGAGTGTGTGAGCGCGTACATTCATGCACACTGCTGTAATGAGCTTATGTAACTACACCAGCACTCATTCAGCTCCTTTTGCTCATTCCCAACTTAACAGAAGCAGCGGGTGCACATCCTTTCTAAAATTTAGAGCCCTCCACATATATTGCTGATAAATTTGATAGAGATGGACCAAATGACTAAACTGAAAAAAAGAAGTTTTAGAATTGGAGGGAATTTTCCTGATAGATTTTGGTCTAGCCCAGCAGGTAACAGGGTTTAAATATTTGAAAACTTGTGTGAACAAATAAATGATCTTCCTTGAAACTAATCATTCTGATGATACTTTATGTATCATCATTTATAACTCTACTGATGTTATTTTAACCCTCCTTTATTACTATTTGCAGGGCTGCTTTGACTGCACACATGCTGCTGCGTGCGGTTCAAATGAAACAGTGAAGGTTGTCAGGTCATGAACGATCAATGAGTCATTTGGGTTTAACACAGTTTTATAAAGGAGGTATGTGGTACTTCGGGTTTTGGCTGCTAAAGACATTTTAAATAATACATCTGTGATATCTGCTGGGCTCCACTGGTTTCTGAACATTTGCTATATTTGGCTTAAACAATATAAAATGTTATGTCATTTAGGGTAGTGTAGCAATGGTAATCCACAAAACTGATTTCAAATCCTCTCCCATGTGCTTTTACATATTTGTTTCACAGAGTTCCCTTACAGTGAGATCCATGGAATTTGTAACAGCCTTTTCTGCCACCCATGGGACCTGGGTGTGATTTTATTCATCTTTATGGATCTTTTAATTTAATTCAATATAGATGAGCATCCATCTAAAGGAACGTGTCCTTGGGCAGTGACTTTACCTCTGTCTCTGCAAGCAAATTCTCAGAGGCCTTTTTGACAGCTACTTAAAAAAATAGAAATAGAAACCTGCTATGGTTAGAAGACACCATGCTGTAAAACGTTGAAATATCATAAAGTCTTAAGGCTCTTAGAGACTTTATTTTAAGAAACCACCATAACCCTTGTTTCCAGTATTTTTGATTCAGGTATGAGCACTCTGTTTTGAAGCTGAGAACAAAATACTCTTTCCCTCTGACAGGATCTTTCACTGGCTGTGATGAGCTGTTTTGAAGCCATTAGTTCAGGCGTGTCTTTGTATGAAGACCATCTGTTCCCTGCATATTGTTTCTGCAGAGTTTTTGTATAGGCTGTTGAAATCACACACTGCAAGCATTTTAGCTACAAACACCTGTCTTGTTACAGTTTTTTTCCATTTAGTTTTTGTTGGCATCTTGTTTTGCTCACATTTGAAGATACAATTTGTAAAAAATCACAATTTCTATCATTAACCTTGTAATGCCGACAGCATAACAAACGGAAATTGTCAAAGTAACAACACAAGTTCAGAAGCTCACTACGTGTCATGTATGCGCCCAATCAACTCTGTGAAGAGATTTGTCTTTATTCTTCCAAGTTCCAAGTTTTTCAGACACACACTTTGAAAAATGTGTCAGTGCCATCACATTTATAAATACATACAATACATACAATATATTACATTTTACAAAACCTTAATACTATATCAACCTCTCCTCTTATCTCCTCCCCTCTTGTCTCCTCTCCCCACCTCTCCTTCCAAACACCCTTTATTTCTGACTCCCCTCTTCTTCTTCCCTCTCCTCTCCCAAAGCAGTGGAGTGACTCACGCTCCCTCTGGTATGAAGTGCTTTATCTAATCAAGAAATCTGGTATTTTTATTACCTTAATACGACTACTTCACTCAAGCAATAAATAGTAAAACATTAAGCAGCATTTCTTGAAAAGAAAGTTAATAAAAGCAGACACTCTTTCAAACTAAAAGGATTTATGTCATGAAGGGTGGAGCAGTTTGGATGAGCTGCAAAAGATGACTCACAACATCAAGTGCTGAAATCATGTAAATAAGTCTTATTTCCGTAAAGCAGAAAAACTTGTTTAATGGTTTGAATGGCAGCTGCCCACTGGCTTTTTCTTTGTTATCACAGTATTAAAACATACCAAATCAAAACAAAGATGTTCAACTTTCCGGGCAGAAGGAAGCACTCTGTCTCTGTAAACTCAGGTTTTAAGGAGCAAAGTTTTATTCTCTTGTTCTAATTCTATGTTTTATTCATAAACACACTGCTGCCTTTTTCTGCTGTGTACCCTAGCTCTAAACCTGCTATGCATGGTGAGCCTAGGTTCCTTTCTGTTCCTAATTCATACCGCTAAAATGCTAATATATATGGTCTATCAAGTCACATCAACTGCTATTCTTCCTCTTAGTTCCTTTCTATCTTTGTTTTGGTGCAATATTGAATTGCATTTTCACTGAAAAATAATATTTGGTCTTAGCTTTAGCAACGTGTGTAAGAGGGAATGTGTTTACTTTTACTACTCCCTTTATGTACATTGGTTTATTTACTACACTGCATAACTATAAAACTGCTCAAACCAGCATTTGAACTTTTTAGTGTAAAATTTCACTTGCAAACAGGTTTTACAACACTGATAAATCCAGTGACTTACAAGTTAAGGTTGCAGCCTGTTAGTGGGCCATAAAGTCATTGCAAATGGGCATCAAAGTATTTTCACAAATAAATAAAACAATTTAAAGATATAAAGACTACAGATATTTATGTATACTACACTTCTTGCATAAAACAATCTTTATATTATTTAAATAAATACTTGGGGAAAGAAGAGAGCACATTGCATAAACACATCCCGCTATTAATGGGCCTGATCATCACCTGTTATATAAAAGTTACTCTGACTTTGCACGATAATTCTGCTGATATCAATTTTAATGCAGTTTCACTCTGCTCTCAATCTATTTTGCAGTTATTGGCACAAACTGGTGCCAATGTGCACTTCAACAAAGACAGACAGTAAGTCTTCGCCTGCTTGCATAATTCTAGCTTGTCATCAGGTGGTGGAGATGATATGTCAGTGTGGCAACATATTTGTAAAATATGAATTGAAGTTGTCAGTATCTCCACTCTTCACAGTTATGGTATTAGAAGTTTGCTGAAGTTAATCCAAGGGGGATTTATTAGTTTACTTAGCTTAAGAAGTAGGAAGACAATTTCCAAACACATAAAGGGACACATAATCATTCGGTCAGTTTAATTGAAAATCACCAAATTTGGAGATACATGGTTTTCACTGGACAGAAAGGTATGAAAAATTGTAAACTTGAGTAAAATAATTAAAATAAATCTAAGTAAAAAGTACATTTGGCTATGAAATGTAGTGGAAAAGGAGTATGAAGTTGTAATGTAAGCCTTAGTTGTGAAAATTCCTGCCCTGGTATTGTTCATGCTGACTCACTGAAATAGCTTACAGGGACACTTGATGGAATTGAGCCATCGTTAAGATTATCAATTTCAGCTGTGCTTTTCCTACCATGGCCCTGTTTACATGTACATGGTTATTTTGAAAAACAGAGACATTTCCCTTTGTTTGTGCCCTTCGTTTACACGCAAACGGAGAATTTGCCTCTGAAAACGAGTCTTTCTAAAAACTCCAGCCAGAGTGGAGATTTTTGAAATCTTCATTTGCACATTTGCATGTAAACTGAGACAAACGGAGGTTTAGGCAGCCAAGGAAGTGAGGAAGAGAAGAGAGAGGAAGTGATTTGTTGCTGTTGTTGCTCAAGGGGGTAAGCCTCTCCCCGGAACGCTTAGCTCCTATGGCTCTGAAGCGTGTATAGACTCTATTTGTCCTTTGTTTATTTCTAAAGAAACACGACAATGTATAAAAGGCTCCATTACCTTGTATCTCAGATTATGGCTCCGTAGCAGGCTAACGATTGTGTCATAACCACACAACTTACATAGTAGAGGACTTACCGTATAGTACAGGAGAAGCTCGCAGGCAGTTTCGACTCATATTAGTTTAATAATTTGACAATAATAATTTACAACAAGTTTAATTACTAATGTTAACTAGCATTTTAGTTAGCAATAATTAGCCTGTGCCTATGTTATCTCCTTACATATACCTACGCTCTCCGTCTCTGCAAGATTGGGAGTGATTGAGATTTCTCTTGACACAGCTACCAGAAGACTTACAACTTTCAGACAGGTTGCTCACGTCACATTTACGTCGTCTCTCTCAGTTGGAGGCTGCGCAGTAACGCTCAGCCATCAAAAAGTGCTTCTAATATCCTTCACTGGTCTCCGTCCAGAGCAAGGGGATTTGTTGGTCCATTTTATATATGTCTATGTTGTTGCTATTTTCGGGATTCTGATTGGCTAACGTGGGCTTGAGCTTCTCGTTACACTGCTACCTACAGGTTTGGCATGCTTTTGACGGCATTGACGGCATATGTACACGGATACGTGTAAACGAACACTTTTCTGAAAACTGACAGCTGTGTACGATATTATTTTTGAGGTTGAAATGTCCGTTTATGAAAATAGCCAGCCATGTGTAAACATAGCATGAAAAAGGTCCATCACCTCATTCACCTCACTGTGCTTTCCCACCTATCTCCCCAGCTGCACCTCATTTCCTTATCAGTTTTTCCCAGTTAGTGCATTGATATGAGTATAGTGTATTCTTTATGTGATTCTGTGCAGCTGCTGCCATGTATCTGCTCCTGACCAGTGCTGTGTTTGCTTTGTTCTGTGCTGCACCTGTCTTCTCTTTGCTTCCTTTAATTTGTAATGTAATGATTTATGCCCAAACCTCCCGAGGCATAGCTGGTGTGCCCTACTAGACTACATAAAGATGTTTGGTGGTATTAAATAATAACTCATAGCATGTATTACTCCCTCAAATAAATTGCTCTAATGACTAGCCTTTCCCCTTGACAATACCTTTATATATTATTACACATATATACGTTGTTTCTCCCTAAGATTATGGTATAGCCAGTCAAAAATATCTGAATGTTTCACTCAGCTTTGTAATAAATCATTCATACTATCCATTATTTTTTTTCTCCAGTACATTTGTGTTAAAAGCCTGTGGACTAGACATGGATTGACATGGAGTTTTAACCTGAATATGACATTTTCCCATTGCCCAATAAATTTAACGTAAGCTTACTTTATTTGTATTTGGACAGAGCCGGAAGTAAAAAGTAAAATTGGCAGATTCCTAACAAGTTATTCAGCAGCCGTTAGTCTTCAGTTTGTTTGAAACATTTATAATTGTACGCACCGCCACACAGAAGGTACCGTGGTTATTAATTGGAATCTTTCTAACACATGCTGATCTAGCCTTGGTTTTCTAAAAAAAACTTTATGCATGCTTGCTTTTTTTGTTGGGGACAGGGGATCTTTAGGGGGAGATAGCAGGTCAACAGTAGATGCAACATTTAAGTGTATACATCCCAAGTATACATCACCTGGGGCCTGTTGCACAAAACCAGGATAAGGGATTAAGCCGGGATATTCAAGTTATCCTGGATGAATTTAGCTTTGACTTGGTTGCACAAAAGCAGGTTGAATTAAACCCAGCCAAGTAACCATGGAGATTTGTTCTTTGCAGCTAGCCTGCTCCAGAGCAGGCTAACAGCCAGGCTAACAGCCAGGCTAAGATTAATCCTGGAGTCCGATGTGTTAAATCAGCTGCCGCTTTGATCGAAAATAAACATGTTTAACAGTTATTCTGTTGTCTTCTGAATGTGTTCTGCTTTATTTTTATTAACATGCATTACTTGTCACTATTGCTGTCACAAGTTTGATTTAAATCCTACTATTGCAGTTCTTTACATGATAAGAAATGGTTGCACCGGCACCGGAGATAAAGTGGGACAATGCGGAGGAAATGGGCTTTTCCCTCCGCTGCTCTCCCCGTGAAATTTGCCCTGTGCAACGTGGAGAGGCGGGGGGAGGCAGGGGGATCCTCCCACACCGTGCAGCGGACTCTAAAGGAGACTTTTAGCGTCAATAACGACGACAATGGCACCTGACCAAACGTCCGTGTTTTACGAGATGGGAGTGGGAATGTGTTGGAATGCTACAAAGCTTCTTAATCTTTTTATTTTGGTGCTGTCACGCATCTGGGAGTGAGAAAAACCCCCTGAATAATAGGCTATATTGTTTTACAGATATGCTTACAATGTGTTTTGAAGTCACTTACTTCATTTTCTAGTTTTTGTCCAGTCATGTTTGTTCTGTATGAACATTTATTGTAGAAAGATATTTAAAATTAGACATAGCTTATAGAGATTTGTAGATATGGTTGTAAAACATATTCTCTCATTATGAATAAGGGTTTGAAATTAAGCCTAGTCCTTAGGGTAAATTTCCCGAGGAACATTAATTCCCTCTGCTCACTTTTAAGGCAAAGTAGGCTAAATAATAAAATGTTTATTTATGTAGTGCTTTATAGGCTACTCAACGACACTTTACAGTAAAGCCAGCACATTCAGCACAGAAAAAACAGATACAGCAATACAACCAACACATAAAACAAGCATATTAAAAGCAATTAAAACAGAGTGCACAACTTTGTAAAAATGTGGAGTGACTAGTAAGTAAATCTTTTTAAATCCTTACGCATTCAGTCGGTCCGCTATTGTCTGTTGGGCTTTTTCTCTCTGTCTGATAACAAGAGCCGTAGCCTATTTCCCTTTTTGCATATTAAATGTTTCACCACCTCGTAATTTTCCATTAGAAGCTGCTGCTCAGCGGGTGAAACATATGCTGCACGCGTCTTCTCCATTTCTGCATCAGTAAATCTGTGATCGATACCGTGGTCTATTTAAGAAAGCCGTGAACGAGCACTTATCCCAGCTATCTATACCTGGCTTGACATAGCTTCACCTTCTCATCCTGGCTCGGCAAACGTGCAACCGATTAAGCCGCGATGAGCGGATCACACTAAGTCAAGCTGCGCTTTTTCAGTTATCCTGGATTTCTTCATTCTACTTTTGTGCAACAGGCCCCTGAAAGCTGGGAACCTCAAGATTAATTTAAGATGCAAGTTTTTTCTAGTCTTAAAGGTGCTCTAAGCGATGTTGGGGAATGTCACTTCTTGTTGACGTTCAATGTATTGTCAAACAAAACGGAGGATAGCTCGCCCCTCACTCCTCCTCATCCCGTCCCCTGCCCCTCCCTTCCGCGCACTAACCCCCCAACCCCACCCTCAAATCCTTCTTGTCGGTTATTGGCTGGAACACTGTTTATGTTTTGTGGTGCAGGTTGGCGCAGTTTGTTGTTGCAGTTTGTTTGTTTTTGTTGCCGTTTGTGGAGCCTGGGCTGTCTACAGAGACCGCGTTTTTTTACAGTGTGTTCAGGGGACAGGCAGCTAGCGGATAGGGAGGAGATGTTTGCTTTATGTGACAAAAAATTTTGTAGCCTAAAAAATGCGTGACATCGCTTAGAGCACCTTTAAATATGTAATAAACATTGTGTTTTAGTTAGGCTAGGCGCCTATTCAAATTTTGAAAGCGTTTAAGGTCATAGAACATTATATGATGGCCATTTTCATGTCTCAGGTCAAAAATCCCTCCAAAAGACAACGTTTAGACACTAAATCCTTGAGGAAAACCATAGAAAAATCAATGCTGTGATTTTTTATTGAAAACTTTTGACATTTGAATTTGATTTTATGTTGATAAGGCAGCTCACCCTTACTGCAAATATGATGACGACTATTATGATGTGTTGTACAGCGAGCAGTGTAGAACACCTATGATTATCTTGGAGGTCACACTAGGTCATTTTATACAGTGACACAAGTTTCAGAAATTGGTCTTACTACAAGAAAATGGCTACTCTGGGGACTAACATCATCACACATAAATCCAATTTGGCTCATTAAACCACAAGAGTCTCAGTCTTTCTAGTTATACCTAATTCGGCTGAGATCACTGGCGATCCCACAGGTCACAGAGGATTAAATGTAAACTCTACATCATCCTCCCTTGAAACCCTGTTTGAAATGCTGTATTCATATGTGATATTCAGTCCATTTTCACCTCCAATACATGTTTCTTTTAAAAGGGACCTGAACTCATTGAACTGGCTCATTTAACTATTAAACTGCTGGCTGCTTTGAATGGGTTAAAAATAATGAGAGGTGCAATATTTGTATCATTCTAAAGAAATGTTAAGTTTATTGGTAGGGGGCACAATGTAAGGATGAAAATTGAAAACAATTAAATTAAATATAATTTTTTTCATTATTATTATTATTTAATTTTAATTACAACACTGACTCCTTGTTTATCATGAACATCACATAGCAGCAACGCTGGATGGAGTTTTTCCTTCTGGTCCAGCTTGTTGTTGTTTATGCCTTTACACAAGGTCACCAAGCTCATCCGCCCACCTTGAATTTTTCAATATATTCCTATTATAGTTTTCAACAGTAAATCCAATTTTTTTTTTAAAGACAGACTTCAAAACCCCATTTCTTATTGCTGAATTTATCACCATTGCTTGCTTACATAGGATGATGTTTTACCTACTTGATTTACAGCAGTGTGAGAAAGCATAGGTGTTTTCTTACAGTTGTGCTATTTACAGCAGACACCCACTGTAAAGGCAGCATACTGACGTACAGTCAACACAGTTACAAGTAGAAAGGGGGAAAATGTATAAAAAAATACAATTAATGAGTGAGGAAAAAGCCAACTGGCTGTAATTAATCTTAAGTAATCTTAATCAAGATCAAACAAACTCAAAATCGGATCATCTTTCCACATTGATGTTGCTTGACTAACTGTTGGCCCATGGGGTCAACTGGCAAAACAAGGAAATCTCCTGCTGTTCCACATGGCCAGTCAGCCTTGCTGATGGGGTAATTGTATTTTGATATCCCACCAGTTGTGACTAATTGGCTGAATTGGCAATCAAGAATTGGTTAATTGGCAATCAAGAAATTAATCACAATAAATCACAAAAAGAAAGGTACCCACTGTCTGTTTACCATGTATATTTCATTAAAAATACTACAAGTTAATTTTGTGGGGAAACAAAGTTTTCTGTTATCTGCATGTGGATGCATAAGTTGGCCGAAACAAGCAGGGATTTTGTCAAAGCCTATCCAGAGTACAGCCAGGTAGTTTAACAATTATAGTTTGAAATGGCAACTTAAGGAAAACATAACAAAATATGCCCAATATCACCACTGTCCTGTAAGCAGTGAATGGTAAGTAAAGCATTCTGCAGCTTTAATTGGTTTCTTTCGATGCTGTCCTCCATAAACAATCACTGGATTTGCAGGGTTTGCTGTCTTCACAGCATCATTTCTTTTGCTGTGTTGTTGTAATACATATTCATATAATTTAAAAATCTTGGCAGAGATGCAGCAAAGACCACATTTAGTTGCTGTGACATGACAGTTTTCTCATTGTAAGTACAGCAAATCTCGCAAAGCATCTATAAATATTGGCTTCTTTTATCGAAACCTTCAACCTTCGTGTTCAACAGCACTGCTACTAAAGTTACTGCTCTTTAAAAGACATTTTTTTCTATCTTCTTATCAAAAGATATAGTAGTATAGTATTTTTTTCAAATCTCATTTTCCATTGCAAACATTTTTAAATACACATTGTCAGTGTATAACTATTACAAGGGAGTCTTATTGCAGAAAAGTGCCAACTTGAAACTAAAGTTAAAGTTCTTTGGCTTGAAAGGTTATGCACGCTTATAGTCAAAATAGATGAATGCAGAGTGATTCCTTTAAATCAACAATGATTCAGGAGTGCTTCGCCGCTGTGGAAACATTGAGACCATGTGATATTATCTATCAGACTTGTGCACCTTGATCTCTAGTGTGAAAGACAAAAAGCATAACAGAGAGTGGTCCTTGGTCTTTTCGCTTGCATGTATGGATGTGTATATTGGCACTTACTGCACACTGCTTCACAAGATGATGAACATGACTCTCATATGAATAACTGAAGATACTTGAAGGGGCCTTGGCTCTTTGAAGCACACTTGACCTTTGCTCTCCTGCTTTGAGGTACGAGCAAACATTGCTTTGCCATTGCAGTATTCAGATGATGATAATTGCTAAATTTTTCTCTCTAAATTTTTTATTTATTTATATATATTTATATATTTATATATATTTATATATACTGTATATATATATATATATATATATATATATATATATATATATATATATATATATATATATATATGTATACTGTATACATACCATGCGCTCATGCGCCTGATGTCCCTCACTTTCCCCTCTCTGTGTGTTGCTGTTCTCAAACTCTGTTCACTTCAGGAAACTACAACTAACTTCGAGCTAGCAAGCTTCACGCTGAAAATGTCAAGTTTTGAAGAAAATTTGGATCGTGCAACAAGGCAGGCCTGCTTGGTTCTTTCAGGGAATGATTGTAAATATTTAAAGGGATATTTTTTACTGCATTTATTATCTAACTGGGACGTTTTGGGTCTGGTTGGAGGGGATTTGCTATGGACAAAATACACACGGCAGTACACTGGTAATAGCAAATTACGTTTAACCTTGTCTCCAGCTAATTGAAATAGCTCACTTTACTGTATTGTGTGAACAGTTAACTTCATTTAATATTGTATGTGGCGTTTTCTTTTGCGGGGTGCAAATGTTACACCGAAACAAGTTCCTTAACAAGATCATTTTGCAGAACCACCGTCGCTGCGGCCGGCGCTGTCCAAGACAATTGTGATTGGTTTAAAGAAGTTCAAACATCCCAGAGCGTTTTCTTTCTCCTATCCCAGAATGTATGTGTGGAGTAGCCAGACCTGGGTGGCTGTGGATCACAGATAGAGCGAGTTGCCCTCAACCACAAGATTGGCGGTTCGATCCTGGCCTCCTCCAGCCAAATGCAAAAGTGTCCCTATGCAAGACACTGAACTCCAACTTGAGACTGTCCAATGCTCCTAATGGTTAGGATGGGTTAAATTCTGAGATTGGATTTCACTACAATGTGCTGTGCATTTGTATGTGACGAATAATAAAGTTCTTTCTTTTCTAAGTTTCTTACTCCACAGCGCTGTGGAGATAGATCTGGCAATGCGAGACTACTCGTCTCTTAACTTTTTTATTCAATCTCCTCCTTATTATATCAACTGCAGTGATCTCTGCTAAAACCATGTGTATGCCTAAGTATGCATGAGGTGCGCACATTCCTTCCTTAGCGAAACTGAGCTGTGGCCACGCAAAAACAATTTAACTGAGGTCTTTGTTTTGAAATTAGATGCACTGACAGAGTGCCCTTCACATTGCTGTCAGAGCACCTTTTCTTTGCCTGATGATTTATTATCTCAAAGACATATATTCTCTGCAGAGGGAATGGCCTATCTTTGCAAGCTCCAGTCTTATATCACTAATACTGCCTCCCAAAGCTGTGCATCCACTGTGTGACATTTATGTAAGTGTAACTTGATGATGTGGTAATGATGAGCTTAATTTACTTACAGATCCGAATCAGACTTGATTTTCTCAGCCACATTGCAGTACAAGAATATACATTTTCTTGACTAATTGGGTTGAGCAAGCTGATTATCCCGGCTTTGCGAAACCACATACGATTGCCATCTTTTGCTTTGTTGTGTTAAGCCAGCGATAGCAACCACACTGTAATTCACATGATGGGCTCCCAGTGTGCTTCAGGTGATGTCCCATACAAGAACGTTAACACTGGACGATTCTGTAAAACCCTGGATATGTTTTTAATGTCCAATAACAATGTTTTTAAAATATATATTGTGTAGTGTTACTTTTATGCATAAAATGTTTTAGGCATACATGGTAAGCTTAATCCACATGTTGTATTTCCCTCCTAGCTGCTTACCGTGGCTTCGTTTTTGCAGTAGACCTTTGAGTCCCAAGATACAATGGAGATGCCCGAGCCTTTGTTGATTTGTAGCCTTGGTCAGTCGCGTGAGCCAATACATCAACCCTATCATGGGATTTCCTTTCTGGCTCAAGTGCTTGCTGTACTGATATTGACAGAACAGAAAACAAGCTCAATGGAGAGCAATACTGTACACATGAAGAATGGCAATCATCGCAAAGCAACAGAGGATGTGATCTACTGTAGGGTGCTGACTGTGAACAGGTGTCAGATGTCTTTGCAACAGATAAAAGGAATTAGTAGTGTACATGTAAAATAATACATAATGCATTTGAAATTGGGTTGAATATATCAACAGGCAAGGCTCAACTGTCATAGTTGTGATTCAGAAATGGGGAACTCTCTACAGAGTCTTTCTCTTCTTTCACTCAGATCTTCCCAACCCCTAAATGACACCTCATAATAACATTACCACACAATATGCTTGCTTAATACTGCCCATCCTGACCGGTACACCCTCCCCACCAGCCCCTCCCCACTATTTTGTTTTGTTTTGTACTATTTTATTTATTTATTTTTCTTGTCTATGTTGTTATTTTGTGAATACTTTTGTCTTGTACATTTTTCTGTTATTCATTATGGTTTTAATTTAAAAAAGGAAAAAAAAAAAGAAAGAAAAAAATAGAAATGGGGAACTGGCCAGAGAGAATATAACAAATGACAAAGATGTGCCAGACAAGAATCCAGTCAGGGCACTCTCTCCTGTGCCTTCCCCATAACTATCTCCATAAAGAAAGAAATGATACTTGGTGAGTACAGATAGTTCACAAAGGAAAAAAAACATATAGCAGGTTTGGAATGATAATCAGAGCAAGACACAACTCTTAAAAAGGGCAATAAAGCCCACAAGGACATATGCGAATGACTAAGATTTGTCTATCTCTCATCTGTCTCACTCATTAGTGTTACGTCTCTTTTATGTTTTGTGTGTGTGTGTGTGTGTGTGTGTGTGTGTGTGTGTGTGTGTGTGTGTGTGTGTGTGTGTGTGTGTGTATGTATGTATATGAGCTTGAAAGACTGATTTAACATGCAGACGTGGTCGAGGAGTGGCCACAGTCATCGGGGAGATGTGACTCACTCAGTAGCTGACCACTGCAGAGAGAAGAAAAGGAGAAAGGAGGGGTGTGCTGGAAGAAGAGGAGAGGGAAGCAATGAAAGGGAAGAAGAACACAAGTGATTGAAAGAATAAAAAAATTAAGAACCTGGACTGAAAAAAAGGTCCTGATTAAAGGAAGATAAACATGGTTAAAAGGAAGAGGAAATGAATGCCAGAAGAGAGAACAAAAGAAGAATGAATGGCTTTTTTTATATTTACTGATTTTTCTTTTTTTTTTGCATGCTGTGTTTAAAACCCTGCATGATGCTAACGTTTGACTGTCCCATACTGTTCATCCCTCTACCCCATGCACACCCAGCATTGCTAATTCATGCTGAGATTGAGAGCTTTACTTTTGCTTTACGCAGCACACACTGTTGCTTGAGTCAAAAGTTCACCGTCTCTTGTAGGTCATGGCATATTGCTTCAGAAGTTCAAGGCTCACCTATTTGTTGTACAGAGAAGATTGGAGGTACCTGGGCAGGGACTGTGACAGCACATCATCCAATTTTTGTTTTGCAGTAAAAAGACTGATTGAGTGACACAAAAAAACATTACCTTGAGCACCACAGTGAAGGAAATATTCAATGAGCCAAGTTATTTCTAGGTTCAGTAACCACAAAGGCGTATGATACAGTATATGATGATGTTCCCAATGCGATTATTTTACTTGACTCTCCATAAAAACTTATTGTGGCATGGTATTGGCTATAATAATCACATTTGATGGAGACTCTGGTACAGAGACATCCAATACTGTCTGCTGTGATGATGTGTTTTAAATACTTTGCAAAACAGCTCAGCCTCCTTGTCTGCAGTGGAACTTTAGTCAATCAAGCTTAATTCATTAATCTTGTCCTTTGAGATTCCCGATGGGATCTGGGATACTGACTGTTAGTGGAGTCCAATATCATTAGGCCTATCAAATGTGAGGTGTTCATCTTTTAAGCATTTTATTAACTTATGAAAAGAGCAAGATGCCAACGTGTGAGAAAGAACGAGTGAAACAAAGAGAGAAAAAAGAAAGACAAAGAAGAAAGAAAGATGGAGAGGTGGGTCAGCAGCGTCAGTTTGACAGCAAGGTAAAAAAAAAAGAAGATGGATGGATGGAGGTGGGGAGAGATATCTCTCTATAGAGTAAAATGCAAGCAAAGAAACCAAAGGTTATAGTTTGTGACTCCTGTTCTATGAGTGCAGATGGATCTATTTCATGGGTTCGGTGACCAGCCAGACTTGCCCATTACCTCTGCAGAGCATTACACTGAAATTTGCATATACTAGTTTGGCCAATCAGGTTAGAGCAGCGAGAATCTCCTCCTGGTATCCATGTGAGAGTCATCCTTCTTTTGGCCACCTTGTCCTCAAGTCCTGGATAATGCTCAAAGCAGAGCTTGCCCTTTGGACACGGATTCACACCCACTTCATGCTGCGATTGGCCAGGTGTGCAGGGGCTGAGAACGTTTGCAGGGTTTAACCTTCTTAAGGCCTCTTTAGTCATTCTTTACACAACCATTTATGTCAATTTTTGTATGTACAAACGAGTGCATATTTACATGATTATCCCGACTGGTTTCTCTCTTCTGTTTCTTGTCTTCTGAACTTCGTATGAGCTAGTTGTTTTCTAGCATAACCCGAGGGGCATGCAAGCCTATCAATGTTGTTTTCTCACTCTTTTCTTGCTGCCCTAGACTAAATATCATTTTTTTTAATGCAATAAAATATCATAGTGTTGTCATACAGAATAATATAATCCAAAGAGTGAAATACAAAATGCATAGAAAGAGAAACAGGGGTCAGGTGTGACAGAGCTGACATGCGTTACAGTGGAATGACAGGTTGGAGAAATGGATGGAATGGGCCCAACAAATGACAAACATAGCATTTACAGAAACCTGAGATATATTGACATCATGCCAGGACGTCTCAAGAGCAGTTCTGCAGCGTCTCTCCATAACCATCCATCTCCCCTGTCAAAACCTCAACCTCTAACCCATCCCCCTTGACTAGGTTGTTGCTTTGATGATAGCATTTTGCTGCTTAAATTACTTATACACAATATTGTGTGCTGTACTGATTCCTCCATCTTTGTTACACCAACTGGTTGGCTGTCTGAACGCTGACAACTCAGTGGATTGCAGCCAACTAAAAGACTTTAAGGTTTGTCACCAAGGCACCATCTATCCATCATATTATGCTAATAGGAAATTCAGGGTTTTCTTGCAATAAAAACATCCTCCCCACAGCCATAATTTACTCACTTATTATCATACAAATTGTTTACACTGTGCATTCAGCAATCCATTGTAATTTGCATCCTCATATACAAGGTGGTTCAGTCACTGATTGCTCTTGATGATTTAAACACAAGTCACAAGTAAAGTGACTTGACTCTTCAGAAGCAAATTATGAGTGCAAATTAACAAATTTACATAAAATACACTACAGTTGTCTTTGTGTGTAGGTCTTTAATTTTGCCCGAAAGCTCCCAACTTTCCTCTGTCCCCGGATTTATTGACATTGTATTAGCCTGGTAAACTAGTAGTCGGCAATGAAAGAAATAAAAACTTGCTGAAGGGGACGTTCTCAAAAACCTCAATGATTGCAGGAAGGCTTCTTAACTGTGGGAACTTTTTATGACCCATGATGACCATACCTTACATATTCCTGGATTAGAATCATCAAATTCAGATTGCATGTTCATCTGGCTACTATTTGGAAAAGAAAACCCAAGCATTATACAGTATAAACCAACAGGTAAGGCACATGGTTTATTATATTATTAGTTTTTATATAAACAAACAGCAATTTGTGTAGAGTTATTGCCACAAAAAATGTATCTTATTGGCTGTTTTAAGACACTTATGTATTGTGCTGGTGTTTAATCATCATTTTATTGGGTTTGTTGATGAGAATTCTTTGTCAGTTTCATGCTTGTGAGGACCACTAATCCACCTTCAGTCACTTTATGGATTTCCTGCACTAGCCTGGCCAATAGATAACAGATCAAACCTTTAACTAAGCCCTACAGATATTAACCAAAGTAGTAAGTATCCCGCCATCAAGGTAATGTATTTTACTCCCTGCTTTATCGAGCTACCAAGCATGGGGATAAAGGAGAGGCTTGTTTAAGTGCAAGTGATTAAGCCTGATGGATGAGACTGAGAGGAGTCTGGGGGAGGAAGCGGATGGGCTAAGTTAGGCTAGCGGTGCTTTTGCTGTGCTTGATTCAATTACCACAACGCATGAGCTGTGAGAAGAGATATTTTAGCAGTAAAGATTCAGATGAATTACATTTCCTTCTACTGCTGGCTTATCAAAAGAGCTCAAATAGTGACACTGGCCGTGCTGACCCCAAAGTAGTGAGAGGTATCCCAAAGTTGGAAAGTCAGGTTTTTACAATTATAGGTCAGAGCGAGTCCAGAGAAAAGATGTCGTAAGATGGGCAAGATGGAAGGTCAATTAAATGACTGCACTCATTTTTTTAAAGGTCTGAAAGTCATTGCTAATTGATGTTTTTCTGATGAAATTTGCTTAATACTGTCAAACTAATTGAGTATCTTGGCAATTGTCACTCTTTGTTTTTTCTTACACTATCTTTTGCCTGTTTTTATTTCTTTTCTTTTCTTTATTGTAAAGTCAAGTTAAAATTTACGTTACCAATGTTGGATGCAAAGATCACCTCACAACACTAATTATAAAGGCCCCATAAAGGGATCTTTTTAGATTTTACACCTGATGGACTGAATTAAAGAGAGAGTCTTGGGCTGCGGTTGAATAAAGACTTTGAGGCTTATTTAATCTAGACAGACTCCTACTTAACTAGTAAACTGTTAAACTAGCCATAATAAAATACAGCAATTGTTGTTAACGTAAACTTCACACTTGTAGCAAAAGAACCTTTTGTGAACAGGGGTGCAAATCAGTAAGCAAAGTTAGTCTACAAGGAACACTTCTACAAGGAAAAGTAGAAGTGAAAAGGAAGTTTATTTCTAATGTCGTCTAGCATCTGTGCACTCTATATGATGCCTCAGGCTATTAACTTCCCCCTCTCTACCTTCCATGCTGTCCTTCATTTTTTCTCTTTCTGTCCACACACACACACACACACACACACACACACACACACACACACACACACACACACACACACACACACACACACACACACACACACACACACACATTATTACATCCTTTCACCACCCTCTGTGTTTCCTATTACTCTAGGTGTTGTGCAACATTAATGTATGATAGCAGTAATAGCCTCTCTTATCCCAGTGAGGCCCAAGGTATTACACCCACACAGAGAATCCTTTCTGAGGACAAGAGATGGAGAGGCTGATAGCTGCATAATTGTATAGGCTTCCCATTGAGGTTAATGCAAATGTAGACTATTTCAATGCATGTATTTTTCATGTGGCAACATGTTTAAGAGCATACCAGGCTTAACCTACTTGGCCATAATGTTAACTTGCTGTGAATGCACTGCTCATGAATATCATCAAGCTCTCACCACAGGGGGTCAATGCTTAATGAAACAAATTGAATTCTGTTCATGTTTTAAAGATGATAAGAAATCATTTTAAAATAACATTATGTTATTCTAATCATATATGGGCAGAAATTAGATTGGATAAACCAGATCTTACTTGTGAGATATGTTCTATAAGGTGGCTTATTGATTTGTGAGCAGTACAGTCACAACCTGCTTGGTATCTCCTGAATATATATATATATATATATATATATATATATATATATATATATATATATATATATATTGGAATTTATTCAGGATATTAGTTTATGTGAATAATTATTGTAGGAAAATGGGTTGAACTGCAGTGTGCACACTAGAACCAATATAGCAACAAGAATGTGTCTTGTCAGAAGAAATGAAATAAAAACACATTTAATCAACCAAAAATAAATTTAACTACACATGTTTTCCTCTCTTGTGACCTGGACCAACCATTATGATAATCAGACCATGTGTATCTGTGGAAATAATTGCTCTCCGTCTAAGCTAAGAGCAAAGCAACAAACTGTAGCATGTCATTTCAGCGGGCTCCTGTGACCTATTTCTCACTGAAATATGATGTTCCAGGTTTATACATGTTGGAATTTAAATATGTTTACATATGTTTGTGGGTCATTGCACTTCCTTTTAGCTATGAATATCTCCCTACACAACAAAAGTGCTCATTGAAGAACAGATCATTTTCAGCTGCCCCAATGAATCTTGTAATCTCATGGGGGGACATCTCAGTTTTCAGACTGTGGTTTAATTTAGAAAACAACAAAACTGGGGTGAGATTGTCAGAGTCAGGGTTGAGATGTTTTAACTCTGTTAAATGTAGGCATATAAGAACGTTTGATGGGAAGTTGAAAAATGATTTTTTAAATGCTATACTGACAGAAAAAAAACCTCAGGTCACATTGATGAAAATTTTTAGAAATTTCCATTTTGGCAGGGTCAGAGAACCCTCAGGTGTTTGATTAAAGTGAGTCTTATATAAGCATATGACACACAGAAACATTACTGTCTTCCAGTTTTTGCCTTTGACATCGATCTAGACTTTGAACAGTTACTAAATTTATTATTATTATTTAACTTCTTTTAGTGTGAGTCAATGAGTGGTAGCTCCGGTGACGATGTATATATACACTGCATTACAGTAATACATTTCCTCTCTAAAATCCTTCACATTATATTGATAGCATTGCTACATGCAACATGAGTGTAATTGCATGTAGTGAAGTCCCTTTTCTTTTCATTTTTTATCTCTGCCATTGCTTTTTATAACGACACACTGCTTTAACAACTTAAAAAATTCAAGCTGACAAGTGCTAATCAAAAACAAAGCAAATAAATCACTGTCATTCCCTAGTTCAACAGCAAACCAATTGTTTGGTTGATGCTGATCAGTCAGACAATTGGCTTTGGCTTTCAAGGTTGTATGATCCTATCTAAATTGAGCATTCAGTCTGGCAGACCTCACTGCAGAACAGCTTCTTGACTGCAAAAGGGGGATGCTGTCCTAAATCCAAAGGGCCAGCATCTATTTACAATGTTAGGTGGAACGACAAACATCTAACAACTAAAAGCCGACAGCCATGCTAGCCGCTCTTTGAAGCTGCACTTGGGTACAGCTTTGCTTAGAGCTAAATACTCATGTCTGTATGCTAACATGCTGATATTAAACAGTTATAATGTAAACCAAATTTATAATAATTCATCCTGTCATGGGTAACCTATATGTCTGTACTAAATTTCATGGCAATCCATCCAACAGTTATCAAGGCATTCAAAGCCACAAATGTCAACCTCATGGTGGCGCTGGAGAAAAAGTCATTAGGATTAATTCTCTGGGGACCATGTTTGTATACCATTTGGGGCCAATCCATCTAATAGCTTTTAGGTATTTCAGTCTGAACCAAAATGGTGGACAGACAGAACAACGTTGCTATCCACGCAGACATGCTGCTCGCATGGCTAAGAATATGTCATATCGATCTTAGAAGGTATTAATAGATTTGAACTTGAATAGTAGACATATTTTTCATGTTACCTGTTGATTAGTTGTAGATTAGTTCAGTCTAGTCCGAGTAATTTGAGAAAAAATATTTGGGTTGTGAATGTTTTTTTATGGTTTACAGATGATGAGTATAGCTCCTGTATGTGCCCATGGTCATACAAACTAATTCAAATAAAACAGGGTTCAAGTCCAGTGGTTTGTTTTATTACTGAGATGTCTGTCAAGAAAAGACAAAGGGGATTTGATCTCCCTTAAATTTTTCTTGCCTTGAATTTTTTTAACGAGTTGAATGTGTAAACCTGTGAACTTAATCCAATCTGAATCGTCATTCTGTTGAACGCTCTTTGTGTTTGCCAAGTTTTCAATCGCTCACCTATACTGAACTAGAACTGAGATATAATTTAAAGGTCCCATGGCATGAAAATTTCACTTTATGGTTTTTTAACATTAATATGAGTTCCCCCAGCCTGCCTATGGTCCCCCAGTGGCTAGAAATGGTGATAGATGTAAACCGAGCCCTGGGTATCCTGCTCTGCCTTTGAGAAAATGAAAGCTCAGATGGGCCGATCTGGAATCTTCTCCTTATGAGCTCATAAGGAGGAAGGTTACCTCCCCTTTCTCTGCTTTGCCCATCCACAGAATTTGGCCCACCCATGAGAGAGAGACATCATGGCTTTCAAACGAGCAAAGTGGCAGTTGGTCAAGGCCACACCCCCACTCTCCACCTTGCAACCCCCCCCTCTCTCCTCCTCAAAGGCTACAGACACAGAAATGGCAATGTTATTGTGGGACTAGCTCTAGTGGCTGTAATTCTGCACCAAGGCTGAATTTCGGGAAAGAGACTTCAGATACAATATTAGGGGACCACTAAGGTCTATATATTATATCCCTATCCTATTATATCCCTATCCTAGGTCCATATCCTATTCTCATTATACATGTTGCCCTTGGCGTCCATATTTGAAAAACATAAGGTCTCTTTCCACTCTTTTGCAGATGATGTGCACATTTTTATGCCTTTTAATCTAAAAACTAAGGGCTCCTTGCAGCCACTGCTTTATTGTCTAAATTACATTAAAAGATGGATGATCCTAAACTTCCTAAACCTCAACAGAGACAAAACCGAGGTTATAGTGTTTGGACATCACGATCTGGTTGATGTCGGCACCCTAGCTGCTCATACTCCAGCAAGAGTGTTGAGATCAGCAAACCTGCTCCTCCTGGATGTGCCAGTTGTTGGTTGGTTGATGGTTTTGGTGTTTTGTCTTGTCTTATCGTAGTCTGTTTTCCTGTCATTTTTGTAGCCTGGTTTTCTGTCATGTCTTGTTTCCTTCTGTTGTGTGATTATCGGTATTGTTTTATGTTCTGTTTCCTGTTTTATTTTGATAGTCTGTTCTCTGTCTTGTCTTGTCTAGTTTTACTCCGTGTTTTCCCGCTCTTGTGATTGCCGGATGTTTTCCACCTGTTTCCCAGCCCTTGTGTCACCTGCCTCTTGTTACCTCGTTACCCTCTGTATATTAGTCTTTGTGTTCCCCTTGTCCTGTGTGCCCTGCGTCCTGTTTGGAGTGTCTGTGTGTCAGCTACCTTGTTGGTCTCGTGTTCCTGATGTTTTACCTGTTCCTGTTTTGGATTCTTCCTGTTTTTGTTGGATTTTTGCCTGCTGTTCCAGGACAACTTTTGTTCGTTGGATTTCATTTAAATAAATCCTTGAGATTACTCGTTTCTGCCATCTTGCATTTGGGTCCTACATCTCCTGAAACTCCTGACACCAGTAACCAGGCTCATAACCAGAGGTGATCGAGCCTTTGCTGTAGCCGCCCCTAACTTGTGGAACAGTTTACCATTTCATATTAAAACCGCCCCTACTCCCGAGCACTTCAAATCACTGTTAAAAACACATCTCTTTTCTCTGGCCTTTCTACGATGAAGCATTAGGGCCACATCAAGGGGAAAAAATTAAGGAGGAAGATGTTTTATTTATTTTGCATTTTGAGAATAAAGTCGAAATATCGAGGAAAAAACTTGATATTTCAAGAATCAAGTCGGACTTTTGAGAATAAACCAAACTCCTAACTTTACCTATAGTATTCTACAAAGTGCATGAACTCTTTCTCTTTTAGCGCATAAACACAGTATGGTGATAAGTATTAGGACTTTGAAGAGATTGTGCTGAAAATTGCGTCTCTTCAGGAGGAGAAACCACATAAACTTGAACGAAGAGGTGGCCGTATTCCTGCAAACTGAAATAGCTTGTAATGGACAGATGCAAGGGTATCGATGGTTACACCTACGTGCAATACAGAGAGGATATGTTGTATCACAGTACACAATAAGACAATTGATCAACTTGTTTGATCCTGAAGGAGTGGCCTGAGCGCGGCACTCTAAGGATGTAACCCATATCTATGATGCTGCCTACATGGCAGCTGGCATGGTGGACAGTCGCTCTAATGTGATTAAGTGATAAAGGAGTTGAATTTATTCTCGTCATTTCAACATTATTCTCGAAAAAGTATTTTAACTTTATTCTCGTCATGTTGACTTTATTCTCGACATTTCGACTTCATTCTCGAAATGCAAAATAAATAAAAAAAATATCTTCCTCCTTTTTTTTTTCCTTTGATGTGGCCCTAATGCTCCGTCGTACCTTTCCTTCCAGCTAAGGAAGGATATTATTACCCTTGTTCGTTTATTATTTTCTTTGTGATGGAATCTGTATTCAATTGTTGTTTTATTGTTGTTTTTACCTTGTAAAGCACTTTGGTCAACCCAGTTGTTTTTAAACGTGCTATACAAATAAATTGACATTGACATTGACATATATAAAAGCATCCAAAGAGCACCATGTCATGGGACCTTTAATTCACTTAGCTTCATGACACTTGACGCTTCATGTCTTAAAATCCAAAAATAAAAGTGCACTTCTCTAAGGAAAAGAGTGCTTCGTAACTCAGCAATTCATCCTGATGTTTTCTATAAACAAAGACAACAATAGCATCTGCTCAAAACCCCTTCATTAATCCTGCTGACTGGGCATAAAAAGTGAAGACAGATCACCATGAGCGGTAGTCCTATTTTGGGGGTAATTTATACATTCTGTGTTTGCTTCTGAGGCAATCTTTCCAGTTTATTAAGGCGCTGGTCTGCACTTTGAGACTCTCTCTGTGTGGACGGCCTCTTAGATTTTATGAATAGAGTCGAACTCTAGACGTGAGGTGGGCCCTTTGCACAGGGCATTATGATAATTAAAACAAGCTTGCTGATCTGACTCCTTACAGCCTTTCATAAGCTTAATTGCAGCTTGGAGGCTTATTTGGTGCATATATTTATCACCCAGCTTTAGACTCTTGACAAAATGTTGTACTTTACAACAACATATGGCCTAAGAGGGAGAGTGTTTAACATATATTTTTTTACGCACATTTAACAAACATGGATATAGTTATATACAGCTTTACACAATGGTGTTCAGTGGTAGTATCCAACTTGGTTCCCCTCCCTTCTCACAGACAGTCTGACCTATCAGAGGTCATCAGAGACTGCGGATATCGGTTGAGCCTTAATTGGCCTGCTTGTCACAGTGGGGTTTCCATTTGGTTTATTTGGTCAGACTGAGTTCTCTTCAGCGCAGACTGCCGTACTGGGAACCACAAGATCCCAGCGGGGGCCCCTGGGAAATTAAAGCCCTGCTTGGATGTTCTTAGACCGACTCTATCTCTGTCTTTCTGTAGTCTTGCTCTTCCAGTCCCCCTAGTCTATCTTGCTGACTTTCTCTCTTTCTTGACTTCTTTTTCTTTGGGCTGAGCTACACCAGTACATGTACTCTAGTGAAACTGATGACATTTTACAGAACCATGTTTTCATTCCTTCACTGACATAAGAGACGTCAGCGAATGCTGCTTCAGCATATTATTTCGGGACATACCGGTAAATCTTTTATTTGTTACAGTTTTACAGTCCTTTTATTACCACTTTAATTTCTTATCAATTCTCTTAATTTAATAATATATAACTACCCCTTTTTGTGACCCCACCCTAGCCCACCAAAAAGATTGTCACTGCACTGTCACTGAATCATAGACCCTAACCCAAACAAGATTAAGAGTCTAATGCCAAGCTAGAAGCTCTGTGAAGCTGAAATGCTCATTGTTAAGAAAATCAAACTGTTTGATAGAAAAGCCAAAGACAAACCTTATGATGATGCTACACAAACAGTCAGGGGATTGCTAAAGTTTACAAGGAACACAGATGACAGGAACCAAATTGCATACTAATCCACCCAACATTTATTGAGATATGTCAACCTATTAATGGTGCGAAAAGGTCATGGGATCACCAAAGTTAGTAGACCTTATGAAAACAATATCTGTACAAACTTCATGGCAATCCATCCTATAGTTGTTGAGATATTTCACTCTGGACCAAAGTGGTGGACTGACCAATCAACATGGCCATCCCTAGGGCTACACTGCCTGTGGCTAAAAACAAAAGTGGAATACTTTTCAAATTAAGCTAAAATGTTTTGAGTCAGTACTTGTTTAAACCGTTTGCAGTCAAACTTCCAATAAGGCACACAAGCTCCTTTAAATCATAGTAGGAAAAGCACAGGTATTACAAACAACTTTAACCATGGCTGTGTTCAATTCAAGTGTCCCAGTAAGCCGTGACAGTGAGCCAGCATACCAGGACACTCAAACTAAAACAGCTAATTGTAACTTAACTAATATTAATTACATTATTACACCTATGCTTTTGCTTCTGTGACATGGCAAAATGTCTTTTTTGAGGGACATATACACATATATATGTTCAGTTCCTCACCTATCTAAAGCAATCGCCTCTATGAAGCATGGTGATGCAGCATAATACACATTTGTTTTCCAGCAGCAGGGGATGGGGGATTTATTGTATTGGGATAGAGTGAATGATCCAAACATTTATACTATATTAGAACAATGACCCCAAGGATACAGCACAATAAAATTTACAATTGTTTTGAAACAGCAACAACATTAAAGTTGTTGAGCGGTCAGGCTGGAGTTCAGACTTCCCTTTGACAGTTCCTGCAATCAATCATTACAATTACTCATCCAGATTGACTGAACTTCAGTAACTCTACAAAGGAAAAAGGGGAACTTTAAATGTGCCAAGATAAGAGACGTAACCAGGGAAACTACATTTTGCAGCCAAATGTGCTTTTTTGCAAATTTATGCCCAGGTGTAACTCGATAAGGATTTCGAATACATCCTAAAATCAGTGATATGTGGATATTTCAGCATACATGTTTCAAATGTATTTCATATCTTATAGAAGGTCTTGTATGAGGGGTTAGTTTGAGGACAACCTTCACACACAGGAAATTGGAGCCTGGACTGTGTGAATCTATTAGAAGTATCTTCCATATAAGGATTAGTTTGGAGGTAAAACACTGTCTCACAGAAATAGATAGACTGGAATGTGTGAAGCCCCAAAAAGTATAAAGGAGGAGTTATTTTGACATTCATAGAGACACTATGGGTACACGCTCTTAGGAGTGTGTACACATGGTTATCTCCCTCTCTCGGAGAGAAACGTGTTCAATATTGAATAAAGCTGCATTTAATCTAAATTCATCTCCAACATCAATTCTATGATCTCAGCCCGATATTAATCAGTGTCGCAACAGTTAGATTCTACATGAGCTAATGGAAAGACGATGTCTGTTAGAGAGCAGCAAGTTTTTCCTCTTCCTTTTTTGTCCAGGCATCCATTGCACATTATTAGGAGGCATGCGCCTCTCTTCATTCTGTCATTGCTTTTATTTGAGGTGTAGATTTTCAATTTTATTTTTTACAGATTAGAGTACAGAGTACAGTTTATTAAGCCCCTTCATCACTTTCTTGTCTCCCTTTCTTTCCTCGCTGCTCGTCTCTCTTTCAGTCCCTCCCCATATCGCTGTGTAACTTACTTACAATCAGTTACAATTTCAAGAGGGACATCTACGTGTAGGAATGATAGCAGCATAGTTTGCGAGGACATGTGCGAAGTCAAGTCATTGCTGTGGTGTCCACAGGATGGTGGCAGAGTGGGAAGCTGCTCCTTCCATGTCTGTCTTGGGTGTCAAAGTGCCCTTTTCAAATGCCAGAAAAAGTTTCCACATTTCCTGTGCATCATCTGACTGACGAAATTACTCTAAATTCCTTGTCATTTAGCCGAACTAAGGGTCTTTAAGGGTATTAATCTAAGGGGGTTAATCTATTATAGGGCATAGGCCTCTTTGATCCAGACATTATTACAGTTCAGACAAATGCACAGAGGTAGGCCTATCCCTAAAAGTGTATGTGCACACCAATGACCTAACTTAAAAATAAAACGAGGGGTTTTCAATGTGATAGAAAGGCCAAAGGCTGCTTTATAATATTGACAGGATATTCCTTTTAAAAACACTTCCATGACAGATTTTCTTGAAGTCCACTGTGAAATTAAACTTTGTCCTTATGCAGTCAGTAGACCAGGAAGCTTGCTGTTCATGCAGAGACTGAAGAAAGTGAAAATTCAATGTTGCCCAAACACTGTTGGTTCTGGAAAATATAATCCTCTCCTTTGTGTATGTGAAGCTCTTTTATATCTGTGCTATACACAGAATACACAGAATAAATATGCAATAACTGTAACATTTATTCATCCATGCAAGAAATATTTTCTCATAAAACCACTACCTAATAATGTGTTGTAGATAACTCTCCTCACAAAACCACATCAGTGACATTCTCTGCTTCATCTGCTCATTCTCTGTTCAAAAATAAGTCGGAAGAACTAATTTCCAGCAACTATCCAGGATATTTCCACTCCAATCTCACGCTTTTCCCCGGTCACCCAGGCCTGATTAATATGTAGGAAACTAGATGGCTATTTGTCAAGCGCTGCCGCATGTTACTGGTCTGTATCATAGACAACAGATGGGAAAATCATGAAAGGTCCAGCGAATCTCAGTGGAATGAATCGTACATGCTTATTAATATTTCCTTCAACCCTATTTTAAGCAAAACTACATGCGATCAATTTGTGTCGCCTTCAAACACCTCTCTCATTATGCTGGTTAGGTCCTGGTTGGGAGATGGTGCTCAGAAGCAAGAAGTAGGTCAAAGGAAGAATGAGGAGGATGTGGTTGGGTGGATTTGCACATTTCCATTGACCCACCCTGTGAAGTCAGCCTGCTTTCACATTGTACATTCACACAGACTTGTGACTTTGGAAGAGACATCTACAGGCAAAATAGGTATGGAGAGCTCAGTCAATTGCAATCACATTTTATGGCTGTTTCACGAGTCTTGACTCAGACTCGAGTCACTATTCTCTGGACTCAAACTCAGGTAAAGGTGACTTGACTTAGACTCGACTGGGACTCTTCTTTGGTGACTCGGACTTGGACTCGGACTTGAACACTGGGGACTCGAGACTTGACTCGGACTCGACAAATGGTGACTCGACTACAACACTGCTTTCAACTGTGCTCCTTCAGATGTACATAAAAAATATGTATATGCCTGTTTTTATCAAATATTCTGTAGTGAAGAGTCAAATTTGAGCACCTCTTACTATCAACCAAGATTAAGCAAGCATTTAACAACATTCCCACCATAAGGCCATATCTTTCACTAAGTGTGCTTTGTGGTGATGTTACTTTGCTGTCACAGAGAAACATGTACATATGCTGGCAAGACCTGGCATGTCTCCAAACAATTTACATGATTAACATCTGGGCTGATCCAGGTGTTTAAACTCTGGGAGGCAACCATCAAGGAAATCCTTAACATATCACAGGTACAAATAATAAACTGCTTGCTGTGTTTGCTGAGCAGAACTGTTGTGTGGGGTGCGGTGGTGGCTGGTTGGAGGTGGACAGAGGACAAAATTCCCTCTCCTGTGCCAGCTACAGCACCTGTTCTTGGGGGGGGTGATTGTCTCTGAACACGTTAAAGCATGTCCACTTACAAACACGCAGGGCAGAGAGAGGGAGGGTGGTTTGACATAACAGCACATTACGTCTCTCTTAAGCCATTTCGGTTAGAGTGTTTTTAGGGCATTCATGTTTTTAAGTAGGTTTGCCTGATTATTGGCCTGACCAATCTTATGACCAGTCTTATCGTTAAATCTTCCTTTCAAATTAAGGCATGCAGTCTCAACATGTCATGCAAGAGATGGCAAAAAACTATTAAAAACAGTCTACTGATGGAAGTACTAACTTCAAAACATATGGTGAAAACATATGTGAGGGAGCACAGCTGGAGATTTGAATTTGCTGTAGGATGATTTAGGCCAGTTAGTAGTAATCTGTGGACTGCTACATGTGTGGCCTCTGAGGGTTTTGTGATTGTCAGAGGTGCAACCTCTGACCACATCTCTTGTCCCTGAGGTGCAGCCAGGGTTAGATTCATTAACTGAACAGGTATCAAGGATGATGAATGAGCTGTATTTTGCTCTGCTCCACATAGACAGACACACACATTCATTGGCACACACTCTCACACATACACACACTCAGGCCAGCCACAGTCAAGAAGCTAAAGAAAGCCTCACTGAAATACATGCAGGAGCTAGAAATAAAATTAAACTTGCAAGTTGCCAGATAGGCAAAAGCCAGTCATGACATTGTTTTTTTCCCCCAAATGTTCCTGCTTTACTTTCCAATGCAGTGGAGCATGTTGTAAGTATGTGGGTGTATGCATTTAATCTTTTGTAGCCTCACTAAGTGGTGCACATAATCATGTATGTCAGTCAATCTATATGTCTTTGGACTGACGTCTCGTGTAATAAGACGTGCATTCAGCATCATTTACTGTACATATTGTCAAATATTGAGACATGTCATATGTTTCGTAGAGCCACTGGAATCAGTTGGCCAACCAGGGGCCATCTAGACCTATGGTCTGAATGAAAAACATGCACAGTAGAAAGAGCTCTATGCATAAGGTCCATAAAGGGCAAATTATAATAAATTTGAATGCACTTGCTGCAATAGCCACTATTCAAAATTGCTGCTTCTATCTGCTCTAATTATGCAAGATCCTTGAATTGCCTTAACAAAAATGTATATTTCTTGGCAGTGTTAGTGTCATAGTTGTCTACTAGTTGAACTACTTGTCATAGTTCAAAAAAATAATGTGCTAACGCAATTAATGAAAAAATCAAAACAACATTGTTCAGTGCTCACATACTCTGTCAACTTGATCCTTCCTCTGTTGCTCTTCCTGAGGTTTCTAACATTTTTTACCCCCGTCATAGTTTTTCCTTATCCGAATCGTATACTACTACAGATTCTAAAGCCCCTTGAGGAAAACTTGTGATTTCAATCAGAAAAGACGTGTAAATGAAGTAAAGATGATTTTTATTATAACAGATGTATTTAAGTCTTGGCAGAAAGTCTTTGGCACTTAGACTCTATGGGGAGATTTGCAACCGAGGAACGTCTGCCCTGAGCAGCAGTAAGATAAATCCCCCCATGGAGTCCAGACACTGGCGGTGGTGGTGGCTGATTATTCTGATGAGGCTTATGGAGCTGATGGAGCTAAAGAATCTGCAAAGACGGGTGGTGATGGGGAGGTGGAGGGTTTCTTTGCCATTTGCTTTGATTTGCACTGAAATGACAGCTGACAGCCGCAAAGATTTAACTAGCCTAACAGCCGTGAACGCACCACATGCATAACAGCAGCATGAATGGACTAAAGGCAGATAGAGAATCATATTGAAACAGAGGCTGCAGCGTGACAATGTAGGTGTGTCGCTGAGCTATTGCATAGATGAGATCTGCTGATGTGACCAGCTGATGAGAACAGGTGATAACATAATTGACAGCACCAGACAGGACAGCAAGGAATAATGAGCGAGCGTGTGGGCGAGGACTGAATGCAAATGCAGTAAGAAAAGGCGCAAGCCTGCAAAAGTAAAGTCTTCCTGACTTATGATATTTCATTTGCGATATTGGGCTAAATAAATAAAATTGACTTGACTTGATTCTATCAGGCTCTATAGGCTTAAGGAGGTAAAAGAAACCATTCAAGCATTCCACAGAACAGGTGACAAAGCAGAATCAACTATACGCACAAATCCTAATTTCTCTAATCAAGGTTTAAATTATTTTATCAAAAGACAACTTTTTAAGTTTTAAGAGTATCGTTTAAAAAATATAGTGACATATTTATTGACAGGAAATGCTTGGTATGTCTACTAATACAACTGGATTTTAACTAAGTGAATAAATTGTTTTGCACGGTATAATAAAACATGCAAAAGCAACGTACAATGAGAGTCAGACATTTGTCTTTACAGTGTGACTTTTTAAAAGGTCTATGCGTTAATGGTGATTCACAAAGCAACATCTGATGTTATAATATATATAAAGAAAACACACATAGATACATTTGCTCACATAGGATCATTAGGGCGCAGCTGAGAATCACATAATCTAGATAATGATTCCACTTCCTCTCTTTTTGTTCAAGCAGTCACTCCAGATGGTACATAAACACATGGCCAATTAGTGTAATGTATGAAGAGGTGGCGTGCTTGACAGTCTCTCTGCAAAACAGTCAAGAGTACTCAAGAGCAATAACAGTCTCCATAATATCAAATGTGTGCAGGAGATGAGGGCAATCAGAATCAGCAAAGGGGCGGGTGTGGATCAGAGGAGCATCCTACAGGGCGGTCACGGTCATGACTTGAATTCCTACACACAATTGGTCATGTTATTTTCCAGATAGGTAAGTTGCTTTTCAAAGAGTATTACATTTCATTAGAGAAGGGTGAAACGCATGGCTGCACATTGCATACCTGTACTTCTATTAGCTACTTTTACTGTAGAGCTTCTTAAAGCTGCAGTGGGTAGAAAGCAAGAAAACACCAGGATTTGTGTGAGACCTCTTCCTGCATTTGAACTTGACATGCATCTATCTAAATGTGTAGCAGATAAGAAGATGATATTAGCATTAAAGAGACAAAGATCAAGGGGAGACAAAGACTCCCCTTTGTCCTTGAAAGCATTGTGGAGCTTTTACCTTCTCATTTCCTCTCATTGCTCATACGTTCTACATTTTACTTTTCCACATGAAGTCAGTGTGACCTTTTCTACTTATAATCATCACTCTTTCACCACCCTCCCCTCCTCCAGGATCTTTGAGAGGAGACATATGTTTTGCAAATCACAGGGATGGTGCTCATTGGTGTAGAGTGACCTGTGGTCCTCTTCCATACATCATAAGAGCCTGCAAGGTGTCTTCCCCAGTCAGATTGGGCTTTTTATCATCTATAGTAGTTTCTGTATTGCATTTCTCTTTTTCTTTGCTTCTCTTATCCCCAGCGGGACCTTATTTTAAAATAGCACAGTAAAGCTAAAGGGGGTTTTCCATATTATGAATTGTGTGCTTGTTTCATTGCTGACTACTTCCACGCTTTTGATTTACAGCACAAATTTGTTATGCTGTGGTTGTCTTGCCATGACAATCTATTACATTAGTATATTCAAGTGATCATGTTAAAGGGGATCTTGTGTATGTGATTAATATACGGTAGGACACAAATAAAATGCTGGCTTTGCTGTGGAACATTGAACTGGTTGTTTGTATTGTCTAATCAGGAGTTTCTGGCATTTTAAATGCCTTGCCCATGGGCATAGAGTGGCTGTGGTCTAACATCACAATTTTCTGTGCATCCCAGTCAACTAGAGGGTCACAGGTGTGTCTCTTGATTTGTTTTAGAGGGCACCATCACATGGTGGTGTTATTGCTTTTATCAACATAACCAAACCAAGGACTTTCCTGAAACAAATGTGTTTTTTCTTCCAAATCTAAAGCCTCTTCCATAAATTGTTACTGAAGAATTGCATTGAACCAAATGGGAGTGTGGTAGAAAAACTGAAAAAAAAGCATGGGAAATTTTGAAAGCATATCATCCAATAAGGAGAAGTTTTTGGTATGGTAAAGTACTGTTATCACGCTGGGCTGTGAAGAGATTTTCAAAGTGGCCACACAGGGTATTGCAACTTCTGGGGTCATCACACGATACACGCAGGCCCAAAGAGCATTTCCCCCAAACAGAATCGTTGGAAAAGTCACGGCTGTAAAAGAATAATTTTTTTCGGAGCATCACAAATGCCCCAAAATGACTCAGAACTTGATCCATTCTGTCTAATAACATTTGAAAACTCTGGAAGAGCCATACGACTAAATTACTTTCTGCCATTCATGTGTGCAAGGAGCCAGTAGGAAGTCTCTCAACTAGCTTGGATGGAGAAGGATTAAAGTGGGCATTCTACTTAGGCCGAAAAACCTGGAAGTGTGAAGAAGTCTTTCTGGAGTATGCACCCACTGAGTGACTTTCATAGGAATGAATATGACGCAGTCTTTGAATGTAGTTTTCAGTTTTCCTAAGTTTAATTGTATGTTACTTTATAAGTCAAAACTTTCTATTTCTTTTCGAAAAAGTTCCTCTGGCTATTACCATAACAGTAAATGAGACAATTTGTATTCTAATACAGGCAGAAAAAGCCCTGAAACAGTCACTAGAATAGATTGTAGGAACAATCAATTAGAACATTTTAGTTTAAAATTAAATTTGAAAGACTTAAAAGGTTTAGATTTAGTAGATTTTACCTCAGGGTAGCTGTTAAGTTGAGCATAAGGACAGGGCAAGATGAGCGCTATGGGGGAAAAATGTCTTAAATCCTTTTTTTTTGTCTGTTTCTGTCCTTTCTCAGGGGCCTTCCAGCATGCAGGGCCGACACTCTGTCTCCCCATTCTGCCTCTGCTGAGAACCACCTCCTAATAACATCTAATGGTGAAAATGTTCCTATCGGCCGTGTCATAGTTGTTTGGACTTTTTCCATGTCGATTTCCTCAACCCATCTTCTGAATTTTCTTCTATCTTGTGTTGCCTTTCCACTGCTTTCATTCATCAAATCAGTTTTCTCTGCAACCCTTCCTTGATTGCTGTTAAGATCCTACACGGTAACAGTATGCTGGTGTGTGTGTTTGTAGTCTTGTGGGATGATAGCTTCCCTGTGAGAAAAATCTCTTGGGCAAATATGTGTTTAATGAACTTATACTGAATGGAATGTATACAGATGTAATTAAATTGGAGTGAGCTAGGCTATTGACCCTGTACCGTCAAAGATTCAGGGAAATTAACTGTTTTAAATGTATGATCATATAATCAATGTTGTGTGTTTGTGTTCTGCATACAAGGGTCAGTTCCTCATGTCTACAGGGTTACCATACCCCATTCTCCTTTACTGAAAATAAAGAAAAGATAAATATAGGGCAGGCATAAATGTGGGACAGTGCAGTGGTCCACTGGTTGGCACTGTTGCTACAAAGCAAAATAAATAAGTCTTTGAGGCATTTTTTAGTCCCGGTCCGGCGACTCCGAATCAGCTAAAGGGCTAGCATGGCGGAATGAATTAAATCTCCTCAGAGCTGCTTGTGTGGAAACCCGGCTTAACTCAAATTCAGCGCTCAACTCACATTCAGCGCTCAAAATAGGTGTCACTTCTCTGATGTATGGAGATTCAGGTATTTATAGAAAGTTAAACTCATTCTATGAAGTCCATCAACAAAGTGCAGATCCAAATATCCCACAGCGCTTTGTACAGTTCCGACAGTTTCATGCATTTCCTATGTAACGCAATACAAATCGACGTATATATCCTACTATTTCTAAATATGCTTTGGTGACAACTGGTATCAGTAGTGACATTTTTCAGGCAAACAGATCCCACTGAAAAGTCAGAGGTAACTCATGTCACTTATGTCAAGAAGGTTTTTTTTTTTTTTATAGCAAATGGATAACTAATTCCTCTTTACTAAATGTTAAATCTTAGTTAAATCAGCAATACTAAAAATGTAGCACATCAAAAGTATAGTGGTGTGATTTATTGAGTTATACACGTTTGTACATACTGTAACTCATTACTTTGTCTTCCCACTTGCTGATCGATGTGTGGAAATCCCTGCAGACCTCGTTGACCAGAGAGCTGTGACCTTCCAGACCCTGTAGTAACACTGCTACTGGTAGTGCTAACATGGCTTCCTCCCTTAAGTGCTAACAGTTCCTACAGCTACCATATCCTCCGCTGTTGTTGTGCCACTGCTCCATAAAAACAAAAAAGAATACTTAAGCATGGTGGTGATCATGCTGCTTCTTGTGTACATTTGGAAATAATCACACATTTCGGTTACAGGATTTTCATCTGGGTGGCTACTGCCACAGCTTTAAAATGCCCTCCAGCGAAGAAGAGTGCTGGCTAGATACTACTGTCACTTTCCATTACCACCATGCCTGCCATCCTAAAATTAGAAAGGACGCCTCTGTAAACATTGTAGAGAACCTTGGAATGATTGCCAGCAGGAGCTTAAATATAAGGATTGCAGGTTGTAGTTGGAAGAGAGAATGATAAATCAAGTTAAGAGGAGACAATAAATGTGGTTGGTTGCTTCCTGTTTATCTGTCTGACCTCACATGGCCACAAAGAGTCGTTAGGTTCAGAACCCAGACACTAATGAGATTAGCTGAACTGCAAAGGTTCATACCCGTATCTGCATGGACTTGATGCTCTTACCCTCTATCTTTACTGATCCCTTTGGAGAAGGGCAGCTGACTGTTAAGACAAAGAAGCTCACTAGACCTCACTAACTTCTTTTGTTGAAATTCACAAAGGGTGGCTTTGTAATACCTTATGACAGAGCTATTGAAACAGCCTGACAGTGTACGACTGACTGACCAACCAATATTGCATTTGCTATGCCTGCGAGTAATGGAAAATGCAACAAAGCGCATGGCCAGAGAGAGACAAAGACAGTCAGAGATAGACGGGGAAATAACTGTTAACTGTGCAGCCAATATCTCTGTCCCCGTCCTTTTTCTACTCTGGTTTGTGCGGCGTTGTGTGCTAGCGGTAATCAATGTTTGGAACTAGTTATTTGTGGAGTCACATCCTGAGTGCTGGCATAGGGAGACTCCAAGGTCAACATGCAGTGCACACAGGGTTACACCCCAGCTGCTCATGCATGCAAGCAGATGCACACACCACCACAGGATCACTCAGGTTGTAATCTGATTGGCTGATTGCCCCCCTGAAGTGATGGGCCGTCATAGTCTCTCTGCTATCCATAACAGCACAGAGTGGAGAAGCATTGTATTTAGATTTTGCTGTTCTGACAGAGATGTGTGTTGACATTTATTTGGTGGAAGGGAGGGAGTCACAGGGAACACAATACACAGTCCAGGCGCACACAGCAAGGGAAAGGTGGCGACTGTGGTGAGAAATACACAGCAGTTTATGTGATATCTTCCTGCTACCACACAGGTGTTTGCAGATGTAGCCCAGCTGAGGTTAAAACTATTTTATGGTATTTATCTTTCTTTTTTCTCCAGATTTTCTCTTGATTAATCTCTGGATGCACGCAGTTGCACACTGTTAGTTTTATCTGAATGAAGGTTTTTGATCATGTTTCAATAGAATTGGATTTATATCCTTTGTTATGTGGCTGCCTTTGCCTTTTAAGTGGGTGAAATGAATGACCTCAGACCTGATGAAGGTCTGAGACTATATAAATTATTGCTTGCGTAATGGTCAGTGTGCGGGACTCTTCTCTAAGCTTTTGATCTGCTACTTTTGATCATATCCTACGCACCTGCCCGACAAAAGAGGTGTGCAAAAAAGCTTTCTTACGTTGCACTAAGTGAGTGAAATAAAAAATATTCCAAAAGTCCAGGTGAGTTATTTTTAAGTCAGAGGTTTTCACTTGATGCGTTGTTTATTTCCACGCGGCCTCCCCTGTCACACATAAGCAGCAGCTTGTTTGGTTCGACAACGGTTACCTTTCGCCCCGGCAGTCATCCACAGAAACACATCAAAACCATTCAAGGGAAACAGCCCACTGGGTTTACAACAACTGAAAGATTCTTTTTCTTACCTCTTTAAACTGTGCTTCTATACAAACACAGACTCTTTTAGTCTCCTATAAAAGTTTTTCTTTTTTATTTGTGTATGGAATTTCCATCAGTAGGCTACATGTGGAACATATTTAAGCTATCTGATTGTAACACTTTTGCCTATTTATCTGACAAATTTCATCTTTCCAAATAAAAGACATACACATACATTTACATACATTTGCTTTATCGGTTTGCATTCTTATGTAGTTGATGTCTTTTGGACCCTATACTGTATCTAATGGCTACAGTATGATTTGGAAGAAAAAAAAAATCATACTTTTATGTGGAGGATCTGGAGGAAGGACAATTTACTTACCAATAAAACCGGCCTAGCTGTACTTAATGTCTTCTCTCAAAGACAACTTGTGAAGATTATTCTTGCTAAAGAACAGCTATCAATCTTTCATTTAATTTGATGCATTTGGTTACAATACATAGTTACATACATAGTTATCAGATTAAGAATAACAGGTTGAAATGTATGTATGAAATGTTCTGTATCACATACCATCCTAAATACTGTCAGCCTAGTAGACACGCTTGAACATGCTGAAGTCCTGTTTACATCAAATGTGTATTTTGTCCTCATATATATATATATATATATATATATATATATATATATATACATACATACATATATTTTATTGAATTAACCCCACATACTTCTATATCAACAAATATAACTACACCTGAATGATCAGATAATTAGAATTAGTATCAGGGTTTTACTCATTTAGTTCTTTCCATAAGCTTATAGTCAAAATTAAGAGTTATATGGCAAACCTATTACATTTTTTTAAATTATTTATTTAAACTTCATATTTTGGAAGATAACATTCGTCAATTGTTTATGTACAACTACAGCAAGATCCAGCAGGATTTTGCAGTGTTTCTCCTCTTCGGCAGATTGCAAAAACCGAACAAGATTATAACCTCAGCAAGTCCCCTTAGAGAACATAGGCTTTAGTTGTGGATTATGAAAAACAAACAAAAACCCATGTAAAAGTGTCTCTCTGTGTGTGTTTATGTGTGTGCTTTTGGTGAGAAGGAACAATGGGCTTAGTGGATTATTGGTTTTGAGTGTGAACAACAATTTTCAAAAGTAAAATTGAATCCCTTGCTCACTTGCTGACGTGTGACAGAGATCAGCACGTTTGGAAATGCGTATTAGTATCAGATTAAGAGACCATATGCGGGCAAAAAGATTCTTTATTTTATTTTTAAAACAAAACACAAAATATAAATATATATTATATGAGACAAAACAGTAAGCACATTATATACGTCTCTCCAAAGTACATGGCATCTTAGGAGCCCTCCAGAAAGCTCCGGTACCCCTTTTTCCATTGTAAACATTCAATCTTGCAAACCGTTTATATGACATTTTTTTTCAAATGCTGCCACTCTAGCCATCTCACAAGCTGTATTTCTCTACTTATTGAAGATTGCAATTCAAAAATAAGAACTTTGCTACTGTATGTACGTAGGATGCAATAATCAATATAAGATATACAGTCATGTGAAAAAATTAGGACACCCACGCTAAAGTTGAATAAAAAAAGGAATAAAAATGTTCTAATTTGTTCACATGACTGTACATGGAAAGTGCAAACTGGCAATTATTTATAGACATACAAGATACAAAGAAAAAATATTTTCAGTATAATTACCACTGTTGTTGCAGATATAGGCAAGCATGTGCAAGGAAGAGCTAAGAATTGCTTGTTTTGATTAAAATCTGCAGCATGTGGTCTTATCGATTTACAAAACTTCATCCTGAGCAGAGGAATTAATCTGTGAAATGACCTAGTGAGGTGTTTGGTATCCCCAGAACATACTGTGAATGTGTGTCCTTGTGGAGCTTGCTGCCAACATCCATTTGTAAGAGATGCAAAGTGATGTCCCTTGATATATGTTATTCATTACAGTAAACTATGAGTGTCTTACTATTAGATGTGAGAAGACTGATTCAGGACCAAAGACCATCCTATACTCTGCTTCCTGCTTCCAGTATCCTCCTAAAATAAACTTCACTTGCCTGTCGCCATGCAGGGAGCAAATATTACTGCATTTGTATTGCAAGGGGCAGTTTTACTGCATTTGTATTTATTCACATCCAAATAATGTATTCATATTTGCACCACTATATGTTGCATAACCAATCAACAACAAATTGTATTTTGGAAAACAAAGCATATCTGAAATAAATGGGGACAAGTTACAGACAGGACATTGTGCAGCTATGTGTGTGTGTGTGTATATGTGTGTGTGTGTGCGTGTGTGTGTGTGTGTGTGTGTGTGTGTGTGTGTGTGTGTGTGTGTGTGTGTGTGTGGGGGGTTACTGTACACATTGTTTTTAGCGAAATCACTGTGAGTCTGAGTGTCGCACGTGTCCAGATGTGTGTGTTTAGGGGCAGTTTATGGAGCAGAGGGAAAAGGTCTCGGGACCAGTGAAAGAGTTCGTAGAGGCGGAGAGGCCTTAGGCTCTCCCACAGCAGCACAGGAATCATCACAGATCAGAGAAGCTATTTTTAGGATGAGTTTGATTTTCCTCATTGCTCTTGGCTTTTTGCAGCCACTTCACGGTCAAGTTTTAAGAATTAGACCAAAGGAAAACATTTCCTCCTCACCAATTGAATACATCTCCCCCTTCTTCATAAATAAAAAAAAGTCTTTCCATATTTATTTCTGTTTATTTCACACTCTCCATTCAAACTGTCAAACCTTATTTTCCTCACATTCTGTTGTACAACAATCTGTCGTTTTCCAAACAACAGCAGCAGCAACAGGACCCATGCTGTGATAACTTCAGTTCTGAGAAGCATATAAGTACGTTCATATCCTCCTGTCTGATGTTGTCGAGATATTCTGACATTATTTTGATGATGGGATGTTCTTAGGTGGTCTTACCTTCACTGTGGGCTTTTCTATAGGCTGACAGAGGCTATTACAGGTGCTGCTGACAGGTAATAGTGATGGGGATATTTTTTCAGGCTCTGGTTCGGCAGCAAGTTCAGAACCCTGTGCAGGTACAACAAATTGGTAGATGACCTCCCAAAAACAGGTACAATGATAGAGGTGAAAATATTTTTTAAAATGATTGACTAGATCAGTTTAAAAATATCTCAAAGACTGAGGACATGAAAGTAGGAAAGACGTGAGGCTCAGACTTAATTGTGTGAATGCTGATTCAGCAGCATTCACAGTATTGTTATCCAATTCTTCATTCTTCAACTTTCTTTGGTCACCTCTAACTTCTGCACACATTCAGCTACAAAAAACATTCAAATATCAAAATGTTCAGCACTATAAGCACATGGTGGGACTTCTTCAACATTTGTTCTGCTGTTTATAGCTTTTTAAATATTAAGCTTTTAAAAAAAAAAAATTTGAAATGTTTTTTTTCAAAGTAAATCCTTCAAATCCTCTTCTACTTCAAAATCTATCTCCTCCTTCATACTTTCACCTACAGACGCAATTAAAACTTTAAACCATTCATGAAAAATTCAGCTTTTAGGCTCTATCTCAGCAGTTTGATATCTTTTACAGTTTTTTTTAAATCACTGTCTAAGTTTAGTGTTCATTTCAGGATTTTTCTGCGTTAATAATGGGTGTGTTTTGCGTGACTTAGAGTGGGTGATGTCATCGCTAGATCACGGAGCCTTAAAAAAATCATCTTAGGGACCGGTATTCATGGAATGGACCACCAGAGGAAAATAGGGGAGGGTCATGTCTTTCTATTCTTTGTTGAGGGGAGGGTCACCCAACATTTTTTAGTCTTGGAGGGGGGGGGTCACACAACTTTTGTATTCATGAAACAGAAAAAATTCAAAGTGGCTTGTTTGGTGCATATTTTTCCATGTAGCTCTTAGTCTCGGCCCCCGCTACCAGATGGGTCTGACCCATGAGTTTGCTGGGGGGCAGAGGGAGCTCCCCTAGTGGCTGAAATGGGTAATTGCATTGTTTAAAAAATGAGTGGAATAATTATGTTTGGCATGACCAGACATTTTATAAATATTTTAAATAACACAAAACAACTACATGGTGGTAGGTAATACAACAGATTTCATATACTGCTTTAGTAAAAAAAATATTACCTGGCTGACGATGGGAGCAGCAGGACGTAAAAAATGATATGTCTGGACATCTTACCGTGCCAACGTTGCAATAAAGGTTTCCTAAATGCCATGTATATAAATGTGATGTCATCTTACTAATTGATTGCGGGTTTTGTGTAGATTTGGACTTTTATACGTTTATTCCACTTTGTTTAAATGGCGAAGTTCACCTCGTTCACCTGTTCGGAGCTGGCTGGTGAATGTGACGCGCGTAGGCCTTGCTGGATACAACGTGACCCTTTTTGTGTATCTACTGATCGCTGTGGATTTTTTTAACGTCTTAACGTTTTATGGTGTGGTTGCACTTCGTTTCTGCGTTTGGAGAGGCATCTCAACAGACTGTAGGTTGAACACTGATTGTTCACTGTTACATTCTAGTTGAATTTAAGTGTCATGGCATTCCGCCAGCCGTGCCGCGATTGGATTTCATAAGGGCGAATTGTTAAATTGTTACAATGTAATTTAAAATCTGCTTTAAAAATAAACATATATGTTTTGTATAATGTTTTGGATAATGTTCAGCTTCAGCAGCTTTACCTATATAGCTAAAATATACAATGACTGAAGAAGCCTAGTGACGAGTCCATAGCAACCAGTTTGTGTGTTGAATTAATTACCCAGAGTGCCTTGCTGAATGGTCTCAATGTTTTATTGTTTTATTTCATGTGAATACTAGTTTACTAAAGGAGGAACTTAGTATTTGAAGTAATGCAGTAATGCAGGAAGTGTGCATTAGTTTCCATGCTTATTGTGTTTCCACAACAATGTTAGTGAGTAGGCCTAAATCTACTAAAATGGCCACCACATCATAACAGAAGAGTGTGATGTATAAGATGAGAAGGCAGAGGTTAAATCATGTATGTCATGGCTGTAAAAAATAAAGGGTATTTGCATATCTTTGCCAAGTGCTAACCAGTACAGAAGGCATCCATAAATTGATGGGGAGGGTCAAGTCTAATTGTACTAAAGATCCCAAAACTCCTCCGGTGGCACTTTATATAAATAACAAACAGTCCCTTAGTCCCTTCACTATAAATTGTTCTCAACAGCTCTAAACAGTGGTTTACTCTTTCTCCTTAGGAAGCAATGGCAAACCGCGAATAGTCATACAGCTTGAACACGTGGATGTAATGTATTGAGGCGCTGACACACCAACCTGATAATCAGCCGTCGGACAGTCTGGTGAGGTGAGTGACTCGAGTCTGTTCGGTGTGTTCCGTGCTGTCGTCCGTCTGAGGAGCCTTCGGCCTTCATTTTGGCCAACCTGACATGTTGCGTCGGAGGGCGGGCAGTCGGACTCCATGACCAATCTGATTGGTGTAGTGCTAACCCGGAAATGACGAGAGGGATGAGCGTGACTAAGCCTCTCAAAATCTGACAAAAATCTTTTAAACTGACCTTTGTCGATCTGAAATGAAGACAGATTCAAAAAAATTAAATTAAAATGTTTTCAGAAACACGTTTCGATGAACTATTTTAGTAAAATATGAGATTGTATTCTGAACAAGCCACCATGACAGTCTGGCTTTGAATTTCCGGAGAAACCTTTTTTTGGGCGACAATACAGTGTCAGGGGCTTTAATGTTTACGCCGTTTGCGTAGACTCTCTTCTTCGCCCTCTATTGTCTACCACACACGGGCAGACGATGTGCCGCAGTGCCCTCTGCGGTCACAGTTTCTGATGGGTCACAGCTTTCGGTGCAACACCTTCGGCGGTTAAGCATCCGGGCTTTCAAAATTCTGTTTAAATGCCTCTTAGTAATAACGATTCCTTGCAATACCAGGCTTTTTAGAATGTCTTTGTAACTCATTCACAGCCTAAAATACAATTCAATCAAATCATCTCTGTCCATGACTGCACCTTTAGCTTGCTCTGGGTAGCCTATGTGCCCCACACAGCTATAGCAGAACTGCCCACATTATAGATAGGCTACGTCGTTATCTCCAAAATACTATTTAGCAAGTTAGCATTTTGTGGCTACGAATTAGTATATTGTGGGCACAAATTAGCATTTCTTGGCCACAAATTAGCATTTTGTGGCCACATTTTTGGATGTCATGTCTGGGGCTCCGTAGAACAATTATCACTTTTCCAAATTTCTTACAACTTCACCTTCTTCTTATACATTTTAACCAGCAATCCAGTTTAGCTTTAGCATTAGCTTTTAAAAAAACCAAAACATTCATTGTTCCAGATCTTTTTTTATAAATTCATACTTATTAAAACCATTCATACTTTTCCAACTATTCTCACTACTTCAACTTCTTCTTACGGATTTAAGCTATTAATCCAGTTTAGTTTTAGCAATTTAGCTATTCAGCATTCACATGCATTTTCTGCAGGAAATGCATTTTCTAGTTAAGATTTTACATCCTGTTCTTTAACATATGCGTTCTTTTTAAAGATGCTTTATCAGGGACGTGCAAAGGTACGGGCTATTGTTGCCCTGGCAACTGCACATTTGCTCTGATTGGCTTACCCTAACCCTGGTGAAAGAGCCTAAATAAACTTTTCTTTCTTTCTTTCTTTCTTTTTTTTTGCTGTTGTGGCTGCATCAATACGATAATACAACCATCATTACCAAATTTGAATCAAATTAAATCGCTATATCAATCAATCTTGCCCTCAGCGATGCCCACTGCCCCCACTCACATGACTTTGTTTTCTCACACACGAAGCACCGCAAATGAAAGAGGGAAAGCCAAGCCCTTCTGCCTTCACGTGAGTTTTTAAAGTTATGGAGATTATGACAAATGCCCTGTGAATAGTAACCAAAATACCCAATTGAGCTTTGAATAAAGTGCAGCTTCAGCTTGTAACATTTGCATCACGTCGCGCAGCATTGCCTTAGCTATAGTAACGTAAAATGCTACGTTATCAACCAAAGCTAATGACAGCCTATGTTGCAGCAGCAGGCTAACGTAGCTATGTTACATCCGTTTCATTAGTTTGTGCGTTCTGTAGAGAAGAGAGAGGCTCAGGGATGGGATGGTTTGGGCTCTTTAATCATGCTAGGTTATACGTTGTTTACAGTCAATCTGTTACATGAGTTTTCAACCAACAATCAGATGTGACGTTAGTGAAAGTGAAAGTTGCCTTAAGAACTTTGCATTTAAAAAAAATGTATAGCCTAATGTTAGTTTTGTGTGCTTAAGTATGCCTTCACAACAAAGACGACAGAGAAAGAGCTCAAAGAAGCAGCTAAAAGATCTGCATCTTTGCAGAGCTGGAATAAAACATTTGATAATGTCAAGCAACCATCCTGCATTATTGATTTAATGTGATGTACCCTATTTTATCAGAATAATTTTCTTTAAGTTGAAGTAGGCTAATAACTCATTAAAATTAATGTTTTATTAATAATAAACACAGTAAATTTAGTCTGTGTCGTGTATAGAATTGTGAATTAGTTATTATGTTATGGATATCAAAAGTTCACAGAGTATTTGAGAACCTGGGGATTGAGTAAAATACTTTTACTAGCTGTAGTCATGTTGTAATTGTTCATATATATATATAAATATTATTTACGGTGCCAAATCATAACATTAGTTATCTCAACCAGAATCATTGAGAGCAGCCACAGTCTAAAGGTAAACTTGCAGCACTAGTGTCAGTGTTCAGCAGTGAAAAGTACAGTATACTTTATTCAGATTCCAGATGAGGCCTAGAACAAGGCTCCAGACCAGAGAGTGAGGGAGAGCATGCAGAGCATCACTCAACAAATCATATGGCTACATGATTGTGGTTAGTGTTCCTATAAAAGGGCCATGTCAGTAAAAGCGTGATAAGGAAAAAGATAGATGCTGCGGTACATTATAGAACTTGTTTAGAAATCTAATGTTTCTTTTGGAGACATCTCTATCTTTGAAGGCTGAACGGTGTCTGAAGCATGTCTGTGCGCACCCCTGTGCTTTATATTCGGAAAGACTGAAAATCAATAATGTAAAACAGGGAAACTAGACTTTGAGACCATGCATCATTAATGGTTTCTCATATATACAGTTATTCTCTGAAGGATTTCTTATAGACTTTCATTTTTAATATGGATGTTGAGTATCATGCTCTCAAGAGACTTAAAAACTCACACTTTGTGTTGGCATGCCATGAATTTTACATGTGAAAATCCCTCTAGTGGTCGTAAATACTGAGGTGGCACTTTGGCCTTCGGCCTGCTTTTGCATCGGCACGCATACAAATTGACGGGTGTCACTTGGTCTCTAAAAATATCTATTTTGAGATCATTTTGTGCAGCCATTCCCTGTTATTGGAATTATTTTCAGTGCAAACCCTGTTCTACTAGTGTCTGCTGTCATGAAAGTTATTTCTGTTCAAGCTTACTGTAGAAAAAACATAGTGGCAACTCACTACGTGCTCTGTTCTTCCATATATAGTCATCTTTCAAGAACAACAACTTTACTTGTAAGCATCGGTTATTCAACTACCACATCCACAAAATAATTATAAACAGCATTGCAAATGTAAAAATAAAACAACAACTTGTAGACTTATTAACTCAAAATGTGGGGATAAGAAAGGAAGGAATGGAAGAAGTAAGGAAGGAAAGACATAGAAAGGCATAAATGAAGAGAGAAAGAAAGGTTAAACAAAAGTACAGACATGTGAGGGGCTCTGTGAGGCTCTCCTTATGCACAGCGTTGCACGTTGATACTATTTTGTGCGTATTGGCCGTGTGCATCACTTTTTAGGATCCCCTAAAAAAAGTATCTATTGTCGTCTGTGCTACTTGCATTTCTGTTTTTGGTTCTGTTTTCTCTATTTGCGACATTTCTTCTAAATATATGGGTTGTCAAATTGGTGAAGATGTTTTCTTAATTTGCAGTGTGTTGAGCTCACAGGACCACTGTAGTAGTGACACTACTTTCACAAAAAGCTGTTTAATGTTCACACTGTAACAAGGAAAGAGTGAGAGGTGTGTGCAGTACAGTATCATCTCCATACATGTTTTCCCTGCATGTGCCCAATGTGTTCCTTTTGATACGTGCTAGTCAACAGCCTAAACTGCAAAGGCATGTTAAACCACAGACATTATGAAAACAAACAAATCCATCAGAGATGCCTCGCTGGCTCCACAGTCTCCTCTTCTTCCTTATGTAATGTAGGTCTTGTCACAGGGCGTCAGCTTCAGGGACTGACGCTCCCACAGCAGCAGCAGTCTTGTTAATACTGACCCAATGTAATGGGTAGGCAACAGGGATGATGACTGGATGGCAGGATGATGTTTGCCTGGCCTGCTGGCTTACGGGCTACCACTGGATGTCTGGGTAAAAAAAACCCTGTGTGACTGGTGGTTAAAGAAAAAGTATTTTAATTGTGTCTTGCTTTCATTATTACATACATTTTTCGTTGAAATAGGATGTTATAGCAGGAGGAACTATTTACAAATGCTGTATGCATACTTCTTTGTTGCTACATACTTTAAAATGATTTTCGAACGATTTTCATGTAACGTGTGCACCTTGAGATTAAAATATGACCACTACAACAAAAAATGAGCTCAAAATGTGTTCAACTGTGTCCAACCCCAATACATTGTGGTTTAGAGAATTAACCAGCAGCGTGGAGGAAAAAGTAATTAATCATTTAGGTGAGATTTTAATGATTTTCTGGCTGCACTATAATGGCACTGAGTGATTGATTGATTGAGAAAAAAAGTCTCTGCCACTTTTGGACTGAATGGCTGGCTGCCCAGTTTGTATGCAAATTAATGGCATACTGCATTGTGTTACATCTTCTGTGTTACTTGTGATAAAATGCCATTTTCCATCATTAGTATCTGAAACTGGATGACTGGCTGGCCTAAATCATTGGATGGCAAACTGGCTGGCTGACTGATTTGCAGGCTGGCGCAGCAAACAAGGGTCACTCCTCATCAGCAGCAGTGTCAGCACATGTAAGATTTATGACTTAGTCCACCTGGTAATTATAAAGAGTCACTTGTTTCATGAAACGAGGTGACATGACAGCTGCCACAACACTGGTTGTTGGAGATGGAGAGGAGCAACGGACGGGCCGCCGGTGGGAAATTAACAGAGTGGAAAGGACTTAAAGGGAGTAAAGCAGGAGTGAGAAGAGGCTGGAGCAGTGAGGAGGGGGGAGATTGACAGAGCAAGACAGAGCTTGGCAATAAGTTAGTGTGTGTGTGTGTGCGTGTGTGTGTGTGTGTGTGTGTGTGTGTGGGTGGGTGAGAAAAGTCAGAGGGAGAGATGATGATGAGGCACTGAAGAAGTTGTCTCTCATACTTTCTGTTAGCAAATGCATTAACAGATTGTCTTAATGAATCAACATAATGTAATTATACTGTTGTACTGCTCCTGACATAAATGTTTTCTTGACACACACACACACACACACACACACACACACACACACACACACACTCACACACCCACATACATATAGGAATAGAAGTAATTCAGCATTTGCACTGCACCCTGGCTTTTTAATGATTCATGTATTTCAAACAAACCATTGCACACAAACAATTTAAAAATAACCTTTGCACTAGCAAACCTAAATTATGTAAATGTAATAGATTTATATAATATATTCAATGACTTTTTTTTCAGATGGACTTAAATAAACAGAAGCAGTGCAAGTAGTGGGCTCAAAGCTCTACACCCATGTAAACTGACCTTTAACCCTGATGGGTTTTGCTAGTCTAATTTGACTAAATAAAGCCTTGTTGCATAATGTGCTTTGTTTCTAAAGAACTAAACCGATGTGAGATGATGAGTTTTACAGACTTTTTTTTTTTACAGTATTATCTCTAAATTTGAATTGGAAAAGACCAATTTACTTTCCTATCTTGACAACTGTAAGACTCCCTGACTTTCCTGAACGCACCCTGTTCCTGTTGCCGGGCAACGAGGGCAAGGCGGGAAACCCAGGAGCATCTGTAACTGTACTCACCTGTGGCTCATCAGCAATCTGCACACCTGGTCCTGATCATCATCCCTACACCATATAAACTGTGACCTGACAGCCATTCCCTGCCGGATCGTTAGCCTAACCAGTATATTGTGCTTGTGTGTCAGCGTGATCCTTTTGACAGTTAGTGTTGCTGCTCTGATGGTTTTGTTTGTTGCTAAACTGATTCCTGTTCCTTTGTCTGCAGTTTCGCCCAGGAAATTCTCTCCACCTCTGCCTGGCAACCTGAACCTTCAACCATATCGATCCACCAAGATTCCTATTTCCCAGCTCTCCCCTTCCAAACCACTTGTCCCCACCTTCAGCCCCCATCACCCAGACTCACCTGTCTCCACGTTTGGCATACCTGTGTTCTTCGATAAATACTCACCTTTTTCCCCACCTACGTTGTCCTGGTCTGCATTTGGGTTCTGTATCTGAGAAACTGTGACAGTTAAGCCGCTCAACTGTCTGAAGTAGGAGGCAGCACAGTGCAGTTTTGAGGCTAGCTTAACTAGTACAAGCATAACGCACCCAAATCTACAAATGAACTGTTGATGGTCGAATTGCAATGTGGGTAATGTAGGCACCAGATTTTGACAGGGAAGAAGAATGGCTGGAGTAAAAAACACAATATATTTGGTTGTGCTACATCGAGTGCAATGCTCAATTGTTGAAGTACTCTTTTACGGTAACGTTGGAGTTTGGGCTTATACCCAGGCTCTAGGTCACGGACACTAAAGCCTGAGCCTTAGGGTTTGTCACATGATAGTTGTTTATCAACAAACAAGCACATTTATTGAATTGAAAATGAATGACAATATAGCCAAATGTATTTTCCAAGTGTTTCTTACCTCATATATCTGGTTCACACAGTGATTACAGCATTACACACACACACACACACACACACACACACACACACACACACGCACATGCAGTCCGTGTATGCACACACAGTGCTGTGAAGCATGATGTTGCAGCACTTGGTATATCCCATGGAAATATCTGATTTATTTTTGAGAGTGATGGTGCAGTCTGTTATAAATAGTTCTCCCTAAAAGCTAAAAAACACGATCTACCATTGATTAGCTGTCAACACATGTCAAAGCTCACTGTCGCTGGTCACACAGTCTGCACTGGTAGGCTGAGCCACAGAGAGAGAGAGAGATACAAAGAGAGCAAAATGCATCCACAAGCTCTATCCTCTATGTTTCTTTCTGATGCAAATGCTCATTCCATCCATGCAGATACATGAATACCTGCACACATACATACATAACACTGACACACAAATTACAGACAAACTCTCTCCCACACACACACACACACACACACACACACACACACACACACACACACACCTGTGCACACACTGTAGCAATTCAACATTTGCTCTGCTTCCTCTGACTTGAATCATTCATGTATTAGGATATTCTGAATTCCAGGGTGAAATCACTGGTTTATTGAAGCTGTAGTGACCACCTAGCATGGTTTAAACACAACGCTACAACTTTTGAAGTCTGCCCTATTGGTCACCTTTTCCCAATATCTGATGATAGCAATGGCACAAAAATCCATAATGACAGGTAACTTCTATTCTAATAATTTTTTTATTTTTTATTATTCAAGATATGAAAAGTATAAATATAAGTCAATATTGTTTTTTTGTTTTACCTCCGAAAACACAATATCAGTCTTTATTTGTGAATATTCCGAGCACTAAAACATTATCAGTCTGAGATTAATTTATTTGTCATAGGTCCTTGTGTACTTACATACATAAAGAAAATGAAGACTGTTCTCCACCAGCCACTTGCAGTGCAACAGGAAAAACCAATCATACAGACATATGCAAGAATACATACATAGACTTAAATATATAAAACTACATAAAAACATTTAAAAACTGTTAAAAACAGTCAACAGTACAATGTGTCAAAGTGCTGTAGTATGTATTTAGCAGGGCAGTGTGTTAAAGTGTTATGGTGCTCAACACAGATCATGTAAAGTGGTGCTCTGCATTTAGTACAGTCCTTTTAGGTCAGATTATGGCTTGGGGTGCTGTGGTGAGGGGGCACTGGCAGGGGGCACAGTCTATTTACAATCCTCACTGCCTGTGGAAAGAAGCTATTGTGCATCCTGCTGGATCTGGTGCTGATGCTCCTGTACCTTTTCCCTGATGGCAGGAGGGAGAACAGGCTGTGGGAGGGGTGATGAGGGTCCTTAATCATGCTGGTGGCTCTGCAAGTGCAGCCTTGGTGAAACAGCTCTAGCAGGAGGGGAAGGGGTGCACCAATGATTTTACTGGCTGTCTTCACAATCCTGTGCAACTCTTGTCCCTCGTGTTCATTGCAGCTGCAGAACCAGGAAGAGTTAGGGCCGATTCAATGGTGCCCTTGGGGAGACCTGCCTTTTTGAGTTTTCGGAGGGTGTAGAGCCGCTGCTGGACTTTCTTGATGATAGCTAAGGTGTTGATGGTGGAGGTCAGGCCATCTACTAGGTGAACCCCCAGGAACCTGATGGTGTTTACCCTCTCCACAGTGGCACAACCGATGGTCAGCAGCATGTGATGGGACTTTCCAGCCCTCCTCCTAAAGTCAATCACCATCTCTTTTGTTTTTTCCACTTTGGCTCACTTTGCTCATATAAAAAAAAAAAGCAAGTTTGCATGATGTCTTCTGGGGAAAAAAAAGATCTGCCACAGACAAAAGAGTTTTGTTTTTTTGTATGTTTTAGACACTTTTTTAGACACCACGAAAAGCCGCTGCTTTACGTTATAATACCATCCATCCATCCATCCATCTTCATCCGCTTATCCGGGGTCGGGTCGCGGGGGTAGCAGCTCCAGCAGGGGACCCCAAACTTCCCTTTCCCGGGCCACATTAACCAGCTCCGACTGGGGGATCCCGAGGCGTTCCCAGGCCAGGTTAGAGATATAATCCCTCCACCTAGTCCTGGGTCTCCCCCGAGGCCTCCTCCCAGCTGGACGTGCCTGGAACACCTCCATAGGGAGGCGCCCAGGGGGCATCCTTACCAGATGCCCGAACCACCTCAACTGGCTCCTTTCGACGCAAAGGAGCAGCGGCTCTACTCCGAGCTCCTCACGGATAACTGAGCTTCTCACCCTATCTCTAAGGGAGACGCCAGCTACCCTCCTGAGGAAACCCATTTCGGCCGCTTGTACCCTGGATCTTGTTCTTTCGGTCATGACCCAGCCTTCATGACCATAGGTGAGGGTAGGAACAAAAACTGACCGGTAGATTGAGAGCTTTGCCTTCTGGCTCAGCTCTCTTTTCGTCACAACGGTGCGATAAATTGAATGTAATACCGCACCTGCTGTGCCGATTCTCCGACCAATCTCCCGCTCCATTGTCCCCTCACTCGCGAACAAGACTCCAAGGTACTTGAACTCCTTCACTTGGGGTAAGGACTCATTCCCTACCTGGAGAAGGCACTCCATCGGTTTCCTGCTGAGAACCATGGCCTCCGATTTAGAGGTGCTGATCCTCATCCCAGCCGCTTCACACTCGGCTGCGAACCGATCCAGTGAGTGCTGAAGGTCACAGGCCGATGATGCCATCAGGACCACATCATCTGCAAAAAGCAGCGATGAGATCCCCAGCCCACCGAACTGCAACCCCTCTCCACCCCGACTACGCCTCGATATCCTGTCCATAAATACTACAAACAGGATTGGTGACAAAGCGCAGCCCTGGCGGAGGCCAACTCTCACCTGAATCGAGTCCGACTTACTGCCGAGAACCCAGACACAGCTCTCGCTTTGGTCGTACAGAGATTGGATGGCCCTGAGAAGGGACCTCCTCACCCCGTACTCCCGCAGCATCTCCCACAGTATCTCCCGGGGCACCCGGTCATACGCCTTCTCCAGATCCACAAAACACATGTATACTGGTTGGGCATACTCCCAGGCTCCCTCCAGGATCCTTGCGAGAGTAAAGATCTGGTCCGTTGTTCCACGACCAGGACGGAATCCGCATTGTTCCTCTTCAACCTGAGATTCGACTATCGACCGAACCCTCCTTTCCAGCACCTTGGAGTAGTCTTTACCGGGGAGGCTGAGAAGTGTGATACCCCTGTAATTGGCACACACCCTCTGGTCCCCCTTTTTAAAAAGGGGAACCACCACCCCGGTCTGCCACTCCTTAGGCACCGTCCCAGACTTCCACGCAATGTTGAAGAGGCGTGTCAACCAAGACAACCCCTCCACACCCAGAGCTTTAAGCATTTCTGGACGGATCTCATCAATTCCTGGGGCTTGCCACTGTGGAGTTGTTTAACTACCTCAGCAACCTCCACCAGGGAAATTGATGCCAATCCCCTCATCCTCCAGCTCTGCCTCTACCGTAGAGGGCGTATTAGTCGGATTTAGGAGTTCCTCAAAGTGCTCCTTCCACCGCCCTATTACCTCCTCAGTTGAGGTCAACAGCGTCCCATCCTTACTGTACACAGCTTGGATGGTTCCCCGCGTCCCCCTCCTGAGGTGGCGAACGGTTTTCCAGAAGTACCTTGGTGCCAACCGAAAGTCCTTCTCCATGTCTTCTCCAAACTTCTCCCACACACGCTGCTTTGCCTATTTCACGGCAGAGGCTGCAGCCCTTCGGGCCCTTCGGTACCTTGCAACTGCCTCCGGAGTCGTCTAGGATAACATATCCCGGAAAGACTCCTTCTTCAGTCGGACGGCTTCCCTGACCACCGGTGTCCACCACGGTGTTCGTGGGTTACCGCCCCTTGAGGCACCTAAGACCCTAAGACCACAGCTCCTCACCGCAGCTTCAGCAATGGAAACTTTGAACATTGTCCACTCGGGTTCAATGCCCCCAGCCTCCACAGGGATGCACGAAAAACTCAGACGGAGGTGTGAGTTGAAAGTCTGTCGGACAGGGGCCTCCTCCAGACGTTCCCAATTTACCCGCACTACCCGTTTGGGCTTACCAGGTCTGTCCAGAGTCTTCCCCCACCCCCTGACCCAACTCACCACCAGATGGTGATCGCTTGACAGCTCCGCCCCTCTCTTCACCCGAGTGTCCAAAACATACGGCCTCAGATCAGATGAAACGATTATAAAATCGATCATTGACCTTTGGCCTAGGGTGCTCTGGTACCAAGTACCAGTAAGTAAGTACACTTATGAGCATCCCTATGTTCGAACATGGTGTTTGTTATAGACAATCCATGACTAGCACAGAAGTCCAACAACAAACAACCACTCTGGTTTAGATCAGGGAGGCCGTTCCTCCCAATCACGCCTCTCCATGTGTCTCCATCATTACCCACATGCGCGTTGAAGTCCCCCAGCAGAACTATGGAGTCCCCGACTGGAGCCCCATGCAGGACTCCACTCAAGGTCTCCAAGAAGGCCGAATACTCCGAACTCTTGTTTGGTGCATATGCACAAACAACAGTCAGAGTTTTCCCCCCCACAACCCGCAGGCGTAGGGAGGCGACTCCTCTCGTCCCACCGGGTTAGACTCCAACGTAGCGGCGCTCAGCCGGGGGCTTGTGAGTATCCCCACACCCGCCTGGCGCCTCACACCCTGGGCAACTCCGGAGAAGAAAAGAGTCCAACCCCTATCCAGGAGTATGGTTCCAGAACCAAGACTGTGCATAGAGGTAAGCCCCACCAGATCTAACCGGTAGCGCTCCACCTCCCGCACAAGTTCCGGCTCCTTCCCCCACAGAGAGGTGACATTCCACGTCCCCAGAGCCAGCCTCTGCTGCCTGGGTCTGGTCCGTCGAGGCCCCTGACCTTTACTGCCACCCATGTGGCAGCGCACCCGACCCCAGCGGTTCCTCCCACAGGTGGTGGGCCCATGGGATGGAGAGATGTCCGCCACGTAGCTTTTTCGGGCTGTGCCCGGCCGGGCTCCCTGGCAAACCCGGCCACCAGACGCTCGCTGACGAGCCCTCCATCTGGGCCTGGCTCCAGACGGGGGCCCCGGGATTCCTCCGGGCAGGGTCACTTCATCCCTTCCTCGATGTTTCATAGGATTTTTGAACCATTCTTTGTCTGGCCCCTCACCTGAGACCACTTTGCCTTGGGAGACCCTACCAGGAGCACAAAGCTCCAGACAACACAGCCCTCAGGTTCATAGGGACACACAAACCTCTCCACCACGATAAGGTGATGGTTCCCAGAGAAGAAGTAGAAGAAGAAGTTATAATACCAGTTACCTTAAATAACCACCAGATATGGCTTGAAACATCTCTGTAGTGTCGTGGACAGAGTTTAGGATGATGTTCATCGTCATGGTTTTTGCAGCCACTTTAAGATATAAGGAATATAGTGACAACTAGAAACCGTTGGACAGTTGCTTATGTAATAAAGTTTCTACCCATACATGCTCACCCGTGTTCTGCCAAATGCTTCTGTGGAGCTGCACTGTGCATGTGCATGAGAGTGATCGTACTGGACAGCTTCCAGGTGTTCATGCGTGTGTGAAAATGTGGGCATGGAGCAGAGTGTTGCTCACCGTTATAGTGGTAGTTGGGGTAGTATGAGCATCTTTTCATGGTGCAAGGAAATCTGTAGTATGTTAAAATAGATTAACAGCACTTGTTTACCTGACAAGGACCTCTTGTGCAAGAAGGAGGTACAGGTCTGTTGTGTATACAAATCCTGGGACTTTAACACAGCAGTCCGCTATTTGCATACTGTTTCTTACTGCGTCCAGTTTAAACCAGACTTTTTGTAATGGTTATATGGGTTTTTGTATTGGCATGGCATTGCCAATAGAATTTTCAGATTAGAAATCAGTTGTTTTAGGCAACAACAAACAACCTATTTTGTCTTTTAATTTGAAAGGCTTATGGAAGAAATGCTCCTGGCGGAATAGTAAGAGATAACTTCCTCAAACTGGCCACAGATATTTTACATGACATACTAACTATAATCTCTCTCTGAAGTATGGAGAAGCAGGACTGACTGGAATGGTCGGATTGCTTGGTGTTGGCGTCTCCAAGACTCAGAAATTAAGGATATGGAACCAAGCAATATACAGCATATGTTGTACAGTGTGGCTAACATCGGTGTCAGCCTGTCGTCCATGTAAATTCTGGCAAACACCAGGGACGACACCAGAATCAGCACCTTGGACAGGTCCCGTGACACTATTGGCTACAATAGTTCATTGAACTGAAATATAATGGGTCTCAGGAAGGTGCTCCTAACAAGTGTGTCTGCTCTATGATGCCACTAAACTCTTCTCTCATACCCTTAAAATCTGCAACAATAGCAAAGACACAATTACATGTAATTCTAAATGTCACAAATGGGCTTATAGCCTACCTACTTATCAACTTTAAGTATTAACTTTCTTTTCTACAGTTATAACTGCATGGTGATTTATTAACATACCTGGGAGTTACATAACAGTCATTGTTATAGCTGGTTATAGTCTATCTATGGGGACATAACTGTGTGTGTGTGTGTGTGTGTGTGTGTGTGTGTGTGTGTGTGTGTGTGTGTGTGTGTGTGTGTGTGGTTAACCACACCGAAATAAAAAGTACAGAGCTCATCAAGACTCATAGTACTCAGAGAGAAATGCATCAAAGCATGAAATACACTAGAGAATCCACAAAATACACATAAACAACAAATATAGTTGATCTAAGCACAATATAAGATTAAGAATAAAATAAATTGGAGCATAAAATATTACAACAGTATACATTTTATAATAGGAAAGTCATAATAAGCCTATAAGAATTAAATGTCTAACACATCATAGAAACTCTGTAAGCACTGTAGACAACAAAGAGTATCATAATATAAAACATTGTAAAGACGCAATGGAGTGTAAAATGAAATGTGCTGTTTGGCATTTGTGAAAAAGCTGGCTCAGCAATGATTTGTTGAGCATAAGGGCACGATCCTGTCCACCTGATGACTACAAAATGGATAACTAAAGAGTGAGATGGATACAGTTTTTCTACATCCATATTCATGTCAGTATTTAAAATTCAGGGAAGTTTAGTATTGCTCTCTACTAAACAAGCATATGACCTTTTTGCCCCGGGGTGAGCTTCAAAGGCAGTCGCAGTACAAAACAGAGAGCACGTGGTGCCTGAGAGGCTTGATAAAAGGCAGAAAAGTCACGTGTACTACAGCAGCCTCAAAACCATATACAAGTACACAAGCCCTTACAACTTTGAGGTGATGCAAGTTTGGGGTGATGCAGAAATACAACTCAGAAAATGCACTCAAACATAACACATTTTTTGAAATCTAAATGCACTGAATGGAAATTTTGTGAAATCCAAACTCTTTGCCCATATTACAAGCTACTGCCCATGCCTTTAATCACATCCTGATACCTTTCTTAGGTTTAACCTGGGTAATGATTGAACACATTGATGGCTATAGCAAGAATCATAACCAAAATCTGATATACCAGCTGACTGTGTTTGTCAAGATCAAACACACTCCAGTTTGTAAGGTCAAAACACATCACAGCATGTGCACAACACATCTTGTTTGTTAAGTATGCATAGATAAGCCCAGGGCTTTTGGATGTTTTGATCTTTAGGGATTTTGGAAAGGATTATTTTATGATTACAGCGATTTATATCTCTAGCCAGAATAGTCTCTGTGCATAAATGTTCATTACATTGAACAAGTGTCTGTAATTTGTGTTCTTTTAAATATCTCTTCCAGAACATCTGATGGCCTTCTAACTTAAATGGTTAACACAGGACACAGGTGGCTTGAGAGCTGTGTGGTTAGAGAGTGGTCTGTCAGGAGAATCAGGAGCAAATAACACATTTGTATTTCATGCTAAAGGTCAAGCGCGCACTCACAAGCATTTGAAAAAGCAAAGAGTATTTTGAAATATATATATATATATATATACGCCAGATGGTTGGTATTTGTCACATTGGATAAAAGTTGAATGAGTGAATGATTAGATGTATGCTGAATGTGTCATTAGTGGAGGGTTTGCCACCTTTCTAAAACAATTGCCACAAAGTGCTTCACAAGTCAATAAAAACAAAAGAGATGATGCATACACATTTATGCAATAGAGCAGCAAATAGGAATCAATAAAAGGCGTGTTTAAAACATTGCTGACAAATCAAAAATACTTTATCTTTGCATTTACTTTCACATTATCTCAGCATCTCTTGCATCTTTCTGAACCTATTCAGTCAGTCAGGAGTGTTTGGCTGCATTTCAGGTATGTTCAATGACTGTGACTCTTGTGACACTTTACACTTGACAAATTAATCATACAAATAAATAACCTCTTGACTTTATTAATGTTTATAAATATATATATATATATATTATATATTTATATATATACTGTAGAAGCAACATTTCACTTTCAATCCTTCAAGTGTGTATTGGAAAACAAATAAATCAAAAGGGAAAAAATATTTAGACAAACATTACAGTAGCTGTTTATATCTTAACTACATTATGTTATGCATGCAGCATTCAAACATCCAGAATTGTTTTAATGTACGTCAAAATATGCAAATATATTGTTTGTTATATATAATATGTTTGTTCTCTTCTAAACTATGACTGTGTTTTTCTCTGTCATGACTGCCAACTAATTTGATCTAACTATTAATTATTTATTTATTTATTTATTTATTGGGCATTTCCACCTTTAATGGATAGGACAGCTGAGATAGGAAAGGGGAGAGAGAGGGGCGAAGATATGCAGGAAACCGTCACAGGTCTAGGACTCGAAACCCTGGACCTTCTGCGTCGAGGAATAAACCTCTACATATGTGCGCCCGCTCTACCAACTGAGCTAACCCGGCCACTATTTAATTATTTTTAAATAATGAAGCAGCGTCTTTCTGAAGCTTATGTCAACCAGCCTGCTGTATGCAATTAGCAGTCTGTGCTTGCAACTTTCACACTGTAAAATAAAGTTTGAGATTACAAAACATGTATGATGGTAGAGGGCAAACACAAGTTGGCTATCAAACCCATTGGGATGAAGAAATAATGCAATGTTTATTCACTTGTTTGAATGCTCATTAACTGACTGCAAGAGATAGCTTTTGTGGGATCATTTTACCTTTACAAACATGGGACAAGACTACTGGATATATTACACAAGATAACAACATAATGTAATGACATGACTCAATGTTGCAAAAACACACTGTTTCTATACATGTGTACATTACTATGAATCTTTACTGGTGGGCTAGTGTGAATGATGTCCCTTATTAAATCAATTCAAATCTTAACATGATGTCTTGAGCCTACCCTGTCTCCCAGAAATTATATTTATGTAATACTAATTTGCAACAACAAATACATTTAGAGAGAAACAGAATGCCACTTGTATTATGTTACAACAACATAATGAGGAACACATTTGCACATTATTGCATATACCCTGAACAAATCTGGAAAACACGCACTGATAACGTCTTTCGTTTATTTTTCCTAATATAAGTAGCAAAAAAAGCATGATACTCACATGAACAAGACATTCGTGGACTAGAGCAGATACATACGTGTGGTTAAGTGTTTCTATGTATGAGTATCTGTGTATGGACATATGTGCTCACGTAAATAGAAGCCTAGACTCAGGTGAGTGTCAGGGAAAGTGTAAGGTTCATCATACACCATTGGTTCATGTTGGGTTCTCTAATATCCTGAAAATAACATTATATTACAGCCTTAATGGATGCATATGATGCAAACACATACTGTGCATGTTACAAATACAGAGGGAAGGAATACATGAAACTTTTATACAAATGAGTAATATACTGTATAATATATGTTCATGTTTTAAACAAGAATTATGAGAAGAGAACAGGAGGAGACAGGAAGCTTTTTTAATGATAGACCATATCACAGTCGTGTACCTCTTCATCTCTGACAGGTGTCATAATGCTGTTATGTATGCTAAGGGTTTGTGACATCACAGTGATCCGCCCTCAGGCCGTCCCAGGACAGCGGCCTCTGAAAGGAGACCTGGGTGACATGTTTTTGCTCAGACTGTCTCAGTCTTTTGTTACATCAGTACTTTGGTATAATCTAAAGGTCAATATGCCAAATTCCAGTGCATTTTTGTTGACACTAAACTATTACAAATCAATGAATGAATGGTAAACACAACTTGTTGCATCATTTAGAGTATTGGATGTAGGCTTGGTAAAGTGCCTACTTGTTGAGTCAAGCAAAACAGACTTTTGACCCTTTAAACTGCAAAACTGTAAATTGTTGGTTGATAAAAACCACTAGAAAATGAAGTAGGCAAAGCTAAGTTTGCCCTTGGTTCGTTTTGTTATGCAAGGCTTTGCATGTCTTCTACTTTTTACTGCTATTTTTTTAGTATTAAGATAAGATAAATCACTTTGTGTAATACTTTATGGGCTCTGAAGATAAATAACAAAAAACGTTTCTCTGCTCTTTCTTTTAAATCTGTCTCATACAGTAATTACAGCCGCCTTATTTATCTAAGAATATCAGATAAATCTATTTCACCATGTCTCTCTAATCCCCATTACTCTGAAGTGCTATTTGTTGCCAGAGATATCATCATACTGGAGTTATTTTACATTTAAAGGAGTGAATTCTGGGTCTGACTCTGTCATGATTGTATCTAGCTCCAACTGCTTTCATATGTCCAAAAACAACCCTGCAAACGGAGATATGCACGACACGATGCACTTGGAAAAATGTTTAATCACACACAACCATAATACATTATGGCACTTCAATGCAATAAAAACTATATATTTTGTATTGCACTTCAGAAATAAAGTTTCATAAGAAACCTGTCCCCAACTGTGTTAGTGTGCGTGCACATTTGTTTCTGTGAATGCTCTATGTGCTCAGTACTCGATGACTTCGGGCCAGGGCAATTGCAGATAAGCCCTGCATAGATTAGACATCCTGACCTTAACTCCACTGACGCTGTAGAAAAGCCTGCCCACACACACATTTACATTTCTACTAACAGGCCCACACAGGCCCATCTGGTCCAATTGGTTTTGCTTACGTTGGAAAAAACACAAAAAAAGAACAAAAAAACACAAAAAAAGAACAAAAAAAACACAAAAAAAGAACAAACTTTAGAGACCATGCCAGTAGGCTAAAGTGCTTTTAGCTGTTTCGAAGGGCCACAATCAAGGTGTGATAAAATGAGGATAATGGCGCACACTTTCAGGCAGTCAGTTAGACAGATGTGTGAGGAATAAAAAAAAAGAGAGCTTGAGAGAGAAGTTCAAACCCGTCAACATTAGACTTAGACTTAGACTTAGACTTCTCTTTATTGATCCTTTTGGGATAACTCCCGCAAGGAAATTAGATTTCCAGCAGCAGATTTCAGCAGCTTACAAAAGACTCTTTAAATAAAGAGGTATACAAAATACAGTATAGGAAAAATACAGTATAAAAATAACAATAACAATAAACTTTTAGCAAAATATTATAATACAATATAATAAATTAGCAGTTAAAAACAGTTAGAGTGTCCAGGTATGTATGTGAGTAGATTTTTCATTAATTTATTGCACAGTGAATGAGTGAGTGGCTACCACTCCTTCCCTTCCTTCCTGTTCTGTTTGTTCTCTTTACCCTATTTCCTCCTCCCCCCGAATGAGGAGTTGTAGAGTATGATGGCATGAGGGACAAAGGAGTTCTTGAGTCTGTTGGTCCTACATTTGGGAAGGAGCAGCCTTCATTTCCACACATTTGAAAGATGTGGGAGGAGGCATTGTATGGCCATCCAACAAGCACAACGTCAAAGGTACAAGGTAAACCACCGCGCACCACTGAATAAAGGAAGCTATGTTAGTTTAGCTAACAGCTAATTTGGCTAACCACTAGCTGAGACAGCATGTAATAACTTTGCATGTAATAAACCTGCGTTTGCCGCTCCTTGCGACCGTGCATTTGCGTGGCACTCAGACACTGCAAATCGTCGCCAATGAAAAGGGAACTCCCTGCTGAGTTCAATGATACCTCACACAAGACTCTACGTCATACAGTTCATTAGCTGTGACAGGGGGCGTGGCCAAAGCATAGGGGTCGGGGCAAACCTTTACCAATTAAAAAGAAAGTCAGGGCGGCGGCGTTTGGTAGTCCATTACCCCAAAAAACGGTGACTTTGCACGGGTATGGAGTGCCGTGGGCTGCCAGCTGTGACGGAGCTCCATCTACCTCACAGCAGGCCGGGGTCTGTGAAGGAAGGCAGGCCGGCAGCGAGGCAGCAACACAGGTAGCACCGGCCGCTGAACTCCGACACACAGCCGGACAAAATTTGCAATTAGACATACATTTTCGTACATTTTCAAACGGCCCATATTTGACCTCTACATAGTTGATTTCTCGCATAAAAAAGTCTCAGAAGTGAATTTAGTGGTAAAATAGCAGGTGAACAATGTATACAATTTATGAGATCTGCGCGACCTATTCAGAAGACTAAGCTGACCTTAGATCAGTGGTGTAGCCTATGTAGAGCCAAATGAGGAGGAGCCGCCGAGTTGACGTCAACTCGGCGGCTTGTTGACATTTGTCCGTTTTCAGAGGCAGTTTCAAATTGTGAGATTTGCATAGGAAAGAGGTGTCAATGGGATTTTGAGGTTCTATGTATGTCCTAGTTACCCACCAAACTGTCATTATTCAGCTATGACAAGGTAAAATCGGTTTTGCATTCAATCATTCCTTTAAAGACTCTATTTGTCCATTGTTTATTTCTAAAGAAACACGACAATGTATAAAAGGCTCCATTACCTGTATCTCACGTTATGGCTCCGTAGCAGGCGTTTTTGTAAAAAACGATTGTGTCATAACCACGCGACTTACTGTCTCATAGTAGAGGAATTACCGTATAGTACAGGAGAAGCTATCCGTTTCGTCTCACATTAGCTGTTTAAGTGTAATTACTAAGGTTAACTAGCATTTTAGTTAGCAATAATTATATAATGTGCCTATGTTATCTCCTTACATATACCTACGCTCTCCGTCTCTGCAATATTCGGAATGATTGAGATTTCTCTTGGCACAGCTACCAAAAGACTTACAACTTTCAGACACGTTGCTCACGGCACATTTACGTCGTCTCTCTCAGTTGGAGGCTGCGCAGTAACACTCAGCCATCACCGGAAAAGTGCTTCTAATATCCTTCACTGGTCTCCGTCCAGAGCAACGGGATCTGTTGGTCCATTATGTATACTGTATGTCAATGGCAATAACAAGCTAAACAGTATAGTAGACGAGCGGAAAGTTTCATAGTTTCAATCAATAAACTGTATTTATGGCTTTATGGCTTCTTCTATTGAACAACAAGTTGTCATGCCGTTATCGGTTGAGGTAGGGCATCTGGTGTGTGCTCACAAAGAGCAGTATTTGGAGAAGTTGGAGATAGACAGGATTGGATTCCGACCCTTAATTGTTTCTCCCTCCGTTTTCACGGACCTCATTAAATCGCCGAGTCTGCCTGACTTCAGTCCACACGTTCTGTACCACCATGTGGTAAACAGGGTATCCCCATATACTGGTGCTGATCTCAAAGCTTTTAAAAGTCTGGATGCTTACCAGTTCTTTATAGCTGGCTGGGTTACAGGTACGCGATGCTACGCTAACGGTGGGGGGAGGTACCTCATAATGGCAAAGACATCAATCTAGGGTTTATTTTGTATCAACATCTATTCTTTACTTAAGTAAAGATTTATAGTAGCCCATGTTTTTAGAGGACATGGTCGATCGTGGTTACCCACATACCATTGCTCACTGGCAAGGCAAAGCAAGGCAGCTTTATTTGTATAGCACATTTCAGCAACAGGGCAATTCAAAGTGCTTTACATGAAAACAGATTAAAAAATTAAAAACAGATTTACATGAAAACAGATTAAAAAATAAAAAACAGATAAAATACGAGAAAAAAAACAAGTTACAGTGCAGTATAAGAAATTAAACATTGAAGAGCAGTTAAAACAGTTAAATATATAAAAGCAGATAAAATAACTTTCCTGGACTCAGTGATCCAGTTTTTGGAAAGCCAAAGCTTTTTGACCAATATGACAGATATCTCAAGTAGTCTGGTCCATACTGTCTAACCATCTCACCCACTATGGGTCCAGATGCGTCGCACGGCTTTGAGGTTTCATTCCCCATAGTTACAGAAGCTTTTCCTTTAGTATACTCTTATCATTTTCGATGTGGTCGTCACCGCAAACACTGGGTGTGCCAATGCAACTTTCTAATGGATGCCTGAACGCATCCCAGCTCTGGGTCATTAATTATCTATCACATGTTAATCCATGCAGTAAATCACGGAGTGTCTATGATCAGTAGTAACCACACATAATTGTAACATCTAGCCATCTTCTTATCTGTGATTATATTCGCTGTGTAGCCTATGTATGTTAAGATTTGACCGGTGGATATTACGACGCGATGGGCAACAGCTAGCGAGCAGTCCAAAGCTAGCTGCAGCTAGCTTGTCAGCTAGCCGGGGTAGGAGCTCCGCAGACCCACAATTAACTCGTTTTTTGGCCTTTTTGAAGCTAGTTTCCGTGGCATGTCATTTTTAATTTAACCATTATTTTTTGTATGTGTGTTAAGTTAAATGATCAAGGGAACGGCTTTATTTTTTGGATATGTAGCTAGGTCAGTGAATAACCGATGTTAGTTATGTGGGTCAGATCGGGTTGGACCTGTTAGCAGGAACAGCTGGTTAGCCCGGCAGCTAGCTAGCTGGTTGAGGATAATTTTATTTATCACTCATTTAAACGGAAAGGCAATACACACACATGTTTGTGTTGGTGAGGATTACTCTGCAGATTGTGAATGTCAGAACACAAACATGAACGAAAACGTACACATTTAGCTTGGCATCCGTCTACAGCATAGCTCTTCCACCGTCCGTCATGGCGCGAGTGGAGCGTGACGTCACGTGCAAAGTGTCTATAAAAATATTAAATGTCATCTCCTTTACCCACTTTTTTAACAAGATGGCTCCTTCTGGTGCTAAACTTACATCTGCTATTTACAGGTCAGTCCTTTTGCATGTATAATCACTGTATTTTTGCCCAAATTAGTTGAGAATCCAGTGTTTTGCCTATTACACAGCAGGTATATATCCTTTATGCAATAAATGCTTTTATACAATTATGCTGCATGCAATAAATGCAATTGTATTGCAAGTATATGCAATATTAATTGTGTGGACAATAACTCTCTGTCCATTCCACAATATATTTTTAAATAATTTTTGAACCAAAGAAAATGATATTTGCTTAAAAATACATAAATAATGACATACAAAAATTAATAATATATCATATTTCACTATCACACAAAATATCCTAAGGTGATCCTTCTTAAATTATGTGATACCATGACATTTCCTAAAGACATGTTAAATTGTTTGATAGAGTGAAACCTGTGAGCTACAGTTGTGCTGGTACTGTGACATCAAACGCACCGTTTAGCAATAAGGCGGTCTACTTAAATTTCCAATGAAACGCTCACTCTTGTGCTCCGCTGTGGAGGTGTTTTTACATTTAAAGAACGGGGCCCTGTTGCTTGTGTAGCATTTCATAAGCAAGCTAGCCTGACTAATTGTGTTTGCATACTTTGACATATTAGCTGTTGACTTCAAACAGCACACCAAGCGAGTAGAGGAGCTTTTCTGTCCAGCTTTTGGCAGCTCGGCTACCAAATACTAAAAGGATTACTCTCAACTGAGACACCAGAGATCACGGCTTCACTTCACCACGCCACTGCAAGGGAAGTACCTGTTGCTTATGCTAACATAGCTAATGTTTTTGGCTCTGCGGTGATTAATAGTTTGCGCTTGTTAAGCTATGCAACTGAAGCTCGTTGTTTGTGAGCAAACTCATTTCTGCTTGTTGTGTGTTGCCGATTTACTGCAGTAGTAGTATACTGCAGATACTTTAAGTAACATTACTATTGATTTACTTGGTGATAAAATATGAATATTAATGTTTGAGAATCATGAATTTGCTTTTGATTTACTTCCGTCCAGGTTGTTGCATTGTTTTATTGGGGTTTCCTGTTAGAAAATTGGCTCTGTAGTAGAGGAAGGAATACTGTATTAACTTGCAAACGTGACTATATGTTTTGCTCAAAGTTTTTTCTTTTTCTTTAAAAGAACTAAAAATAGTTTTGTTGTTCAGCTGCTATAAGTTTTATTGTTATCTGTCTTTCTTTATGCTGTTTTATCACTCTTTGAGGGACAGCAGGAAATCAGTTTTTAACTCATCACTGTCAGGCCCACAACTGGAAATGCTTTTCGTTGTACTATGTACTATTCTTCATATCTTAATCTAAATGGCATCTACGCACAGCTGCCATGTTTTGATAATCATCTGCTGCATATCAACACTATGACATGTCAGCTACTAGTCTCACATTGCAGCCAGACCTATAGATATCCATAGCGCTGTGGAGTAAGGTCTGGCTACACCGCAGATGCATTCTAGAATAGAAGAAAAAACCTTTTTGGGTTGTTTGCATTTCCTTAAAGCCCATGTTGCAGGTTAAACACCACTGTCGATTAATGGGTACATAAAGCACTCAATATATGTATATCATTTTAAAAATGTCTCCAAATGGTGTTAAAGGCCAGATTTTGTTGTTTTTGGTATTAGCAGTTTTTTTTTTAACACAATTCTGTGATGACGTAACTTTGGGGAGACGTGGAAGAGACTAGCCTCAGCCCATAGACTGGTAATATCAACAGTCTATGGGCTGAGGCTAGTAAAAAATTTTTTTTTACTGTCACTTAATAGCACCGAGTGAAAGTCAACGTTTTCTTTATATCTAGTGCCAGTGATCATGTCGTTAGTTCAGATAAGTACCGGTAAACTTATCTAGATCTAGAAATAGAAGGCATCATGCTAGCTATGGGCTAACTTGCCAGTCCCACCTGTGAAATCCCCCCCAAGCGGGCTTTGGTCTGTCGTCTCCCCAACGTGATGTAATGCAATGCGTTGTGGGGGAAAGGAGAATCATTGCATACCGCTGTAAAATAGTACCTACTTTTTCGTATTATATTCAGTTTTGAGATACCCCACAACATCAAATACAATGGATAACAGTTTAAATGTTTATAACCAACAAGCAAATTGCGCAAATTCGTTGGAAAATTAACCCTGCAACATGGACTTTAAACCAATCACAATCATCTTGGGCAGCGCTAAGTTCCGGACGCAATGACAGTGGTTCTGCAAAATAGTCTCGGGAAGGAACTTGTTTTGGTAGAACATTTGCACCCCGCAAAAGAAAAAGCGACATACAATATTTAGAGATGGTATGATACAATTTTTTGCTTCCCGATACCGATTCCGATACCTGAACTTGCGTATCGGCCGATACCGAGTACCGATCCGATACCAGTGTGTCATATATTTTATTATGTTTTAACAGCTGTATACTACTATCCCTGTATGGATGTGATATGATTTCTATCTTTGTTGTCGGTCTGGCTCAGGTTAAACTCTTTGTAAAACATGAATGCCACAGAACGTTCTTTTATTATCCAGTTTGACAGTCAGTTATAACGGAAAAAGAACATAAATAAACTACTTCAACGTAGATTTTCTTTAGGGCTTTATTATGTGGTATTGGATCGGTGCATAAACTCCAGTACTTCCCGATACCGATACCAGCGTTTTAGGCAGTATCAGTATCATCTCTAACAATATTAAATGAAGTTAACTGTTCACACAATATAGTAACGTTTGTAAAATTTGAATTAGCTGGATACCTTGTTAAACCTTTTTTGCTCTTACCATTGTATCGCCATGTGTATTTCATCCACAGCAATCCCCGTAGCAATCCCGTAGCAAAAGGCGGCAACACACAGAAAGCGGAAGGTGAGGGGCAAAGCCTGGCATCAGGCTTTATCCTTTTTTGGTTTATTGTCATCACATCCTTATATCTGCTGTGCTGAGTTGGTGTTTGCTTTTTGGGAAATAATGAGGTGAGACTGCTGGTGATTTTATTTAAAAAAAATATTGATGCATATATAGTAGATGACATAAGGTACGCATATGAGCACTTCTTATGGGCGCTCCACTAACTTTGATTATCTCTGTCATAAAGAAAATAATAACAAAAACACAATAAAAAGTCAAAACAAAAATAGAACTGTGATGAGCATCACTGAAGCAAACATCAGAGGTCAGAGTCTGGTTTTCTGCAATCAATCATATTGTATAGCCTAGATTTAAAAGTGAACTCACTTTCTATTTCATTTATCAGTTTAAACAAACAGTCAAGTTCAATTTCATTTATCATTTTTCAAAACAATAGGGTACGTTCTACTTCATACCGGTGACTCCTCTGATGCTGAACGATTATCCAGCCTTCAAAGCCTTGTAGCGGCTTTTGTTTATTATTTATCTTCGGTTGTGAGGAAACCACATGGAAATACAAAGCTGTTTAGCAGGAGATCTTTGAGATTATCTTATATTGACTTTCCCATATAAATATGAATTCAACATAATATGATTTTGTAGGCGAAAGTTTATGGTGCTGTTGAACTGTATTGCATTATACAGTGAGGTGTTTCTGTTATTTTGCATACCCAAATTCATATATATGGGGATGGACAAAATAATACACCTGCCAGTACACCACAAACCTCCAAAAGTATCATGAAGCCATATAAAACAATGGCATTTGTATAATTGCAGGACTGTTGTGTTAGACTGCATTAGTTTGAGCTAAGTGTACCTAATAAAGAGGAAACTGAGTGTAGATCAGATTTTGTCCACGTCACCCACTGCTTTCATACCATAATAGCATACTATGAAACAATCTTAAACTAATAGGCCTAGACTTTTATAACTAAGTTAAATCCAAATTGCTTTACCATCCATCTCCATCTTCATCCGCTTATCCGGGGTCGGGTCGCGGGGGTAGCAGCTCCAGCAGGGGACCCCAAACTTCCCTTTCCCGGGCCACATTAACCAGCTCTGACTGGGGGATCCCGAGGCGTTCCCAGGCCAGGTTAGAGATATAATCCCTCCACCTAGTCCTGGGTCTCCCCCGAGGCCTCCTCCCAGCTGGACGTGCATGGAACACCTCCCTAGGGAGGCGCCCAGGGGGCATCCTTACCAGATGCCCGAACCACCTCAACTGGCTCCTTTCGACGCAAAGGAGCAGCGGCTCTACTCCGAGCTCCTCACGGATAACTGAGCTTCTCACCCTATCTCTAAGGGAGACGCCAGCTACCCTGCTGAGGAAACCCATTTCGGCCGCTTGTACCCTGGATCTTGTTCTTTCGGTCATGACCCAGCCTTCATGACCATAGGTGAGGGTAGGAACAAAAACTGACCGGTAGATTGAGAGCTTTGCCTTCTGGCTCAGCTCTCTTTTCGTCACAACGGTGCGATAAATTGAATGTAATACCGCACCTGCTGTGCCGATTCTCCGACCAATCTCCCGCTCCATTGTCCCCTCACTCGCGAACAAGACCCCAAGGTACTTGAACTCCTTCACTTGGGGTAAGGACTCATTCCCTACCTGGAGAAGGCACTCCATCGGTTTCCTGCTGAGAACCATGGCCTCCGATTTAGAGGTGCTGATCCTCATCCCAGCCGCTTCACACTCGGCTGCGAACCGATCCAGTGAGTGCTGAAGGTCACAGGCCGATGATGCCATCAGGACCACATCATCTGCAAAAAGCAGCGATGAGATCCCCAGCCCACCGAACTGCAACCCCTCTCCACCCCGACTATGCCTCGATATCCTGTCCATAAATACTACAAACAGGATTGGTGACAAAGCGCAGCCCTGGCGGAGGCCAACTCTCACCTGAAACGAGTCCGACTTACTGCCGAGAACCCGGACACAGCTCTCGCTTTGGTCGTACAGAGATTGGATGGCCCTGAGAAGGGACCCCCTCACCCCGTACTCCCGCAGCACCTCCCACAGTATCTCCCGGGGCACCCGGTCATACGCCTTTCTCCAGATCCACAAAACACATGTATACTGGTTGGGCATACTCCCAGGCTCCCTCCAGGATCCTTGCAAGAGTAAAGATCTGGTCCGTTGTTCCACGACCAGGACGGAATCCGCATTGTTCCTCTTCAACCTGAGATTCGACTATCGACCGAACCCTCCTTTCCAGCACCTTGGAGTAGACTTTACCGGGAGGCTGAGAAGTGTGATACCCCTGTAATTGGCACACACCCTCTGGTCCCCCCTTTTTAAAAAAGGGGAACCACCACCCCGGTCTGCCACTCCTTAGGCACCGTCCCAGACTTCCACGCAATGTTGAAGAGGCGTGTCAACCAAGACAACCCCTCCACACCCAGAGCTTTAAGCATTTCTGGACGGATCTCATCAATTCCTGGGGCTTTGCCACTGTGGAGTTGTTTAACTACCTCAGCAACCTCCACCAGTGAAATTGATGCCAATCCCCCCTCATCCTCCAGCTCTGCCTCTACCATAGAGGGCGTATTAGTCGGATTTAGGAGTTCCTCAAAGTGCTCCTTCCACCGCCCTATTACCTCCTCAGTTGAGGTCAACAGCGTCCCATCCTTACTGTACACAGCTTGGATGGTTCCCCCGCTCCCCCTCCTGAGGTGGCGAACGGTTTTCCAGAAGTACCTTGGTGCCGACCGAAAGTCCTTCTCCATGTCTTCTCCGAACTTCTCCCACACACGCTGCTTTGCCTCTTTCACGGCAGAGGCTGCAGCCCTTCGGGCCCTTTGGTACCTTGCAACTGCCTCCGGAGTCGTCTGGGATAACATATCCCGGAAAGACTCCTTCAGTCGGACGGCTTCCCTGACCACCGGTGTCCACCATGGTGTTCGTGGGTTACCGCCCCTTGAGGCACCTAAGACCCTAAGACCACAGCTCCTCACCGCAGCTTCAGCAATGGAAACTTTGAACATTGTCCACTCGGGTTCAATGCCCCCCAGCCTCCACAGGGATGCACGAAAAACTCCGCCGGAGGTGTGAGTTAAGTCTGTTGGACAGGGGCCTCCTCCAGACGTTCCCAATTTACCCGCACTACCCGTTTGGGCTTACCAGGTCTGTCCAGAGTCTTCCCCCACCCCCTGACCCAACTCAACACCAGATGGTGATCGGTTGACAGCTCCGCCCCTCTCTTCACCCGAGTGTCCAAAACATATGGCCTCAGATCAGATGAAACGATTATAAAATCGATCATTGACCTTTGGCCTAGGGTGCTCTGGTACCAAGTACACTTATGAGCATCCCTATGTTCGAACATGGTGTTCGTTATAGACAATCCATGACTAGCACAGAAGTCCAACAACAAACAACCACTCTGGTTTAGATCAGGGAGGCCGTTCCTCCCAATCACGCCTCTCCATGTGTCTCCATCATTACCCACGTGTGCGTTGAAGTCCCCCCAGCAGAACTATGGAGTCCCCGACTGGAGCCCCATGCAGGACTCCACTCAAGGTCTCCAAGAAGGCCGAATACTCTGAACTCTTGTTTGGTGCATATGCACAAACAACAGTCAGAGTTTTTCCCCCCCCACAACCCGCAGGCGTAGGGAGGCGACCCTCTCGCCCACCGGGTTAAACTCCAACGTAGCGGCGCTCAGCCGGGGCTTGTGAGTATCCCCACACCCGCCCGGCGCCTCACACCCTGGGCAACTCCGGAGAAGAAAAGAGTCCAACCCCTATCCAGGAGTATGGTTCCAGAACCAAGACTGTGCGTGAGGTAAGCCCCACCAGATCTAACCGGTAGCGCTCCACCTCCCGCACAAGTTCCGGCTCCTTCCCCCACAGAGAGGTGACATTTCACGTCCCCAGAGCCAGCCTCTGCTGCCCGGGTCTGGTCCGTCGAGGCCCCTGACCTTCACTGCCACCCATGTGGCAGCGCACCCGACCCCAGCGGTTCCTCCCACAGGTGGTGGGCCCATGGGATGGAGGGATGTCCGCCACGTAGCTTTTTCGGGCTGTGCCCGACCAGGCTCCGTGGCAAACCCGGCCACCAGACGCTCGCTGACGAGCCCTCCATCTGGGCCTGGCTCCAGACGGGGGCCCCGGGCTTCCTCCGGGCAGGGTCACTTCATCCCTTCCTCGATTTTTCATAGGATTTTTGAACCATTCTTTGTCTGGCCCCTCACCTGAGACCACTTTGCCTTGGGAGACCCTACCAGGAGCACAAAGCTCCAGACAACACAGCCCTCAGGTTCATAGGGACACACAAACCTCTCCACCACGATAAGGTGATGGTTCCCGGAGAAGCAAATTGCTTTACAGAATTCTTAATTGATGCTCCTGCTATAATTCATGTCCGTGTGTCAAGTTATATGTGTGATTTTTAATCTCTTTGCTCACTTAAATTCCCACTACAAGACTATCAAAATCACCAGTTTGCTGTGCTGTACTGTTCATACTACACAACTTGCTGTCTTGTTGTCTTCTTTTCACACTACATGACTGACCTGCAACAGGGGCTCACAAACTACAAGATCTTTCACCAGGAGGAATCCCAGAGTCAAGTTTCCAAACTATGTTTTTGTCACGAAAACACACGCGAGAAGTGAGTTCACACATTTCTCTCGCGCCTCTGCACACACAAGAGCAGAACCAATGCTGATTTGCCTCAGATATGGGGCTTTTGTTGGGGAGCGGAAAATCAGGGCCATTAGTTTCTGGTAGGCAGCCCACCTTTCCTCTGTTCAAAAGTCAGTCTCAGCAGGTCTGAAAAGGCAGGCACTGATAGCATTGAGAACATAATTATACAGAAAGAAATACATTTTGTATGTGAATTTAGAAAATTGCGTTTTTAAAGGTCATACAGTACAAACTGTCATATAGTGTTGAAGAAACACATAATGTAATATTATGACCATGGCAAAACAACTCAAGACATGTATATGTATGTACCGTGTGCATGTGTATAAGCGGCGCTCTGGGTTCGATGTATTGTGTGCTCACACACCTTTTCTCACAATGACTTTTGTTGGCTGTCATGTGCAATAAGAGCTACTGACATCGGTCCACAGGCGCTACAAGCCATGAGCTCGCTGACAATCCATGTGCAGCACTGCTGTGTGCCCGTGTCTGCTGTCTGTGCGGATCTGCCATCAACATGTAACATGAAAGAAAATGTCAGATGTCAACAGCGCCAACAAGGACATTGTGACACATTTCTGTTTCATTTGTCACAGTGAGCTGCAAATGCATGGATGTTATGTAATGGAAAATTTCACCTAGCACACTACTGTAAATCTGAGAGTTTCACTGCATTTCATATTGTCTTTGTGTCGTACCCACTTTACTTTAACATGACGCATATAGGCTATTTCTGCTTCCGTTTGTACTTTCTTACTCCGTATGCATTTGGCCATTAGTGTTACCTTGTCTGGCTTAGCTGCTGGAGATGCAGTTATTAAAAGATGGTTTAGCTGATGTCAGGGAAATGCAAATCTGTGCATCAACCAACCTAATTTAGAAGAAAGAAGTAATTGATAGGTCTATAGTGGCTGCTGGTTGAATTGTCACAGAAAATGGTGATTATAAGAATTGTATGATCCAACCCTGGAGTAGGCCTGCACGATTAATCGTTATAAAATCGCAATCTCGATTCACCCTGTTCACGATTTAATTTTTAAATAACTTGGAGTTTTTTTATTTTTTTATTTTTTTATTAAAAATTAAAAAAAAAAATGTATGACTTTGATTCTCATTTAATTTTACGAGCCGACTGCATCACAAACGCTACTACTTTCTTCTGTGAGTTTAACAGACTGTATAAAAAAGGTTTTAAAGCGCTCCCAAGTGCTGCAGTGCTCTCCCTTCTCTTCATTGAAGCCTCTTTGTTTACAGGCTTGTGGTGATGCTCAATGTGCTATAGGTGCCAAAATACATCTGTTTGGTACTGCCAATTTGTTTTGTTTTGTCATGGTTCATATGTGCAATAAACATTACACTTCGTGAGAAAAAAATTGTGGCAGAGAATCGTGATATCAATTCTAAGCTAAAAAATCGTGATTCATATTTTCCCCTGAATCGTGCAGGCCTACCCTGGAGACTTTCGGAGGAAATGCTGAATGTATTTGGTTGACAGTTGAAGAAATATAACCTAAACACATTGGCTCAACTCAATAGAATAGAAAAAGCTGATAGCAGAAAACATCAGTGTCCTCATTGTTGCAGTGATAGATGTCAAGAAGTACTGATACTGTAGTCAAAGGCACCTTTCACACTTTTTTACAGCCACTCAGTTGATAAGGGGTATCTTATAATGCTTGTTGCTTTGAAATAATTCAGCTGCTGCAGGTTGTGTCCAAGTGGTTTTGCAAGTTTAAAAACCATCCTTAATGTTGTCTTTGTCCACATGCATGAATACCTTTCCTTCCCCTTTCCAAGGGAGTGAGCGTGAAGTGTGTTATGCAAGCATGCCCTACAAAAAGCACAGCTGTAGGTATCTCTCTATTTAATACACTGTCGCTTATGCATTTCATTCCATTCTCAAGACTGAGGTGAGAGCTGACATTTTCGATAGTATCATCCTGCACATTTCCAATCTAAATTCAGTTTGGTTATTAATTGCATTTTTGTGTTTGTTTTAAACAAGATTTTGCAGTGCAGCTGAGCATTTAATTCATCCAGCTTTGTGTTGTCAGTTCTGTTGAATTTGGACAATAAAACATGAGTCCTGTTCTTCAGCAACTCAAATACAAACAGAGGGCAATAATTCAGTTTATTACCATTCTGAGTAACCCTTTATAATTATCATCAATAATAAATGGTAAATTGATAGTTAATTCAACTCTAGTTAACAGTTATTTTAATGTTAACAAATAATGAAATGAAAATAGTTTGCTAATTATTAGTAAGTCTATAATTTGTTATTATAACAGTGTATTGTTACACACAACATTTATGTATTATAAGTATGTGTTAATGATTACCAAATGATTTGTAAACCTTTTAAGAAATTGTTTGTAAACAGTCAATAAACATTATTAGGATGGCTATTATAAAGTTGCAACTGATGATTACAATACCTAAAGGTTAATGAATACTTTGTAAAGCATCTATTAACAGTATTTAGTTATCAGTGCTCAAATAATCATCTTTTATAGATCACTAAAACAAATTTGTTGGGGCAAAATTAAACCACCTTTATAAACCATTTATTAATCATTAACTTATTATTATAAGCATTAGTTGCAACTTTACTAGTACATAATACATTTGAGTGGTGATCCGCAGCCGAAGTTCATCCATTTTGTTTGCTAAAGACCGTACATTGTCACTCATCTGGCAATAGCAATGTGCTTTCCTACGATGTGACAAGAGTGTGTGAATGAAACATTAAGCTGTTACATTTTACTAATTTAGAGGCTGGCTAGTAAGCTAGCTTGCTTGCTAGGAGGGCTAATTGTTTAGTGGTGCAAAGAGAGGGAGGTCTATTATGGTATTTATATAAAATTTCACTGTATAGGACATTAGTTTATTAACATAAATTTATTTTGTAATGTGTAGGCATGTAGAGATCTTTTAAAAGACATATTGTTGAAATAAATATACATACACAAGTAGTTATGTATATCTTGTTATACAGTACGTCTGCCATATTATTATTACAGTCCACATGTGTGGACATGTGGTTCTCCTTTGTCACAGTCATGTGGGAATGGCAACATTCAAACTATTAGCCTAAATGGGTCATAACTCCATTACTGTATATGCATGTATGTTTGCATATATGGAGTGCATCACTAAATATTTTTTCCCTCCAGTATGTAATCACAAATAATTCAAAAGTGCAACATAATGTTTTTGTTTAACCAGCAAATTTTACAACAGCTGGCCACATCAGCCCAATGCTATGAGTAAGCATGCGTTTTTGCATAATATCTCACTGCATAACACTGCAGGACTGGCAGGCTGCACCCCCTCCATGGAGCAATGCTGAATTCAGCATTGTTAGCTCCCTAGGTGCTTTTTAAATATGTCAAGTCAAGTTCATTATGAATTTGTCCTAAGCTGCTCAAAAAAACAAAAAGTGTCAGGCTAACAGACTGCATTTATTTGTCTTTCATGCCAACAAAGCACGCATTAGCTATAATCATCTCAATAATTTGTACATTTTAACCAAACACTGTAAAAATAAATAAAAAATAAGAATAGACAATTATGTAATTTATACTCCATATATATTTTTCTATCTAATTTATTTTTCTTTTGGACTAAGTAGCACACCTTTTGCAGCACAACACAACCCAATACTATTCAGCAAGAACAGAGAGGTTAAATAGCATATGTCTGACTGAACTAACTAACTAAAAAACTAGTGCACTGAGTATCACTCTGTAAGGAAAAGAGGGCTACTCTTAATTTTCTTTTGCCAGTAGAGGGGACAAATGCTCTGTTGACCAGTGGGCCATCTCATAATTTGAATGTGTAATGTGAGTCCTCAACAAAAACATTGTGCTGAATATTGTAAAGGTTATGTTTTTTTTATTTTATATGTTTATAAAATATATTGTAAAGTGTAATTAAACATCTGGTTTCTTCCGGCTTTAGTCAGCATGTACTTAGAATGGGCAATAGCAAAAATATTGTGATAAATATCGATATCGATCAAAATGGGAAAATATATTGTGATCCCATGTTTTGCCATATTGCCCAGCCCTAACTCAAAGTATGATCAAAGTTGGTTGTGCTTACTTATATATACTGTCATCTTTCATGTTAATGGTATCCTACAGACTATTTTTCAATGAAAATGAGAATAATGATACAAAAACGATCATTCCCTCCAATATCGTGAATCATATCGAAATCACAATATCAGTCAAAATAATCGCAATTAAATATTTTCCTCATATCGTGCAGCCCTATGCCTGACCCAATTTAGAAAAAAAATGTAATTATCCTTGTATATAAAGTGTCAGGAGCTGAGGGAGCTTTAAAGAGCTCAACATATGTAATGCACATTTTGTCTGAAGTTTCTCTCTACTTCTTCACTTCACTCCTCTCCACTCTATTCCCTGTGATGTCTACTGTAGTAGAACCTGACTTAAGGTTGGAAATACTATAAAACCAATAGATGAAAGCTGAATCTTAAAGCCTACTCCTCCCTATCCTCTCTTCCATGCATGGAATCCTGATGTGATCTTTGGGCCTCAAGGAGCATAACTGAAAAGGTGACATTTCTGGGTGCTGGATGTTTCCACTGAAGCTAAAGTCGATACATAAAACAGCAAAATGTACACTTGCTAAAAGTCAGATGTGTAGCTTGTTCCCCATCGTCATACAAAACTCATGATGTATCGCAAGCTGCAGCCTCAGAATTAATGTAACATTCAGTGAGTACTTCCTTACTCACTGCGTCTCACTCGTCAACAACGATTAGATCAGATACAATTTTAGGTTGACAGAGACCATGTCAAATCTTTTTGGATTGACTACAAACATAAAAATATTTTTTAAATGTCATTGTACATGGTCTTGAAGTATTAGTAAACATGATTTCGGTATCTCATGTTTCTTTATTTAGTGACCACTTTAGTGAATACTCCACACCGAGACACACCAATAATTTCTGACTCTCCCATTAAGTAAATAAAGCAACGCCACGGGGGAATAAAGGTTTTTCAGCACACTGCAAACCTCCCACTCTCGGGCTGAAATAGAAACACAGTAATCCCATTTTAACCAAAATGGGCTGGAGTCTGGAGAACTTGAAAAGCACATTTTGCTGTTGTTGTACACACTGGCAGATAGCAAGAAAAACATTTCCACAACAGGGGATTGTTGTAATGGACTTCCTCATTACACGGAGGTGACTAATAATCACTCTACAGCATTAACTTCTCTGCAACTGCTTGTGGGTCATTAGAGCCGGAGTCCACTTAGAGGATTGGCACATCTTGATTAATAATAACAGGAAACAAGTGCCTTTTTTACTCTCTCTTCCTCTTTTCGTATCCCTTTACCCTTCTGATATTTAATAGCCTACAACAGGCATCTGTAATTGGACCCCATGAGGGCCCCATAATACAGAGAAAACCCTAATAGCATGTCATGATTTCTGCTGGGTTTTCTACAACATTGTGAACTTTTATTTAGCACTTCGCTAACTCTCCCTTGTGGAATTCTTTGGCATAAGGAGACCACTGACTCACTTAGTACACATTCATTTCTTGCACTTTACTGGCATTATGCCATTAACTGTAAATTCATATTTTCTTCACCTCATGCTGCCAGTTAGAGCTGTTAGTGTGTAAAATTGCTCACAGCGGTTTTACACAAGACATTAGCTTTGCACAGGACACCTCATTAATTCTTCCCTTCTCACTCATCTCTTTGTGTTATTGCGCTGCACCTTGCCAGTCATTTCGTCTGAAGGGCACAATGTTTTCTTATCTGTTGCCAATCTTTCTCTATCTCTCCCGCTCCACCTCGCTCATGCTCATGTCGATCAGGGTGTTCCTTCTTTGCCAATCAGTTATCCGTTTATATGACAGAAAGAAGTTGTTGTACTAACAAGTTGTTCAACAGAATATGAAATGGTGTCCTTTCTGGTCCGACCAAGGGGACAGACACTTTAGACTTGTTTCAGGTGGTATTGAAAATTGAAAATGCCTTAATAATGAGTCAACTTATTTTGTCTAATGTGACAAAATGTTGGCTTCAAAACTGTAGTGATTGAGGATATGGTTTATTGGCATATTTGCTTCCAGAAGCTAAAACAATGCACTCTCAATTATTGTTTTTCTGTAAGAGAAATTCACCTTGTTTTCCTATAACAATGCAAATTGTTGCAAGTTGAGTATCATTTTTAAGCTACAGCTTACATTTTTAAGTTTTACACATAGGCTATTTGTTATATTCAATCTCTAAAGATTTTGCAGTTGTTTCTTTACATTGTTGTATGTTACTATCAGCAATGCTTCTTCATCTTCATTGTGCAGATGATGTTTTTCAAGCTAATACAGCTGGGCAATATGTCGATATTATATCAATATTGTGATATGAGACTAGATATTAGGGATGTGCAAAAAAAATAGATTCACATTTGAATCGCAATTCAAGCTCTACCGAATCGATTCATAGAATTCCAAAAATCGATTTCATGTTTTAATTAAAAAAATATATATATATAATTGAATCGTGACATTATCTGAATCGTGCACCCCTACTAGATATCGTCTTAGATTTTGGATATCGTAACATGGCACAAGTGTTTTTATACTTTTCCTGGTTTTAAAGGCTGCATTACAGTAAAGTGATACTTTATTTTCTGAACTTACTAGACTGTTGTAACTGTTCTATTATTTGCCTTTACCCACTTAGTCATATCCACATAACTGATGATTATTTATCAAAAATCTCATTGTGTAAATATTTTGTGAAAGCACCAATAGTCAACACTACAATATCATTATCAATATCGAGGTATTTGGTAAAAAATATTTGATTTTCTCCATATCGCCCAGCCCTGCTAATAGTGCAAATGCTAGTTAGAATTGTTACACTAGTGCTAATTTATTGTATCATAAGTGACTGACAAAATGGATCATTTAAAGCTGCATTATTTCATTGCTGACCACTACAGGGCAGAAAAAAGACATCAAAACAAGCTGACAGATGCACAGCCACTACCTGCTTGTAAACTATTTAATGTGTTAGGAAATAATTGCCTACTTACACATCCAGCAGACATGGAGCAACATGAGCAAAATGTTGTTTTTTTTAATTAGATTTTTTATTTAATTTTACTTAAACAGTGTAAAGATATTTTAAACATACATCTCATTATTCATATTCCAGATCCTTCACACTGGGACACAGACAAAAAACTAAAACAAACTAAATAACACAAAACTACAAAACACACAAATCAAACAACATAAGATATGCACTCGGATAACACTTTTATCGTAATCCCTAACATTAATGTAAAAATGTATAAAATCAAAATCTCTATGAGACTGCCATATCTTCAAAAAGTCTGAGGTTCTGTCTTTACTAATATAATAAATTCTGTCCAAAACAAAGTAGCTTGAGAGTTCATTCCACCAATGGACTATTGCTGGGGGTTTGGACACCTTCCATTTTAAAGCTATACATTTCCTAGCTGCCATCAAAGCAAGATCTATTTACATACTTTCATATATATTCCACTTGTCAGACATATTGGTTCCTAAAAGACATAAACGAGGTGAAAGGGGAACAGATACAGATTTAAACACTGAGATATCAACTTGTTAACAAATTTCCAAAATAACGAAAGTTGTTCACATGACCAAAGCATATGAAAAAAAGTACCTTTGTATTTCTTACAACACCAACAAAGGAATGATATTTCACTGTTCATTGTATTTAATTTCTCTGGGGTATAATAGACCCTGTGCATTATCTTAAATAATGCTAATTTATGCCTTTAAATTATAAGAGCATTTGTGTACTTTCCTGCAAATAAAAGACCAATCTTCTTGCTGTATTTCAATCTGAAAGTCTTGTTCCCACTTTTGTCTTAAATAGTCTATATTTACCCTTGAGCTTGTAGTAAGAACACTATAAATCTTTGAGATAAGTTTAACCTTATTTTTTTCCATATTGTTCATTATAAAATAAATTTTTGATGGTTCAGGTTCTTGCAAAGAACCATGCTTCAAGTTGACTACATGCCTTATTTGAAAATATCTAAACAAATGGGAAGAAGGAACTCCATATTTCTGCTGAAGCTCAATAAATGAAAGAAAAATTCCCCTTTCAAACAAATGTTATACCTTTATCATACCAAAGTTTAAAAGTATCATCCCCACAACAAGAAATACCTGGATTTCTCCAAATTGGGGAAAATGGGGAGAGAGTATTTTTATATCCTAACAATTTATGAGACCATTTCCAAATATGGAGGCTATTCAGTATAACAGGATTTCTAATGAATTTAACCACTTCTTTAAGATCAATATATGGTAAACATTCCAAGTTATATGGACCAATGTGCAAGGATTCTATTCTTTTCCACGAACATGTTGTATCTAAAAAACATGATTTTATCTGTTTGAGCTGAGATGACAAAAAATAATAATAATAATTGGGAAGCTTCAGGCCACTAGAGTCATATGGTAAGTGCAAAACGGACACCCGGACACGTGGGGATTTGTTATTCCAAATAAAGGAAGAGATAAGACTTTGTAGTCTTTTAAAAAAAATTTGTGGTGTGGTAATCGGGAGATTTTGAAATAAATATAAAAATGTAGGCAAAACAGACATTTTAACTATATTTACTCTCCCCATAAGTGAAATGGGTAGTTGGCCAATTCTTTTTTAACTCCTCTGATACTTTATTAATTACTGTAAGGTAATTCAAACTAAATGTATCTTCCAATTCTTCTAGGGATGAACAAACTCAAGTATTTAATAAACTGTTTAGACCAATTCCAATTGAATTGATTATTAAGAAAAGTAAAATTAAAATTGGAAATTGGCATTATCTCAGTTTTATCCCAGTTAACTTTGTAGCCTGATAACTTTCCAAAGTTTTCAAACAATAATAACAAAATGGAATTGAATTCATTGGGTCATGAATATACAACAAAATATCGTCTGCATACAAAGATATGAGGTGCTCCTCCATCCCAATTTCCACACCCTTGATATGATCATGAGCTCTAATTGATGCAGCTAAAGGTTCGATAACAATAGCAAACAATGCAGGTGACAGTGGGCAACCCTATCTCGTGCCTCTTGAAAGTACAAAGGGTTTAGAGTAGTTATCATTATTTTTTGTATTTTTTAAACTTACATTGTAGTTATTTTACAGTGATACTGGCAGTTGTTTGTTGTCAGTCATGAACAGGAGTTCATGACCACTTCACCACATATCCATTAGTGGAAAAGAACAGTGCTGAGATAGTAGATATTTCCTGGCCTCACAGACCTGGATTAGTTTTGCTTCCTCTCAAATTACTGTGCATTTTGGTGAGACACATCACTCTGTTGAGAACAGCACTCAAGTCAACGCACACATCCCTTTTCAACACACAGATCGAGACACTTCCCTTCCTACATGAGAGAAAGAAGGCACCCCTTCTTATTTTTGATTGCAGATATAACAGTGGAGCACCTGCATACCCTGTGGAGATAAAATAAGCAGTTTTGTAATTAAAATGGTCCAGAAGGTGGTGTTTTCACAGTCAATTATGGTGGTATGCATAATTAACGCACTTCTGTCTGTACCCTCTGTATCTCTCTCGCTGACTGTGTTTTTATGTACAGTTTTTTGACTTGCCTACCTTCCCTTTTGTATTCATAATATTCACATAGTCAATTGCCTTGGTTGTGTTACAGCCAGCTGACAGTGTAGCAACCGTACTGTATATGGTGCTATCAAGAACCATTTATACTTTCCTAAAATGTGCTTCTCCATTTTTTTCATATCCTTCCTAGTGTGAAACTAAGTAACCAACAACCTCATTATTAAGACAGTTGTTGAACCACATTTTCACTTTCTACAAAAAAATGTTCAACTTATAGTGTCAGCATCGCAAGAGAAGCATATTATTCTGTGATTAAAGTGCAACAACAGTTTAAAAAAAAAAACGTTATTATTCTATTACCAAAAAATGTATGTACAATAATGAACTTCACAACTTGAATAATGTAGGGAATTATAAAATAATTTAAGAAAGATACAATACATGCGTTAAAATTGTGCAAAATATTTACAAAATTACAATAATCAAATACGATAAACATAGGAACAATAATTCAATAAAATAATAAGGTGCTACAGAGATTCTCACATGATGTTTTGCAAGGAGATGTGTTTCAGACACCTTTTTTAGTGCTGCTTTCAGAGAATCCTTTTAATGAGATAATTATGTGTGGACATACATGAGGTGGGTAGCAAGTTAGTTGGCAGGACTCTGACCAGACAATGGTCTAAACAGAACAGCTGTTTAGTTGGATCATCACCATAATATTTGCATTTAGCATGATATTACATGTAAATTGGTTTTGGGCAGCGCAGTTGCTCAGTGTTTGCAGATTCAATGGGGGATAGTTTATTCTTCTGTACGAACTGGAAGCTCCAACTGTTCTTCAGCTCACATTTACTTTAAAACTGAAAAAATAAAATAAGACTTTTACTTTATTCAGACCTCTACTCAGTTCAACGTCCATAATCCATTTCTTTATCTTTCCACCTTAACTGTTTTTTTTTCCTTCCACCGTCTTGACCAGTGACATATTTCTCCATTCATCTTCTGTCCACTGTCTTTTTTTAATCTAAACTTGCCTCCCCATCTATATTCTGTCTTCTGTCATTTGTCCCTTGCCTCACTCATATCTCTGTATTGACCTCATAGTGTGACCCATCGGTGGTCTCCCACTCTCTCATAATGCTTTAACCTTCTGTGCCTCCGGCAGTCCAGCCTGCACATGCACTCCCGCTCAGTGGCTGCCGGATTAAACTGCATGCTGAGAGAGTAAGAGTTTGATGGAGGGCTGCACATATGTCTCATATGGAAAACTTTGTCTCTTTCCATCGCTCCTACACTCATTCAGATTTTGAAAATGTAAGAGACCCCACACATAGCAACAAACAATGATAGATTTAACAGTTTTGTGTGGACAGATTCAATTAACAAACAACCAGAGTCCCGAATCTCAAAACTGGAAATCTTGCGTGATTAAACATAACTTTAGAGTATACAAATATGGCGATAACGGAAGAACTGCACTGCCCGGGCTTCTGCGGGAGATTGGTCCCATATGGAGGTTACATGCTGATAACGCTGTCCCAATGGGGACGGTAAATGATGAGCACCGCTCTCCCCTGGAAGCTAGGTCTCCCCGGGGAGTGTGAGCTTACCGTGGAGCTAACTAATGCTCTGTTTGCACTGTAGCCGTTAAGCGCTGTTAGCAATCCCCGTTTCCTCCAGCTTCTCGTTCCCTTTGTGATCCCCTGATCAGCAGTATGAGCTCCGTATGAGCACCGCTCTCATAGGCCTGGCCCGGGACTATACTGAGTCTACTCTTGTTTTTAGGACTGCATTTTATGCATTTCTAGGAAGGTAAATCAGCTTAACGACATGAGAGTACATACTGCATAATGTACAATTGAAGCTGAAACTTTAATTGCATTGGAAATTTGTATAAATCCTGGTTTTCAAACTGCATATTTATCTTTCTTTATCTTCATTTTTTATTTGACAGGGTCAGTGCATATTAATTAACATTTCTGTAAATATGCCAGATTTAGCCAAAAGGCTAGTTTTCATCTGCAGTCCCTGGCCAGATGTTACAATAGGCTACCTAAAAAGTAAATAAACAAAACAAGAGGGGTTGAGAAAAACGCGCATTAACTAAGATTTAAGCAACACTTTGTGATAAAACATTGATAAAAATCTACATTTAGAAAAGTCAGTCGACCAAGGCGTAAAGTACATGAAGCATGCAGGACTGAGAGAAACTGACATCCCTAATGCAAGTATACTTTTGCCTACATTTCTCTATGTTGCAGTTTTGTAGAGTAATACACATCCTTTTTTGAAAAGTACAGTGCTGTAGACATTTCACATCATTATTTATTTCTCCATTAATAATGTTCTCCTTACATACTGTAGTTACAAAAATGCTCCCATCAGAGTGAAGACAGGTTGACTGACTGAATGGATGATGTTACGGAGTTGAAGAATCACAACCACAGTGACACCACCTGAGGGGCGCTCACTGCTGTCATGTTATATGAAGACATATGCACACAAGCCCACACGTGCATGCACAAAGGTTCCAGAAATAAAAATACTCACACGTATACCCGCTTTACTTCACACATCTACATGTATTTTTTTCATGGAGACAGTTGCTCTTCTACTTTTTCTACTCCTGCTTATTTATTCACCTGTGTATTTTCGAAGGCCATTTAGCGGTTAAGACTCAAGAAAACTTGAGACTTATGAGAAATTAGGACAGCTGGTAGCACTTTACAATAACATCAGTAATACATGTAAAATGGATAGTTAATTAAACTTAGGTAATAGTTATTTTACTGTTTACAATGAAATTATAATGGATTAGTAATGCTATCATTTGTTATTTTAAGTTTACTGTTTTTACTGTTAACATTTTATATATTAGGTAGTGTAAACCTTTTTAAGAAATCATTTGTCAACTGTTAATAAACATTATTTGGATGGCTATTATAAAGATGCAGCTGATGATTATAATACCTTGATAATGGTTAATAAATAATTTGTAAAGCATCTATTAACATACAACATAGCTAATAGTGCTGGAATACTCCTCTTTTATAGATCAACAAAAAAGATTTAATGGGGCAATTTAACTGGGTTTAGTTGATGCTTTATAAACCAGTTATTAAGCATTAACTAATTGTTATTAGTATCAGTTACAACTATATAATAGCCATCCAAATAATGTTTACAGATATTATACAAATGTTGTTATACAAAACAATTAACCACTGACAAAGTATTAACTGTCTATCTAAAATTATAAACTAATTATTACATATTACACTAAACTAATAATAAAATAATTAGTAAACATTATAAATCATCATTTCATTATTTGTTCATTTTAGTTATTTAAAAAAAAAAATTTGGGGGGCATTTTTGGCCTTTATTTTAGACAGGACAGCTGAAGACATGAAAGGGAAGAGAGAGGGGGGAGTGACATGCAGCAAAGGGCCGCACTCGGAGTCGAACTGGGGCCCCTTGCGTCGAGGAGTAAACCTCTATATATGGGTGCCCGCTCTACCAACTGAGCTATCTGGGCGCCTGTTTTGTTCATTTTATATGGTTATTATAAAGTGTTACCAGACAGCTAGAGCCAGGAAAGTGTCAGTTACATCCTTGACCTATTGGAGGTTGCAAAACAGACACATAGAAGCCATCTGTGCACCCATTTCCAGAGTTAAATTATCGGCTAGTGCTGAGGTCTGACAGGTAAAGGACACGTTATCACACTGGGTTTTAGGTATTCAGGCGGTCCAGAAGTTCCCAATAAAAAAGTGCCGTATTGAATCATTTTAGATTCCTATAATATAACCTATTGGCCATCACATGAGGGGAATACTATAAAATAAGCTTCACCCACTTTCATTCTGAATAGTCTCATTTTGTCAAATGCGTCACAGGCAAAAAAAAAAGGCATTGACTTTAAAAATAACACTGCCACTTAGCATCAGCTTCAACCCAGCAACCTAGCGACCTTAAAGTAATCTGTACATTATGAAAGACCCTCTGGGGAGTGAAAGAGCAGAGAAACTAAATTCTGCATGGTGTAGGAATAGGAGTGTTGTACTTTGAGATGAGCAACATGTTCCCTGGGAAAAAAAAAAAAAAAGAAAATGCTTTTGACTTGTAGATTACCAGTTTAGGATTTTGTTTAAAATCTAAATCAGGACAGAGAAACATTTTACACATACAAACCTCATTCACAGAGTGAAATCATTTTATTCTTGAGCAATGTGGCAATATAAAACCAATGGTTTTCACTGATTATTAGAGGTGTGACTAGATCATCCCACAAGATCTCACGAGATTAAAATGTGACGAGACTTCTCTTGTGCCCTCCTCGAGTTTATAAGTTGATGCTTAGTTATGCTTGATTCTTCCATCTATGGTGTTAAATCTAAAATGCTTCCACCCTTTACTTCTCGGATAGCTTGAGAAGTAATATACTCTCCCACTGCTGAAGTACAAGATGCGGCACCAAAACACTGTGAATTTTGACCACTGAAGTTCATTGTTGACCATGTAAAGCAGTTAAAAGCTCTGAAAAGCTAGTAGGTGGACCTTTTGAGTTGAAGCATTTTGAATATTGATATTTTTCCATGTTCAAACAGTAGTTGTTTTTTTTTAAATAGAAAGTTAAAACCCATAGTACAAAATGCAGTAGGCTACATAAAGCACTAATGAAAAGCTGGATAAATAAAGAGATACAGGAGGAAAAACATCCAAGCCCATGATAATGATATTGTTGCCAATAGTGACTTAAAGCGGTTTTATCAATATTTTTATAATGACATCGCATTGCATCGCATTGACAATGTGACAACAACATGGCAATGTAAAAGGGATCACTCAAAGTGCTCAAACTACAGAGAATTATGACATGAATCTGATTCTCCTCTCAGCTTTAAGGTGCTTTATAGTGAGTTTCAGTTCATCGTTTAGCTGTCTGGCCCACAACTTCACTGTTTTGGTTCAGCCTCACCATTTTTATAGTCATTTTTAGCCATAGAAGGTAGCTGTTTTCAAGTTCTAAAAACTCAGTTAGTGACTAGCCAGTGAACATAGTGGAGCATTTAACAACTAAAGATAATTATATTTCCTTCAGGAGTTGTTGGAGACCAAAAATAGAGTTAAAAGATACAGTAGTGAATACTTAATTTTGTCTGATGGCCAGAAACACGAATGATAATGTTGCTCCGTAACTGCGGATTATGTAAATAAGGTGCTTTTGCTAACAAATTCACGGTATTAATCCAGAAGGTGATGAATTCAATGTTCACAACTTGTTTCTACTGCCCTCAAGTGGCCAAGTGGCAAATCTTTTATTGCAGATTTAAACAAAAATAAATAAAAATAATAAGTTTTTGTGAAGTGAAAACAGTTAAATTTCTATATCCAAGGCAAACACTAGCATTGTGAGAACATTGAAGACAATGGTGCCCAGTTTAGAGAAGGGATTCCAGGGATTAATTGAGAGTTTGCTATTTTCAGATGTCCATTCTGTCATGGTTTTGAGTTTGAGTTTCTGTTGGTTTTGAGGTTCTGTTCTTGTTTCCTGTTATTGTTGTGTATTTGTTCTGTTTTCTGTTGTAGCACGTGTTTCCTCCCTTGTCTTGTCTAGCTGTAGTTCCTGTCTTGTTTTCCCGTGTGTGTCTGTATGTTCTGTTTCCTGTTTTATTTTGATAGTCTGTTTTCTGTCTTGTCTTGTCTAGTTTTGCTTCCTGTGTTTTCCCGCCTTGTCTGATTGTCCTGCCCCGTCCTGATGTGTTCCACCTGTTGTGTCACCTGTCCCTTGTTAGTCCTTGTTATCTTGTGTATTTAGTCTTTGTGTTTCCCTTGTCTGGTGTCAGGTCATTGTTGTAGTTTTCTGTCTTCTGTTTCTGCGTGTACTGTTTGCAAGTTCTGTTTGGATTCTACCCTGTTCTCTGCGTTCCTGGTTATGGATTTCCTGTGTCATTTGGATTATGTTGAGAAATAAATCTTCTGCTCAACTTACCTTTGCCTGCACTCTCTGCATTTGGGTCCAACTTTCCCTGAAGATCGTGACACATTCATCCATTTGTAAACACTAATGAATAAAAACAGCATCTGTATGAGATGGAGAGGTCAGGCGCTAGGCTATATAATAATGTGTTGATTTTTGAGTATATCTCTTGATGGGAGCCTCTGCCTGCAGTGTCCAAATGCTTCAAATGACCTTTTTATCACACCTATGTTGCCTTCCTCTGATGGAGTAAGTGGCCACGACCATAAATCTAATTTGCTTGATTGCTGCTTAGGGTTTTATGGATGTGTCAGTGGGGCCATAAGAGGCTGTGTTCAGGGCTTGAACTCTTTCACATAGAGGTGATATAGTTAGCTGCAAAACCGTAGTGACAATGTTCCATTGACTCAGTGGAAAAGGTCAGTGCACTGTTTGTATCCAGCAGGGTTAACCCCGGACAGCTGCCGTCTGCATCGAGGAATAAACATCTTCATATGGGGCGCGCTCTACCAACTGAGCTAACCGGGGACTCCTCCCCAACCCCCCCCCACCACCAATAAGGTTTTCTTTATCATTTTAAGACAGCTTATGTTTGTGTACAGGTGCACTGGAGGCTCTTCACAGTCAGTGTTGTCAGTCTCCACAAAATGTCTTTGAAACACTTCAGGCTAACTACAACCACGGTGAAAGAGTTGAGTAATTCATTTCCTTTCAAGAAAAGACCAATTTACTTTTCCTGATAGAACAAGCCCCAAAAGGTGGATGCAAAGCTCACCTTTTAATTCGTCCTGGTTTTAGAAATATGTGTTTGGCAGGTTCTCTCTCCGGGCTGTCTGCCAAAATGAGTGGGTGACATCAATCAATGTCAAGACGTAAATCACAGGATAATAACAGATGAAATAGCCCCGGAAAAGTCACAAAAAGTTGATAGGAGTCTCCGTCAATGAGTGTCTGTCTTCTCACGCCCTGTTTAATTTTTTCATTAAGTTTTAACATTTCAAAGCGTGTAGTTTCAGAGCTGACTGATGCTTATCAGTTAATCGTCAAAGTGATTCCTTAAGATAGTGATCCTGCACATTTTATATCTTGCCAGAAATTCACACCAAAATATAATGTGCTGGTGTATATAAAGTTCATTTAAAATTTTGAGGAATATAATTTTAAGTGTTGATTAAAAAACTCCAGGGTCCAATTTTTTAATGGACAAGCCAGACAGGATATGTAAGTATTAACCTGAAATTTAAATATTCAGACACTTACAGAATTCTTATGAGAATAATACAAACTGTTGGCTCATTGAAGAAGGGTTATACTGTTATTTTCTTTACGTATCTGAGGGAAAAAACAAAACCCAGGTGCACAATACACCTGAGGAAAGGTGCTGTCTCTGTTCTATTCATAGGCTCTACGTGTGTAATGAGGAAGACCTACTTTGCTGACAGCATTGTGTACCATTTGTCTTTCGTAGGATCAGGTGGTCAATTGTACTTCATCCTTTAATAAAAGTAAATTCTCCCTAGATATTAATTCTTAATATAAACATAAAGGACATATTTTCACTCACCCTGGCTGTTTAGATGCTTTGGGAAATGCCATCAAATATATCATTAGATTTATTATGTCACTAACTAGCAAGTCAACCACCACAGCCCCCCTCTGTCTGCTTAGAAAAACTCAAAAGACACCACGGCTCAGTTGACCCGAATCAGACTGCTTTTACCCTGACCAGCTAACTCCAGGAGTCTGTCTTACAAAGCAAAATGAATAGGTTAGCGAGCCGTCTCTGCATGGCTCAACTCCGGCTTTTCTCTCCCAATGGTGGTGGTGACTAACTATTAACTGGGAAAGATCACCATGGTAACATCTGCTGCACAGACTTATTTGGACGTGTTTAGGCTACCAAGTCGTCTCTGCCTATGAGAGTTGCAGTGATAGGCATGTTTAGACTGTTTCCTCTAGTAATCCTCTGTAACCTCTGCAGCAGAAACCGTAATCCATTTTTCTGTTAAAGGGATACTTTGCTGTTAACCAATGTTGTATCATAATAATGTTGGTAGTATGTGTACATGAAGTATGTTAAACTTCCCTCCATCTCACTAGTGCCCAGATCTCTCTACTCACAGAAAAACTCAAATACACCAGATGATGCAAATTACGTCATCTGGTGTTTTCTTGCTGGCTCTAGGGCTGTTGCCTCTCCGTCAAACTCAGACCAAACTCAGATTAAACTGTAAAACTAGAATACACAGATATTCTATTACTGTATTGCCTCTTTCTTGCCTAAAACGTTTTTTTAAAACACATTTTAGTGCATTGTTTGGCTTAAGAGTTTGTGAACAGGAAGTGGGCATCATACTTTCCTGTATTGCAAAAACAGAGGCTGACAAAACTCAGATGAAATAGTAAAACTAGGCAGCTGTGATCAAATATAAACCCAGATTTTGTCACTGCATTGTTTATTTCTCGCTTAAATGTTTTCAGAAACCTGTTTCCACTTTCTGCTTTCCGGTTAACTATAAAATAAGATTATTTGTTACCTGGCAGCTGCCATGTTAATTCTGTGACCAGCGGGAGGGTTTGTTGGTCTGGTGCGGCGCAGTGCATTCTGGTAGATGTAGGTAGTTTTCTACCTTTTGAGCGAAAGGGAATATCACCGCTACTTTTCTCTGTTTTCTCTGGCCATGTAGCACCAAATCTAAAGAATGTTTGCGCCATTCTACTGCATAGACAGCCCCTTTTTATAAAAACACCTTCTTTTCCACCGTTAAAATACTTATTTAATCATTTGTTTTGCTAATATGTACTCATTGTAAAAGTTAGTAAATAACAATATAGTTATCCACATGTAATTCACAAATAACATGAAACAGGTTAAGTTTACAGGATGATTATTTTGTACTTTACTACAATTTCTACTGTACGTCTGCCTTTTATAATCTAATTTTGTCAGTCAAAGGACAAATTCTGGTCCTTGGACTTGGTACAGGAGACAGCGTGCTGTACTTTTGTATTGTTGTAACTATAGTCTTTCTTCCTCTTGCTTAATGGGCTTTTTGTCTTAAAGCCAATATCAGCAAATTTAGCTGAATTAACATTTACATTTGTCAAGGTGACAGTTATTGTGCTGGGACAGAATTTGTGATTATATGCTGCAATGATTTTGCATATGTGTGTATTTCCATCAGCGTGCCAGTGTCTGTTTGCCTATTATAGCATTGTAGAACTTGTTTTTCTCATTTTATCTGTTACCTTCTCCATGCTTGGCTCTGGGTGAAATGATCTATCAGACTGCTGTTATTAAATCATCACATTTATTTTTGCACTGACCTTTCCAAAGGTGAATTTGTCTTTATAATGCTGGCACTCAGTCCTATAGCGTCCTCCCTGTAGATGCTGCACATTAAATGCATTCTGGTATTTGTGCCATTCACCTTAGTGCCCCCTTAAAACAAGAAGAGGTTATCTATAGCTGCATGTGTTTATTGTATGAGTGTGTGCGCCACAATGAGTGTGTCTGATTTCCTGTGTGCACACAGGCAGGTCTGTCACTTGATATCTGTGCTCATTATGAACGAGAGCTCACTTTTTGCTGACTTGGCATAACATTGTGTTCTTCCTTTTTTTTGCTACTCTGTCCTTGTCTCTGAAAAGGTATTATCGCCATCCACTCTATCTCCTTGCATCATTTCCTTCTATGGGCACCTGTTTGGCTGTCAGGGCTCCTTGGTGGTTATCCAGAGGTGACGCTTACAATCACAGCCCAAGCTGCTTCGCCAAGTATTTGTTGAATCGCCCCTGAACAAAATGCTGAAGCACTAGCTTTACTATGCTTGGTTACATGCATGTTGTAACCCTAGCGTGCTGCTGTATACACAAACCTTTGGCATTAATAAACCAAACTGTATACAGTGTTCCTCTCCAGCTGAGGTGGCCCATACATAATAGAATAGTGTTCTATACAGTATTTTCTTGTTTACATAAAACTCTACAAATAACCTCTTTGGTGCAAGTTTGCATTTGCACAGATGGCGATGATCAAAAGTGAAAAGAATTAAGACATACTGTATAGCTGGCGAAGAGTAATATAGTAAGCCAGAGGCATCTAACCAGGTTTCCCATAATTTAACTGTCAGCTTGCCATGTTTGTATAATTGGGTTATGATGCTTAAATATGCCAACCTAACAACAGTTTACTTAAGTAAATTCTGTGTACATGAAAACAGACTGTAGCTGAGTTGCATAAAAACATCCATTAAACGTTTAAAGATTAGCGTTCCTATGTTTCCGACAGAGTTGCATGGTGGTTTGCCAGATGATCATAGTAGGAAGCTGATGTATTAGTTTAGATGTCCTTGAAGTTCTGCGAAGCTAACTGCTCTGACATCTTACATGCACAATACAGTATGTCTCTCACAGTGGGATGTGCAGTCAAACCGCTCATCGCTCGCTGTGCAATATTATTAAGTGCACCACATTGCTTAAAAAGTGATTAAATTCTGAACAATTGTCTTTTTACAGCCCATCTTTTGTCTTCTTTAAGAAGTTTTGTCTTTGAAAGTCTCAGTTTTCAAATAAGCAGACTGTTGTTAATCTAAATTTGGTAAAACTTTTAAAAGCTGCTCATTATAGTCCTACATTTCTTACTGAAGCAGTTTTTATCATTGCTCCCCTCCACAAGGAGGTCAGAGAAATGGTCAGTTTCAGCACCTCTAGACATATTAGCTAGTCAATGTCTTGCTCAAGAAATCTTAGTTTAAGATAAATAAAATGGAGGGCCTTTTTCTGTAGTGTAGGTACACATTAATTATCTCGATCTGGGATAAAATATAAACAATTGACTAGGGCTGTGACAATAACCGCGTCACCGTAATACCCGCGGTGATGACATCACTGCCGTCATCACCGCATTTATTTATTTTATGAAATTTCTTTGCTGGTGAAAGTTACAGGAGTGCATATGTCGTGTGATATGAAATATAATGAACACAATAAGTATTGTTTAGTTATGATCATTGGCTGTCTTCTATCCTATATTCAACAGATTATGGAGAATAAAATTTTGAAATTGCTCGTCTCGGTGTATGGGCTTATCTGCTAATGTTAGCTACCGACCGTTACCTTGAAACTATCCAGAAAATAGACGGTACCGTAGGGTGATTTAACGTCACCGCTCATTTTACACACAGTTTAACAACAATACAAAACGCTGAGTGAACATTACTAGCTACATTTTTCATTTTGGTTTTGAGCGGTATGCACCCCCACTAACCTGGAAAACGGTTTTAAATCAGTAACGTTAATACAGCGTGTCGGAGGAATACACACAGTCTCCTGCCGGGGCGAGTCGGAGGCAGAGGGGCCATCACAGCAGCGTGGCTAACGTTAGCTTCTTGTCTCATCTGTGGTCTGATAAACAGTAAATTCATCAACTTCAGTGTCCACAATGCTATTTTCCAATAAACTGTAGCTGTCATATTCCACAGGCGTGAGTTAGAGCTGCACAATTAATCGCAATTTTATCGAAATCGCAATATGAACTAGTGCAATATCCAAATCGCAGGGGGCGCAATATTTGTTAAAGGCAAAATATGTGTCAAACCATTCTAAAATAAAGTATTGTGATGCTGCAGAGACATCCCTGCCTACAAATCCCATCCTACAGACTAAAGAAAAAAAATCTTTGTTTGGTACAGACCCTCGCAAAAAATCATACTTCAATCATTTTTTTATTTTTTCAATGAAAATGAGAATAATGACCATTCCCTCAAATATTGTGAATCATATCGCAATCGCAATATCAGTTAAAATAATCGCAATTAAATATTTTCCTAATATCGTGCAGCCCTAGCGTGAGTGCGGATTTCATGTCTCGGCTTTTGTCGCTGTTTATCACTTATTGAGTGAAGAAGTACTCGTCCTGTTGTTTATTTGGTTGCCATAACTTCGCGAGTGATGACGTCCTGTCACTGTTCCAGTTGCTCTGCTCACCCTAGGGGGAGAGAGAGCGGATGACAGTTCGCTTGAGTTCAGTAGAGCAGACGGCGCTATGATTTTATGACTTTTCATAAACAGCTGAAGGAGCGGTGGTGCGCGGTGTACATAGCGGAAACCCTGTTCTGCGTCTGCCCTATTTCTGATACCGTGACGCTGGAAATTTTACCGTGGCGGACCGCCACTATGCTATCAACATAGAGGAAACACTGCCACTCTCATAACAGGGGGTTGCGGTCAACCGTAATATCGCAGTGATACGTTGCTTCTTCAGCGCAGTAAAAATCCATACCATCACAGCCCTACATTTGACAGACAGTCAGTTATCAGATGACATCATGTGCTTGGGTTTGGCTGTTGAGTCAGATTAGAATATAGCTTTACCCTCAACCACTTAAATATAAGTAGGACAGTCGGCTGTAATATCACAATAAAAATAACATCAGAAAAGGGTGCTGTTGAAATAGATGGCCATCTGAAGAACCTCCTGGCCATGGGAAACAGACATGCTGCCTGGTGAAAATACACCCTCCGAGCTCGGGCCAATCTGTCACCTTGCACATAGTTGGCTCACTATCTGTCTTCCTCTCTGTCCCTCTCTCTTTTGCCCACTTACTTATACATCCTGCCTGCTACTGTACAGTCTGCAGGGTATATTTCTGTTCAGTTCACTGAGATCCAAACAGGTTGGAGAGGCTCTATCTGTGCCCTCCAGTTGCATCGTGGGAGTCCAGCTGGCAATGTGCCCCATAGTCTGCTGCAGGCTTTCCCAGAGGTTTTTATGGCTTTTTATGTAGCATGTTTGTATTTGTCTTCATCAATCTGTTGCTCTGCTTTGGTCTCTCTCTCTCTCTTATGTGTGAGGTATTTGGCAACATATATTTTTACATACATTATATCTGTTTACGGCAAAAAAGTACCTACCTTTAATTAATCTAATTTATGTCTGTTAGCAAGATATCTTAAATCATAATGTCAGTATAATTTGGTGGCACGTAGGCGTATGGCAAGCTAGCAATTGGTTGGCTATGGCAAGATGAACATTGTTGGTGGATAACAGTGTTGCCATATGTAAAGCACTTCTTTCTTTCATAACTCCTGAACAGAGTCTGCCTCTGTTAAACTGTTAATACTCTATAATAAACTTTATAAGAAAATATATAAGAAAAATGTAATTTAATCCAATTGGTATTACAATGACACCATTTCTGTTTTTAAAGTAAAACATCATAACAATTACTGCACGTAGACCCTTTTCCTCTACATTTTAAGCCTTTTGCAGCATGTACTTGTTAGAAAACAGCATTGCTTATGTGAAGAACAGAAATAGAGTCATTACTGTGATATATTGTGTCTAAATTTGGAAGCTGGGGCTCTCTTCAAGGCAGAACAGGATGAATGCGAACCCGAGGCTCCCATGGGTAAGAAAACATCTGCCAGCCAAAACAAGGGGTGGGGGGGGGTGAGCTTCTCCTCTGGCCACGGAAATACAGTATTTAGGCCTGCAGGAATGACACAGAGCTACACTGCTGCTCACTCATCACCAATGTTTGGAAGACACGGTTGCTGTGCAAGTTTTCTGTACTTTTCCCCATTCGTACACTGCAGAGGATGCCACGGCTCTTTTTCTGTGAACCTGTATCTTGGGACGAGTCACACCTGCAGGCTACAAGGTTCTGAGTTTCCTCATTGAGCTTGAGATACTTGATTCTTCAATGTGTGGGTGTGAGTGTGCCAGTATATAAAGCCTGTTGCTGACAAATGCAATGGGTGTATATTGAGGATAATTTGACTTCATCTATGATTGCAAAGAGAACAGTAGGGAAAAGATAAAAACACAAAGAAGAGAAGGTGCACACAAGATAAATGTATAAAGTAGTTATAGCTCAAGCTTTTTCAGTAGAAGTTTCAACTCTGCATTTTATTTTCCACTTTTAATTATATATTAAAGATCTCTTAACACTGTAATAGGCCTGCTAATTGCCAGTGACACGGTTTTATATCAGGTGTTACTTCTTCCCTGTACTGCTGGCTTCAACTGAAAAATACTGCAGTGCCAAATATATTATTTTCTGTTTTGCATACACTTGAAATGGTAACATGATTAAAAACCTTAGAACAGCACACAGTGTGACATGCGAATGTACATATTTTGCACTCCAGTGAATCTGCTACACTCTTCTCTCTACTTTTTTTAAACATTCAGCCATTTCATGATAAAGGCACAGAATCAGCTGCCTTCATAATCTGTTTTTGTTGTTCATATGCATTCTGCTTGCATTATTCTCCTAGGAAATCAGTATAATACTAAAAAACAAAGTCGATACTGTCTGAGTACACTGACTACGTTTACATGCACAAAATATTCAGTTTTTTGCCCTTATTCGGAAAAAGACGATATTCCGACTAAGCTGTTTACAAGGCAAATGAAAGTGAATATTCCACTAATATTCCCATTTACATGTGGCCGTGCAAAATACGATTTTTTTCAAAGTTTAGCAGCGGTGGCAGACTTGTTGGACAGTGTGAACACAGCCTCCCGCTTTCATTCCTTCAACCAGCTTCTTGAAAAGGTCGGCGTAGCGATGTATGCGCATATCCAAAAACCCTGTTGATATCCAAGTGTTTGATAATGTTTAAAAGTAGCTGTTTCTACTTCTTATCGGGTCTCCAGCCTTGCAAACTATTGGCTGGTTGGTTTGTGTACAGCAGCCATAGCAACGCACAGAGCTGACCATAAGCCGTAAACAGGCCAGAGGCCATAAAACCCAGATTGAAACGCATATTCCAAATGCGCTTTATACATGTCCAAAGAATGCCTCTAAAACCTGAATAATACCGGAATATGCCACGTCTTAATCGGAAATTTGCTATATTCGGAAAAAGGTCTTATTCGGAATATCCAACTGGAATATGCTGTTTACATGACCTGTATCAAATAGAAAAAATATAGTGGAATATTGGTGTCCATGTAAACGTACTCAATGTATTTTTTGCCTTTTGATTTAGACCTACACATGGATGCAACACAAGCAAATGGTTTAGCCTAGCAACACCTGAGAAACCACCTGCAACACCATAGAAAACATCTAGCAACCACGTTAAACACCCTGTCAGTCACCTACTGTATTAAGCTTCATTACCACTGTATATATACATTTAACAATGCACATAGCAAACACCTAGCAAACTTTAAGCAACATATCCAGAAAAACCTATTCTTGATAAATATTTAAGGACATTTCTTCACAATACTTTTCCTTTTTCTAGCGAACAGTAGAGACTGTATGGAGAGGCACTGGCACTAGAAATGCAAAATTGACCATGAAAGATAATGGAAGTTCGTAGGAGTTGTGTTAAACTTCAGAGAGAATATATTAGAGCAGAAGTGAAGGATGACATGGGAGCATGATGTGTGATAGAGACAAATGGAGAAAGAGATTTAAAAGGCTCTAATAGCAAGATAGCAAGTAATTCCTGCAGGAATTAATTTGCCTCTCCACTTTCCACAGCACTTTATTATCCAGACTGTGGAGGTTGGACAAGAGCGCCAGTCATTTATCAGCAGCCAAAGTTACACAAAGGAATTTGTATGAGTTTATTGACCTAATTTAATTTGTCAAACCCATATAAGATGCATACTTCAACAGCTCCTTTAATTTCAGCAAAAGAAAACAACACCTGTCCTGCTCAGCAAGAGAGATTTCATGAAGTGATTGCCTGAACTTACATGTGTTTGAAAGTGCAGCTATGTAGTTTACATTTACAATTATTGTCAGTACTCTTATTAGTGTAAAGACTAATATCAAGGTACAGTACGTGCGGTAATTAGTCTCTTTCAAGTACAGCCTTGACATGGTACTTTAAAGTCTTCAAAATGGTACTTAAAAAAAAATAGAAAAATAATGAAAAGGTGGTGATTCTAGTCTGTATACTTGAATCAAACTTTGCCTACTTTTACAGTTGAGGTTAACCTTACATTAAGTTTAAAGTCCAATATTTAATTAATACTTAAAGTGCTCATATTATGCTTTTTGGCTTTTCCCTTTCCTTTATTGTGTCATTTATCTTTTTTGTGCATGTTAGGGCGCTGACACACAGAGCCGATCTGGCGAGGTCGGTGACTTGAGTCTGTTCGCTGTGTCCCGTGCCGTCGCCCGTCAGAGGAGCCATCGGTCTTCATTTGGGCCGACCCGACATGTTCAGTCGGAGACAGGGCAGTCGGGCCTCACCCGGAAATGGCGAGTGGATGAGCCACTCAAAATCTGACGAAAATCTTTTTAACGGACCTTTGTTGATCTGAACAACTGCATGGCCTATTTCTCGTTTAAAATGTTTTCAGGAACACGTTTTGGTGAACTATTTTAGTACAATATGAGATCGTATTCTGAACAAGCCGCCATGACAGTCTGGCTGTGAATTTTTGGAGAAAAAGACCCACATGACACGTTTGTCAAATCAGCTGCCGGTTTTAATTTTCCGGGAAACAATCATAGACTGTTAATAGAAACAAAACAGAGCAGTGCCGCCTGCTGCTATGGAGACGTATTACGTTTCGCGCACGCGCAGAGCATACGCTCAAGTCGGCGTCGCCTCAGTGTGTTTTGAGGCATTTTTTGGACCTCGGGGACCCGACTGATCAGTCCGACTGCCTTTTCTGCCGACGGTCGGCCGTCTGGTTGGTGTGTAAGCACCTTCATAGGTTTACAAAGTAAAAAAGCCCAAAGTCCACCCCAAAGGGACTTACCATCTCCAACAGAAAACACAAACTGCTCCAAACAGCTCTATTGTAGTCCAGCCTTTACTTCTGTGACAAACGTGTGTCACTTTGTAACACACGTTATAATGCTCGCCAATGTGCTAGCATGGCACTCCCTCAAACTCTGCTTCTGACTGGCTGGTAGTCCTTACCTAGCTACTGCACATGTGCGACTCCCAACAAAGATGGAATAGAAGTGAGATGTCTGTAGAGAGCTCAACACACAGGGTGAAAAGAGGAGCTGCAGCAATGTGCAGTACAACAAAAATATGGTGTTTTTCGAAAATTAAACCATGTAAACCTATTCTGGTACAACCTCTAAATACAATTATGAACCTGAAGATGAGCATAATATGAGCACTTTAATACTTCATGTAATTTGCAGGACAAAATGGCACATGCTGACACTACTGATACTGATGTGTAATCATTTAAAGATACACCCTCTGTGTCACAGTGAAGCCATGTTCTTAGTTTTTATGAAGAGACCCAGAGAAAGAGAGTGGAATCTCCATTAACGGTCCTCCAGGTCTTCTAACAAGGTAACAAGCGCCATGAATCCATGTTTAAAAATCTAACCAGAACCTTGTTACGTCGTTCAATCTGCAGTTTGCTGTGCATGAAGCCAGTTTATTATCTCAAATTGAAATATGCTTTATTTCCTACTGCATCATTTTATTCGGCCTTTGTCTGTTTCTTTCTGTTTTGCATCTGCTCGCTTTTTGGCAGAGTTGCTGAAAACCAATTGCTGCTTCCCACACGAAAGGTCATGGCTTTTAAAAAACAAATATAAGCTTTTAAAATGATGTTCAGCTAGTGAGACCATGGGAAAGCATTATGTGGCAACGCTTTATAATTTTATAAGGAGTGGAAACAGTGTTGCATTCACAAGAAAGAATATTTCGCAATCCATTTTTGTTTATGTGAAAAGGACAAAGATATGCCATGATATAATGGGGCCTAACAATAGGCAGCTGCATAGTTTTTAAGTGTTGACTCATGTTTTTTGCTCTTTTGAGCTGTATTTAAGCCTTTTGATGTGGAACCTGTACCTATTCAGGATGGTGATGTTATTTAAGCTGCTTTTCTTAATAATATAATATAAATTCATACAATGACTTCATTCAAAATAAATCCTGTATAGTTTGTATGACATTCGATATGTCATTATCTCTGCCATTATGAGTGCAAACAGACTTTTATACTGCTAATGGTTTCCACACTATTTTAATGGTCTACAGGTGATGTACCACGCCAAGATATGCAGCAATGTGCCAAAGACTGAAGCTAGTAAACATGAAACAATGCTGTATTTAAACTACTTTCAAAATTGGCTTTGCAAATCTTATGAGGAAGCAAATGCATCCAACGTGTTGGTTAGAGCTCAAGAATACACACAATACATTTTGGTGAGTAACACTGAATTTAAACTTTTCTTTGTTCCTACAAGAAAAACTCACCAGTGTGACTACCTTTTCAAACTCTTAAATCTCATTAACACTTTTTGAAAGTAAGCATTGTAGAGCTAAAATGAGGCAAGCATTTGCAATCACATAGCTTATTTTGCATCCTAAATCTACTGGGCTTTTACATTTAAGCCATCTGACATGGTTCATACAAGCTCCTGTTTGCCCATTTTGGTGTGTTTAGGCTGGTGTAAAAGCTGTCAATCAGACTCTGGTGTGGCATGTTTGTGATAATGAGAGTGTATGAGAGCATAGAAAATCAACCACCAGGTTTTGAGATGTAGATTAAGAATTTAGCATGAAGTCAAAACTTTAAACTATTAAATCCATCTGCTGATCACTGGAACTGTCAAGCATGCATTTTCCCCACTGAGCAGCTCCACCAAACCATTTGGGTAGTTAGTTGACTCAAGTGGCTGGCAGTAATTGAAGGAGATACGAATCATTCTGTGTATTCACTTGATTTTCTCTGCAGGTCGTAGTGTGTGGACAGGCTGACTTTGCAATGCTCCTCCAACCATTAAGCTGCCATCGAGGAACATCTGTATGTCAATTCAGAGGAACAGATTAAGATTGCATGGATACCTTCCAGCATAAAATGCCACATTCGTGTAATGCATTTTCATCAACTGCTGCTATTTTTAGTATAGACACCAAGATTAATCTATCAGCCCTGGTTGAGAAGCGGCAAAAAATAGATGCTGGCATTCTACTGTTTGTTTATGTGCATCTTTAGGCCTGGGGGATTGTGCAACGAAGCACATATGTCGCACAAGGAAGGGCTGACAGCAGCTAGATATAATCTGTTGTACACTAATAGAATTTATTGCAAGTGATAAGACTAACAAAGTAGGAAACAAATTGGACACAAGTTTTGTAAAATGGGCTTAATTAACTCCTGTTATTGGGAGAAGCAGACGGAAAGCAAATGACATTTGCTCTTTTAATAAAGTATACAAGATGAAGCAATTACAAAGTGCTTTAAAGGAATACAATCTTAAAGAGAATAAACATTGAGGTAATGCCAGGTTGATAATGATGTATGTGGGTAGCATAATAACGGATAGCGATTAAAGTAATCATAGCAGCACAGACCAGTGGCACATTCTTCATTTGTGTTACTCACATGTGCCTCCAGCACACCCTGAGGACTGAAAATACCTGACAACAAAAGGCTGGCTACAACCATATTTACCATACAGATATGGGAGTGGTATTGATCTTTTTATCTAACTCACAAGAGGGCAAATAAGCACATTTCACAAACCCTTGAAACTATTCCTTTAATGTTTCCTTTTATTCCTAGTCTCGGTTGCCAGACCTGTCACTACAGCGCTGCGGAGTAAGGTATGGCCCTTCTACAAATACACTCCTGGATAGGAGCTTGCATTTCTTTAAACCAATCACAATCATCTTGGGTGGCGCTAAGCTCCACTCGCAGGGATGTCGTATCTGCAATTTGGTCTCTGGAAAGAATTTGTTTTGGTGGAATATTTGCACACCGCAAAAGAAAACGCCACATACAATATTAAATGAAGTTACTGTTCACATAATACAGTAATGTGAGCTATTTCATTTAGCTGGATACATGGTCGGTCCCAAAACGTCCCAGTTAGATAGTAAATGCTGTAAACATATTATTTGTAAATCTTTACAATCATTCCCCAAAAGAACCAAGCAGGCCTGCCTTGTTTCACAATCCAAATTTTCTTCAAAACTTGACATTTTCAGCAAATAGCTTGCTAGCTCGAAGTTTGCTGATGTTTACCGAAACCAACAGAGTTTTGCAAGGCGAGGGACATCTGACGGAAGAGCCGACGGCGACGGATTTCCAGCGATTATCCGGTGAATGAGCTGTCTCCAATAGAGACTATTTGATTCCTGATGCCGCAAGCCTACTCAACGGCTTGTCTTTTTCATGTAAACAAACATATTTACAAAAACTTCCCTATAAAAAGGATTTTAGTTGTTGTCACTTAATCTCACAGCTTTTAAGTAAGTTAGCAAAACATTTACATAGTTTTATTTTGAAATGAATATTGAGGTGTGTTGTCATCAGAAAAGCCAAGGGTTATAGGTCATGATTGTGGCATTTAACAGCGTGCAATACTTACAACCCTCCCTAAACCTAAATTTACCACACCTCAGCACAGTAATAAAAAAGCTGAAAATAAAGTACATCTGAAGTGAGTGCCAGGTGTTTTTGCCCATGTCGTGGACCCTGCCTCCCACACTAAGCTGCATTCGAAGATTAGATTAGAATATTCTCACCCCTGAAAACACAAAGGAAATCCATCACCTCATTTCTTTTTTGTAATAATGCAATATTTATTTATGGTTATGTTTTAACTGGCTCTAGATATGCATGTTTTGTGGAGGTGCTTAATGAAGCAATAGGGATATTCAAATGTAGAGGAGAAGTAACTCAAAATGCACTAACCCCCAAAGTCTTTATTTAACTTTAGCCATTACATGAATAACATGTAGAAATTCACAACAAAAAGCCCAAATGAGCTTTGTGATGCTCATAAAAAAACAAGTGAATACAAAGTTTGCACTCTAGTCTTTCCATCTGTCTCCTCCTCAAACATACACTAGACCATCAACTTTTAAGTAGTCAAAATAATAAAGCAACCAAGATACATTAATGTTCTGCATGATTTAAAGCTCCCATATTATGCTCATTTTCAGGTTCATAATTGTATTTTAAGGTTGTACCAGAATAGGTTTACATGGTTTAATTTTCAAAAAACATCATATTTTTGTTGTACTGCACAGCTCTCTCTCACTGCTGCAGATCCTCGTTTCACCTTGTGTTCAGGTCTCTGTTTCAGCTACAGAGTGAGAAATATTTTCTTCTGTACTATCTTTGTTTGCACTCGCACATGCGCAGTAGCTCAGATCATAGATCATGTCAGCTAGCTCCATAGACAGTAAAAGAAAGGCTGTTTCTCCAACTTCGTTCGGTTACATGGCATTGTATCTCCCATTAGCTGGGAGACTTCTTCTAAACGAGGGCGCACATGTAAGTAGTTCTTTTGTAGAGTATGGTGAACTTGTGTGTGTTGTAGCAGTGCTTTGCCATTGAGAACGAGGTAGCATGCTAACGGTTGTGGTTACAAGCTCGTTTCGGCTACTGACGTAGAAAGCCGTGCAGATTTTGACCAGCTCACCCGGAGACTGAAGGCAGGACACATTCAGAAACCCGTATTTCACTCAAAACAGCATGGATGTTTTTTTTTCAAAGTTTGTATGCGTGTGGAAGCACCAGGGACACAAAATAACACTCCAAATCCGCAAAAAAGTGATTTTTTTTCATAATATGGGCACTTTAAACTGTTTCTCATTTTATTGCACATTGAATAATTCAAAACACGTCTGAAACAATCTTGCTGTGCAGCTTTTTCACATAGTTTATACAGCTTGAGGTAAAAGATAATAAATCCCCATTATACTTTCAAGTGATCCATATTATACATATTTACTCTGCCAAGTGGCTTTTAAACCTTACAGATGGATATACTTCTGAGGAACAATGAGCATCTTGAACTGAGAACTTTTCTTTCTCAGGCTCAGCTGTTGTCCCACTCTACTGACGATCGAGCACTTTTTATTTCTCCTGCAATTTCCTCCATTCTTCTGTTTCACCTATTGATTTTCTCCAACTGCCTTGCAGTACATCATGTAGGAGACAGGGGTGAAAAGGGTTTCGCTCTGCAGTTGACCTGGCCTTGGTACAACCCTGCAGTAAGAGATGTAGCTCTACATTGTTTTATATGTGCAACACTCAAAATTTGGGGAAACCAAACCTTTAACAGTGTTTGAGCTATGTTACTGGTTGCATGGCGTTCGTCATTCGACTGTTCATGACTGTTTTTCAAGATGGCGCCTGCATGTAAACATGAACGCTACTGTCTCTATAATCTATCTTTGTGATGTTAAAACTGTTTAACACCTCATGCATCATGCATATTTTTGTGTAGTCTGAATATGGAGCTGTTTTGGCAGACCAAAGGTTCTGTAACAAAACTTACAGTATGCAGGTCAGGATGCATACTCCCCTAAAAATGGAGGTTTGACTTATTGGAGTTGTTGAATAATATGTTTTCAATGAGCATCTACTGTCAGTGTAAAAGCACCTCCTGACTTAATAACTTGTAGTTAATTATCCTGCTCTATTTTCCCTGCTTCCCTGCACACCCAGGAAACATCTTTTGATAGGGTTTAGTTTTTCAAATCATATAAAGATTCAATATTGAATTCATCTGGAATGATAAATGGGCTAAAATGAACTTAAATATAAAAACAGAGGCGCTAAATTGATTAATTTAAAAGCTTTATGTCGCTCAATTAAACCATCCTTGACATCAAATATATATTTGATTAAAAATAAATTCTATATTCAATAGTTAAAAATGTTCCACTCTTTTGAAAATAATGTATTTCCTTTCCTTATAATTAAAATAGAACAGGCATTTTTAGAGTACATAGACAGTCAATATCCTCTTTCTTAAAATGGCCATACCAAAATTCTTATATTGTCAGTCCTAACAAAAAAATAGTAGTTATTCTACATCTGCAAATAAGTGGAGGATGGATGGATGGATGGGTAGATGGGTGGGTGGATAGAGGAATCACTGTACATTTATTTCATTAACTGGTGATCCCCTTTTCCTTTGCTTCTCACTTTAGTAAAATAGAATGTATCATAAACTGAGAGGAGCAAATACTTGCATATAAAATGGCTATCAGAGAATGTTGGTGATGCTTGGAAAACAAACTGATGAGAGAGACGATGTACAGTATATGTAGTTTTGATTTTGTGATGATGAATTTCTGTGGCGCAAATATGCAGTTTATTGTCGGATAGGTACATTTAAGTTTTAGTTATGTTGCTGTTTTGTTGTTGATTTTAATAAAGGTCTGATTAAAAGAAATAACACCCCTAAATTGGTTAAATTGGCATTTAAAATGGTCTATACACACCTCTAATAACTTATTTTCATGTACACTATGCCCCTGTGTGTTCAGAAGATAGAGCCCTTGTTATCCTGAGAGAGGAATGACTCATCGGGGACCTTCATTGTGCCTTTGTCTTCCTATAACCGGAACCATCATTATCAGCCCTTGTAGAGAGGAGACAAATGTCTCCCAGCTTTATTGGGTTATTAATGCAATGGTAGTCTAGCCAAGACTCACTTGGAGGAACAGGATGAACCTAAATGCTGATGTGCTGTCAGTTTAAAAATGGACTTTGACAGTGTCTATTAATGGTTAAGATTGCGATGAGGGGGTAGTGTAGCTGGCCTGATCAGCACTGTGGAGGGAGAGACCATAAAAAGACCATGGAGCCTGTCAAGTAGTCATCAGCACTGACTTACTGCAAAGTTCAGCCATATCCACTGGAAACAATGCACCTTCTTTACAGAATAGCTGTGCAAACATGGCATTCATTCTCGTTAACTGAAGCCTAAAGTGTAAAAGGATAAACATAATACAACAGGAAAGCTGAAGATCTTATAAAAAACCCAATTTATAGTGCCTGTATTATACTTAATATAAAGCCAGGGGTGTATAAACAAAATCAGTAGCATTTCTTACTGGAGTTCTCTTTTAGATAGACAATTGTTGATGGTAAAATGCACACAAATTGTCTGAAAGGATGCTCTAAGAAAAACAAGTGCTACTATATTATAACATTTCTGTCTTCAATAAATCCGAGAGTTCAACCACAATTCCCTCCTGTCAAATTGCTTCTGACCTCCGCCTGTGCTGCTTAATACAGCGACAGGCAGCTTTCACCCTCTGCACAGGAATGAAAACAGATTGATATAATACACAGCGGAGCCGAGTAGCCGCTTAATTAAATACCACTCTTTTCTTTCCAATTATCGAAGCGTCTCTGTGGATCTGTTCGATGTAGGTAAACATTTGAAATCCAATATGTCAAATGATGTGGAGACTGAAACTTGTAATTTTCTTTCTTTCTTACATTGAGCCAATGGTATGGTCAAATGGAAGATCAAACTATTCCTATTTGGAAAGCCAATTCAAAATTAGTGTTTTGTCCGACGATATTAACAGTCCAAAGATATTTAATTTATTGTCATATATGACAATGAAAAGTAGCAAATTATCATGTTGCTACATTTGAGAAGCTGGAACAATTAAATGCTTGAAAAATAACTGACCCAATACATTGATTATCAAAGAAGTTGCCATTTAATTTTCCTTCTTTCAACTAATCAATTTGTCGACCAATATTTGACATCAGATTGGTTCAAAAACATCTTCAGATTGGTTAAATATTGATAATGAATAATCAGATCAATGTTTTAAAGAGCAGCTTGTGTTGACATTTCAGTTAAAACAGAGTCCAAAGGGTTCACTGTGTAATCATCAGAGGTTAATGCAACATAGGAGAGGCTATGTGTTAATAATAATAATAATAATAATAATAATAATAATAATAATAATTCATAATAATGCATTTTATTTATAGGTGCCTTTCAAAGCACTCAAAGTCACCTTTCAAGAAAAAACAATGTACTAAGTTAAAAACAATATAACAATCGTTCATAAAATGTGCAGGGCATATTTACAAAGCAAAAAATCAGACCAGCAATTGATGTGAACATATATACAGTGATCAAAGAGAGTAAGCCAGTTTAAAAAGGTGTGTTTTTAGGTGAGTTTTGAAACTGGAAAGACTCGGTCAGTGTTGCAGATATTCGGTGGAAGGGCTTAGCTTGTTAGCTTGGTCTGTTCAATCAATTAGGAAAGTGAAAAACACACACACAAACACAAACACACACAGACGCACACAAAAGGACAGTTTTACGTCTAAATTTGACTATACATATAAAAGAAACTGTGGATTAATTACCCACCCATCAAATCCTTGTGATTGTATTATCCCCCCATGGCAGGCTGGGAAGAAGACTCTTAACATTTGTAGTCAAATATATCAAAGCACCAGGCATTAAAATATTTAGTTTGAAGAGGGAGAGCAATTAGAGTTAATTGCCAGTGTGAGGGCAGCCTGTAGATGGCAGATTGTTGAAAGGAGCATCAGCTGGTAATAAACAAGTCATTAAGTATTAGATCACGACTGGCCAGACAAAATCTGAGATGAGGAGAGAAGACAGTGTAGTATTGGACCAAAAAATAAAAAAAATTGCTTATACTCTACAGTGTTGGGAGTAACGGCGTTTAAGTATAACGGCGTTACTAACGGCGTTATTTTTTCAGTAACGGAGTAATCTAATTAATTACTTTTCCCATCGTTGCAACGCCGTTATCGTTACTGAGAATGTAAAGTGGCGCGTTACTACAATTTGGTTGAATGAGGTAGGCTTTGGCTACACATCAGCTGCCTGGAGAGAGCAGGGGTGGGGATGATGACACTGTTGCAAATGCGATGATGATTGGCTGGGTGGGCGGATGCCCTGCTCACGCTGTCTCACTGCACGCTCTGACTACCACTAAACACAAGACGGCGACAATGGCGACGAGCCAGGGAAATTCAAAGGTAGCGTTCTCGAACTGGAAGTACCGGGACTTCCTCTTGCTCATTGAAATTAAAGGCAAAAATGTTTATGTAACATGCACGCTATGCCCAGGAAAAAAGACTTTATCCACGTCTGCCTCAAGCAACTCGAATCTTATGAAGCACCTCACATCAACACATGCTAACACGACACTTGCTGCTGCTGCTAACCCAAGCCCAAGCCCAAATGCAACTAGCATGAGCTCCAGCAAAGGAGCCGGAGCCACTCTGTTAAAACAAGCAACGCTCAATTTTTCGGGTCAGCAACAGGTGACCAAGGCCAAGCTGAACACATTGATTGCAAGGATGTTATAGAACGTAATAGCGTTATAGAACATAAAAAATAACGTCACAGTTACTTTGCTGAGTAACTAATTACTTTTACAATGTGGTAACTGAGTTACTAACTCAATTACTTTTTGGGAGAAGTCATTTGTAACTGTAACTAATTACTTTTTTAAAGTAAGTTGACCAACACTGATACTCTATGTGCTACATATGCATCACTTGTGTTCTTAAAGCAGTCTGAAATGTCCACTTAGGCTACTTCATACTTAAAGCTGCATTAAGCCAATTTTGACCTTTTTAGAGGGAATGAAACACTCACAACAACAGAATTCTGACGTAAATTTGGCTTACCAGGTACTTATGGCTTACATGTTAGCAAAATGGGCATCCCTTTGGAGTTTTTGTCAGGCCATCTGACTATGGTGATGCCAGATGGTAAATTAGGTTTACAAGGACAAGGCAAACTTCAGCTTGGCTGTGGGACTTCAGTGTAATATGTTGCTATTCAAAATAACTTTCAGTGTTCAATTAAGTTAGCTGCAAATGTTCTTCCATTCTTTTAGTTGTCCTGTACAGCTTTGCTTGCAATTTCACTATTTTTATTATTATTATTTCCCCCATAACCAACCCACCATAAATATTCATGACACGATGGGAATCAACAAATTAGAATGTTACACATTTGATTTTACGTGACACATTTTGATTTTGATTTTATTTAGAAGAACACATTTAATTCAGTGCAGCTGCTGTTGCAAATTAGAATAGACTTTGTTTATCTTATTAGTTAAGATGTTCAGATTACATTTAAAATCAGCATAATAGTGATTATGTGTGTCTTCCACTTTTTTTATAAACAACTGTTGTATCACACAGACGTAAAGGACGTCTAATTTGCAACTAAAGAAGTGCGGAGAATATGATATTGTTCTTATAAGTAAGTAAGTGAATATATTTGTGATATATGTAGGACCAACACTTTTAACACAGTTTCAAAAGTCCTTTGAGATGGATTTATGGAAATAAATTACTCAGGGATATAGTATATCATAGCGTCTTCGCTTCTGAGCGAGATACCTCTCAGATTAATCATAACCGAGGAAGGACACGAAATAAGCAAAATTGTCTGCAACTGCAACTAAATCTGCATGCCTATTGGTAGACACCCATTTTGAAAGTCATTAAACTCTGGAGATAGAAATGGATAAAAAATAGTTATTGGAAGGTAACCTGTCCAAGTGTACTGTCAAACCAAACCCCTGATAACTTTAGATATCTTTTTAGATAATTTTTTCAACCCTCCATGCTGGCTCAGATGTGTCATTGTCTTGGCCGCAGAGCCTCCCACAATGAGCTGAGATAAAAAGTTAATTTACACACACCATATCTACTTAAATAGCTCTGGCCTAATCTATATGCCACAGCTGAGCGGGGGACACTGTGTCAGGCTCTACTCAACACCACCCCTCACCTCAACCAAACAGATTATTTCTAATAAGTGAGAAGGCGTCTGACACGGGCAATCTCCTGTTCTGTGTTACATGTGTGTAAAGGCAACTTGATTGATTTGTCAGGCATTGTCCAGAGTTCATATAAGAAAACGGCTTCGGTCATGTACCTGCCACAACCGCTGAGGTGTGTGAGTTTTAGTGCTGAAGCTTACACATTCAGACACACATGCACCTTGTATCTGAGGCAATCCAGATCATGTCGCACAATTTGTCAGTTTGAACGTGTCTGTTCATGTGTTTATGTCTGCGTCTGAGGGAAGAGAGAGGGAGACAGAGAGAAGATTGTGTTTACAGTCTGGTGGCATAATATGCTAATTAAATGGAGACTGCCATATGGTTTATTCTTGAGATATTCATGAGTGTGCAGCAGATTATTTTTCTCTTCAGTGGACTATGCATAAACAAGATGATTGGCATTTTCTGCAGCCTTGCAGTGTTCTCCATTTGCAATGACATTTACAACTGATTTAATTATAATACCCTGCATCAACTTCTAAAACGTTGTCACTTATGAATAGAATACAATCAATATTGCAGCTACAATCAATATTGTTTATAATGTGAAAACAATGTGATAATGTAAAAGGGTTCGTTCATAGTTATAAACCTACAGATGATGCATCACCTGAATCTGCAGCTTTTCTCGGCTTTACAGAGCTTCATAGTAAGTTTCAGCTAATTTTTTAGCTGTCCAGCCCACACCTTTGCTGTTTTGGTTTACTCTCACCGCTCTCGTAGCCTTGTTTTTGGCTGCAGCAGGCATCTTTTTTCAGCAAAAATCTTAAAAACCCCACTGTCTGCTGCTCAGCACCAAACGGCAGACAGACACACAGTTAGCGACTAGCTGGTGAACATAGAGGAGCATTTAGCAGCTAAAGAGCCAGATATTTCCCTCAGGAGTTGGTAGAGACCAAAAACAGACCTAAAAGAGAGTGAATATTGGAATTACATTTGCCAGATGGCCAGAACCACAACTCCAAATGAAAAGAAAAAAGAAGACATTTTTTGTTATAGAACATATAGGATATGTATTAAGTAACTCGCCATATCAACTTAACGCTGAGAGCCCTAAAGGATTTTTGACAACCTCTGGGCCGTCTGGTTTTATTTTCTAAAAAAGCTTGTAAAACATCAACCCTGTTGTCCACAGTCAATCAAATTTTTTTTTCAGGAAAAACTGGGCTATCAGAATATTTGTGCTGCAGTGAGGTCACTTGAATGTTAAAAAAGGTTGTAGGACCATAAAGACAAATAAATAAATAAAACGCAACATGAATCTCACAGATATTTATTGATATCACACACACAGCAATAAGAGCTAATCTCCTGTCTAAAACATTCTCATATGTATTAGGAGTCAAACAGTGAAAACATAAATATTGTATTGTCCTCATGACATTCACTTATGCCAATACTCTAAAAATAATAGCGTCATATTTATTGATATCACACACACAGCAATGCTATACAAGCATTTGTGTTATGTAAAACAGTTCCATCCAGTGCAAAAATAAACATAACGAACATTATAACTCATATAAAGGACAAACTATTTACATTTCTGACATACAGTGTATCAATCTTGGATGTAACAGTATGGCTTAATTGCACAAAGACCCCAAAAAACTCTGGACTTCTAGGCTGGATACAAAACCTTCTGTAAGGGCTAGGAAGACACCAAAGACAAGCAGAACAGAGCGACTGTTAGCTTTTAGCTCCAAAAGACGGTATGTTTCTACTAGTTATTATTATAAAGTTATTAAGTTATGAATCAGAAGTGCCATTTGGCGTCGTATACGACGTGCTCGAAGTGATGATATATCAGTGTTGTGTTCACAGCTTGTTTCTGCTTCCCCCAATGGGCCAAAAAGATCAGTTACTGCAGTTTTAATTTAACTGTTAGTATTAATCTGTGCATTGTATGACACCAATGCTGGGCATGCTCAAGTATACAGCTCCTCTATATTTTTCTTCTTCCAGCAAATGAAAGTAGTTTTTGAAGCTCTCAAATTTTGTTTTGCACCCTGGTCAGTTCCTCATACTTTATTTGTTTTGTGCTTCAGAAGTTTTGTCATTCATTCCTCTCTTTTCCATGGAGTGGCTTAATTTACTGTGGAGGGAGAGGAGAGAACAAAAAGATGACAGAGAAAAAGGAAGAGATAGTAATTTAATGATCCTTTTCATTTAAATCCTTTTCATTTAAATACACATGCTTTGCCAGTCTCTCTTGCCAAGAGCAATGACACAACAGTGATTAAACATTCAGTATACAGTTAATGACAGCTATTAGTCCCTCCAAGCAGGCACTGTCTGAGTAGAAAGAAGAATTGATGTGTTTTATCTGTCTTGCAACTTTAACAGCACTTAAATAGAATAAACAGAACAAGAGCTCAGTGTGTAGCGTGATCCGCAGTGCCCACCATTGCTAACAGGCAAAGAGCGCCACCTATAGTAACTCAAACTTCACAGACAGAAAAACCTGAGAAAACACTTAACTGTACACGGATAGCACTGTTTGATTGCCAAATGATGTATGGGATGTGTAGTTCAAAAACTGCAGCAATGGCATCTCACACACACATCTCACACGCACACAAAACCGTCGAGACACACAAACACTTACATGGCACAGCCACACTAATGTCTGCTTGGTGATTCACACCTTATATAGCCCTCCATCCTTTTCCATTTACCTCATAAAGCTGAGGCATGTTTCCTTCAACCACTCCTCCTCTTTCACACCTCCTGTCTTGCCACTTTCTATTAGCATTCCCTGGTCAGGGGGCCGTATGAAAGTGAGACACACACCTGCCACAGTCAAAGTCCGAAGCCTGTCGCCTCTCCACATTTCAGTTCAATTGGGCTCTGGCAGCCTGGATAGGTGTTTACTGGGCTAGCTTTCTTTTTGGATTGATGGATTACTGATTGGCTGACCAGTTCTCCGCCCAGCTTGCCAACTGGTTATGCAAATGTGTTGCTGGCTGGCTGAATAAATGCCTTCTGAGTGAAATTCTCCCCTCAGCTTTTCCCTCTTGTCCTTTCTGTTCCTCTTCCTTTCTCTCCTTCGCTCCCTCCTGCCCTCCCCGGCCGAAACTAAACAGCAGCTGCACTAGAGGTAGGAGTGTCAGAAAGTGCCACAACTGTGTTCCTCTCTGTTTTTAGGCAAGTTCCTAGAATAGAACAGCGTTCACAGCGTGTAGAGCGGAAACTAAACCCCAGAGGCAAGCCGGTTCACTGACATCCTCTATTCAGGATCAGTAAGCTAGATGCCACACACACACAAGCACGCTGGGTATCCAAACAAAAAGTAATGAAAGTTTTCATGCTTGCATCTATAATTGAGCACAGAGACGCATTACAGACTTAACATAAATATCCACACATCCACTTTCACACACTTAGCAATAGATCATGACAGATAAGATGTTAACTGTTTTTTTAAAGGCACTGTTGGTAGTATTGTTGAAAAGATTTTAAAGTAGCATTTCTCGGGGCTCCATCTGACTCTTCCCCCTGCACTCGGGGCTCCGAAACCACACACCACTCTCTCTCCAGTTTCTCTGCCCTTACTACTTATTTAGAATACCTACATTATTTGCCTAATCAGTTTATTTTCTACTTTTACCATAATTTATTCTGGTCTGAAAGGGTTTTATGTTGAAGTGTTTATTTAAAATGTGTAAACGGCCAGACACGGAAATAAACAATTCATTAATTTACAGACGTGCACAAGCAACACCATCACTGTTAAGAAAACACCTAATATTATCATACCGAATGTTTAAAACAATCATGACTATTTGTTAGCAATGCGGCGGTGACGCGCATTAAGCTCAGGCTTGTACACGGGACGGGTAGAGTACGCACAGCAAGGCAAGGAGGCATTTTCATTGTTTCTTTCCAAGCAGACGGCGAGGCAGTGATTGGTAGGGGCGCACCGATCCTATATTAAGATATGATATCGGTCCCGATATTGACAAAATAGCTGGATCGGGGATCGGAAAAATTAACAGATCCAGGGGCCGATCCAGTTTTGTTAGTTTTTTTTCCCTCTGTCGCACGTGTGTCGCATGCTGGAAGAGTTGAGTGTACAAATAAATAAGAATTTATACAATAACAATACATTACATCTATGTTATTTTGTCTTAGTTAGGAAAGTAATGTTTAGTTAGGAAAGTCTGGTGCCTTTAGTCTCTTCCACATGGTGGAAGGAAGGTATAAGGTTGAAGGTATACAGTGTATTATTAATTCAACAACGGTATCGGATCGGTATCAGGTATCAACAGATACACAAAGCCCAGGCATCGGTATCGGTATCAGGACTGAAAAAGTCAGATCGGTGCATCCCTAGTGATTGGTGGGCGTTTTTACAGCAGCTCAGGGCATGGCTAATCGAAAGCACCGGGAGAATTCAAGGCTGTAGAGAGCAGTGCGCTATTGCAGACTTACTGTATACTAAGGTTTTAACTGCATTATTTTAATAAAGTCAGTTCTCAAGTAAAGTGGGCCAGTCTAAGGCATGAAACTCATGGCTGAAAATTAGATTAGCTTTATTGTCATTGCACATGTCACAAGTACAGAGCAACGAAATGTAGTTTCTGTAGCTGAAACAGTGATTAAATACATACAATAGCATGTGCTACAGTATGAATAAATAACATATGCTACAGTATATACAGAGTGCAAGGTATGAATGATATATTTAGTATAAGTATATATAGTATATAGTATAAGTATATATAGTATAAGTATATATATATATATATATATATATATATGTATGTGTCTATATGACTGTCTATTACTACAGGTATCTACAGGCTATGAATAAATAACTGTTGTTGGGTATGTGTGTGGGGTGTCGGTGGGCAGAGTTCAAAATGACTCCCACCCCAGCCCTGCAGCAGCTACAGATGACAGATCTTTTTTTCTCTCCTTTTTCAGAGCCCATAAGTTATTTATTGCTGTTGGGTTGTAAAGACCATTTCAAACAATATATAAAAAGTGTATTTAGTTACCAACCCTGCCTGTAATATTGAAGAAAAAATACTCTCAATAAATACGTATTTATTGATAGCAGCTTTTTTTAATAGAAAAGAATTCCTTCTAACAAACTATACAACCATTAAAGAGCCACAGGGAAATTATTTTTCTTGGAAATTTGGTTGGAGTTGGAGGAATAAATTAGGAACTTGTTGTCAATCATGGGGGGTACGCTGTGCATGCATCCCAGTATGCGACACCGTGGCAGAAAACTAGTACATCAGAAAGTCCTGTTTAACTTTAGAAGCTGTGTGGAAAACCAACTCACAGCTAGCCATATTAGTTGGAAGAAAAGCACAGAATTGCATGTACTTGTTCTGCCAGAGTTGATGTGCAACATTTTGGTAGCCAATATTGTTGTGTACAGTGGTGCTCATAAGTTTATTAACCCATGCTAAAGTTGACTAAAAAGAGAAAATCATTTTGATTGATTAATTGATTTGATTTAATTGATTAAGATCAATTTTGAAAATTGATCTTAATTAAAAACATTTGGAAAAATCCAACCTTTAAGGACACCAATTAAGGACAAACAATTAAAATAGCCCCACATCATCACATACCCTTCACCATACCTAGAGATTGGCATGGGGTACTTTCCATAAAATCATCTCTCAATGCAAATCAAACCAGCTATTAGGCTAACTGAAATAAAACCATGCCAGTCTCTAGGTATGGTGAAGGGTATGTGATGATGTGGGGCTATTTTAATTTCAAAGGCCAAGGGAACTTTATCAGGATGCATAGTATCCTGATCCATGAAATAACTGGCCTTTAAAAATAAAAATCTGCCTGCCTCTATGGGAATTTAACATAGGGGTGTACTCACTTATGCCCCCTGTATTTTAAGGAAGAACATTTATTTATTTACGATACATTATTCATTCAAATTCTATTTTAATTTTGTCCTTAATTGGTGTCCTTAAAGGTTGGCTTTTTCCAAAAAAAAATTAAGGCATTAAGATCAATTTTCAAAAGATGATTTTTTTATTTTTTTTTATTCCTCTTTAGTCAACTTTAGCATGGGTTCATAAACTTATGAGCACCACTGTACGTACTTGCTGGCGAGTTTGTATTGCTGATATAATTTGTATCTGCATTAAGATGTGGTTAGTATGTGAAGGGGCAAGAGTAGTTTTAGATGCCATAACTGCATCCCACCTCCTGATTTGTATTGACAATTTTCTCTGGTGTCATTCCTCCTCCTTCCAGTGAAAGTGATACCACCTTAGGCCATGAAATCATCGAATGGGTGCAGGTAAGGAGGAATCTGCTGGCCCTCATAAATAAAACCTCATAGACAGCAACAATTACAGCACAGAAAATGTGGAGGGAAGTTCATTTAAAAGATGACAAATGGATAAACTCAGGCCTATATCTTCAGAAACCCCTAGGTGCTTTTCAGATGTTAACAGCTCTTGTCATGTTACATTGCCTTTCGAAAGGTCACACACAGCAAATTGCCCTTGCAATGGTACGAAAATGGCCAATCTGGCTTTGCTAGACTGACAAAGCAGGCAGCCACCACCCTCAGGTCATCTTGCCTTTAATGTGACGCAGCAGTGGATAGTTCTGCTAACTCTTAGGGATGCACGATGTGTAGGATGCTGACTGACTGACAGACAGACAGACCCTCCTGCTGTATTTGCTCCTCAGAGGCTCCAATGTGGGAGATCTTACCTCCTTCCTGGGAGTCATACATCTATACACGCAAGGGCATCTGACCCTATCAGAGAAAATGTGGCTAATGAAATCCCCCAGGGTATTGTACACACACAGTTGGATGTTAAAAAACATGGTACATTTTCAGCAGCAGCAGACAGTTCTTTTTTAGGCAAAAGAAATCTGACTGATTTGTTTCACTCTCACCACTCTAGCAGAATCATTGTCACGGCAGCTGTTTTTTTAGTGGAAACCTCTAAAAACCCACTGTACACTACCTTCCCAGCACCAAATGGCAGACAGACACAGTTAGCAACTAGCTTGTGAACAGAGTAGTGTGAATACTGGATTTACTTTTATCATGTGGACAGAAACACAAAGCAGTGTTAATGTTCCTCAGTATCTCCTGGATGGATAAATACCCTCTTTTTTTTTGCAAACACATTAGCCATAACAACAACAATTTGCAGCTCTAAGACAATTTCAGTGCTCTTAAATATTAGTTGATTCTATCAATTCCCTCATTAACATGTGATACCAGCAACGCAGAATAAAAAAATGGGTTTAAAAATTGAAAATGATTTAGTGTTTTGTTAATGGGCTGTTTGGAGCTATATACCTCTACCACAGGCTGTTATCACTACACATGGCTGACATCAGCCACACTGCTGTCTAGACTGCACAATACAGTCTTGCTTATCAAAAGGTAAAAAGCAATAAAGACCAACTTTGAGTCATTTATCAAGACGAGCAATGGCCCTTGAGGAGATGCCATCCATCAAATCCTCCTCCCCAGTTCAATTATGATTTGAACACTCTCTCAGTATTTCCACTATTAACGCCTATTCATTGCTTTGTGCAACCCACTCAGCTCCACCCCACATACACCCACACCCTATGCCAATATTTCCTTTTTATTGCAATAAAGGGCTCCATCAGCCCTTTACGTGCTCATCGATTCTACCTTCATCCTTTTTTCGATCTTACTGGTGGTGTCACTTTACACTGAGCCTTTCAATTCCTCATTCACAAAGGCAGAAAAGACCCAGGGGCAGAAAAGGTTATCATGAAAAAAAGCTTCTCGTCATATGTCTTTTCTTGAGATAATAGGATGTCCAGGAAAGACTAAAAGTGGGTTTTTATGCTCCGATGAGGTTCTGTACACTATATCAGGAAGAAAATCAGTTTATTGGCACCATTCTGCCAAGGCTTACACCGTTAACAATGTATTTCAAATTCTGTGCGAGAGCAGATTTGTGAAAATTTTTTACATATGAATTCTCACTTAGTCTAATCTCTAACAAAATGTGAGCAAATGAACAGTATGTGCTCACTGATGCATGTGTTAGGGGTAACTGACTGTGTAATGAGGGTGGTCCTGTGTATCAAGGAGTGCATGTTGTGTACTAAGTAGGCCTGTCGCAATAGTCAATAAATCAATTAATCGCACGATAAAAAAAATTAGCTTGATAATTTTTCCGGTCACGATAATTTCCATTTGCATGCTTTTTTGTTTTCCTTGTCTCTCTCTCTCTCTCTCCGCCGCCGTGTTACTCTGCGTCCTGTTTTCTCCCTTTCATTCCAAACCACACAGTTGACAACCTGCAAGTGGAGGCGGTGGAGACAGGCTCGGATAAACGCCACGGGCTGCTGTGGACTTGTCAGTCTCGCAAGCGGTTTCAGGAAAGTGGCTGCATGTGTCCGACAATGCACAGAACATTAACGGTACAAGCCTACAGCTGTCAGTGTGTCAAAGAGGCTGCCGGACGGTGAACTGAGACTCCGTTACCTGCTTGTCAAAAAACGCCACTTACTAGCTAATGAATTATCCTGAGGTAAACGCTAGCTATCAGTAAACAGAAGTGACATGGTGGCTAGCATCTGTGTGTGCGCGTGTGTTGTCGTCCCCCCCCCCCCGCGCGAAGCTCCGACCTGCAGACAGCAGAGGAGCAAAATGAAGACTGAAAAACAGAACTATTTTGGTACAAACATTTACTCGCCATGTGGCAGATACCCACATAGAAATATTTAGATATAATTTATTAATTATATATTATTATTTAAATTTAATATTTAGTGTTTAATAAATAATTGTCAAATGTAGTACAGTCTGTAGTCTATCGCACAAACACTCGAGGAATGCTGCAAACCATTGACAGCCGGTACGAATTGCCTGGGAGAACATACGTGTCACAAACGTCAATTCCACAACTGTACAACAGCGTGAAAGACGACATACTAAAGGAGATCAAAGACATATTGTGGATATTTAAAATGTCTTCCAGTTCCAGTGTTAAATATTCTTTAGAAATAAAAGTTTATTGAGCTTTGAAAAGGTGTACCTGCATTATTATTCCATTATCATTATATTAGATGAAAATGGTCTCAGAACGACAATATTATCGTTTATCGCAATAATTTCTGAGACAATTTATCGTCCAGCAAAATTTGTTACCGTGACAGGCCTAGTACTAAGTGTGGTTATGTTAGCACAGTGATTTACAAAACACATGCAACAGGCAAAACATTATATCCCACAAGCCATTTCTAATTCAGAAATCTATCATTGTTCTGTTTGACTCCACTACCAAGTTTGATAAAATCCCCTATTGCTTTGCAGACTGGCACACACAGCCTAATACATACAGGAATGCATTTGCACAGGGACACAGGCTTAGATACAGCCACATGCATGTATTGAAACACTCGCTCTCTCGATGGCACACACAGACACACTCTTGAAGCTCTATGTGATAAGTTGGCACAATTGTGGCATCCTGGACAGAAGGTCAGAATTTACAGCTGCAGTCTTTTGGACTTTACATTAAATACTGAGTCAGAACTGTAAAATTACATTTCACGTATACCATGATAGGTGAGTTTTTGTTCAAATTTATATCACCTACATGCAAGCCAATGTGAGGAGATACACCCTCTTACTGTTCTCACAACGCTTAAATCCCTTTTGCTCCTGTGTTACAGAACTCATGCACACACAGACACACACACACAGACACACACAGTCACTTGTCACCTGTGCCCCACCCCTAATGACCCCATCACGCATACACACACACACACACACACGAGCAAACGCACACACTCACTTGTCACCTGTGCCCCCCCTAATGACCCTTCAGAACTCTATCCATGTGCATAACTGTTCCTAATGAGAAAGGGAGAGGGAGAAAACCCAGGAAGCAATCACATGAAATCATACATGTGAATCTATAAATAGTGTTTAGCCCACAGCTATGTCCTCACACATCATATGGCTTCAACAGCCTGCAATTCACATGACTTCAAACCCGGATGGAATGTAAGTGTAATCAACTACTCTACTAGAAGGTTGTTCTACTTCACAGTTGGAGCCAAGGCTATTTTTAAGATGAAATTTCTACTATTTATCTAAGAGGTTATGATGTGAATAAAGGCATTAGCATCATTATTTGAATAGCAATTTTTACTGACTTGTTGAATTGTAATTTATATGTAACGTGTGTGCCAAACGTAATCAGCTCTGTGCGAGGGTAGATAAGATGAGGTGGCAGCACAGTAATAACAATAAGTATGTGTGAATTTGTGTAACAGGGTGTGTGTGTGTGTGTGTGTGTGTGTGTGTGTGTGTGTGTGTGTGTGTGTGTGTGTGTGTGTGTGTGTGTGAAACACAGCAACAGGGAGAATGTGTGTGTGTGTGTGTGTTGAAAAAAAGGAAAAGGGGAAGAGAGAGGGCACTGCAGTGGCATGTGTGGCTAGCGCTTTATTTGCACTGTAATGTCAGTCTCTATCTCTGTCACATTAATTAGTGATGTAGTAATGGTGCTGAGTGTGTGTGTGTATGGGGTGTGTAATTATTATAGCATGTATGGAAAACTCAATCTGTGACAACTCCTCTGCTTTCTCCTGTAAAGAATTGAAGATTTAAAGGTTGGAGAATGTCAGAGGTGCTTAAATTAATCTTCTCTCTCCGTCTTTTTTACAAACACATGCACACACACACACACACACACACACACACACACACACACATGCACACACAGCAGAGGTGTATAAAGTACTAGAGACCCATACTTGAGTAAAAGTACAAGTGCTCTATCAAAAAAGTGACTTGAGTAGAAGTTGAAGTGCTCTTTAAGCACCCCACTTGAATGGAAATACTAAAGTATTCAGCATTTTTTGTACTTAAGTATTGCATGTAGTTTATTTTAAAATGTACTACTCAAGTACTAAAAGTACAAGTATTGTGTTATGTAGTTATTAAAGAAAGCAGTCAAATTTTGAATATCATATTTTTGGAGTTCAACTTTTGACTTGGTATTAAGACGTTGCATTACAGGCAGTCACAAGCTGTACATTGCTGACTATATGAAGGAAGTTTCTGAAATAAACCCAAAAAGGTACATTAATGTCACAACTGTTATAACTACTATTATCTGATACAACAGTGGGTTATTAATCACTTATTAACAAATACTGAAATAAAATGTGTGATGTAGTGGAAAGTTAGCAAGCTAGCAAAACACAGATAAACTAGCAGCTTCACATCACAGGGTGAAAACATTCAGTACTCATTTCAGACTGAAACAACTCAGGAATAGCTTAATCTGCTGCAACAATAGCTAAATAGAAAGAGTACAAATTTACATCGTCTCTGACTTCTGAACAGGCGATCGCCGTAATGAAAAGAAACACGACGCGATATCGGGGATCTTTTACGTAACTTACGTTATTAGCGTACGTAACTAACGTAACGGGTAACGGTGTAACGAGTAACGGTGCAGCACATACAAAATGTATCGGAGTAAAAGTATTAAACTCGTCGAAAATGTGTACTCAAGTAAAAGTGGAAGTAGGAGAAAAAAAGAATACTCCAGTAGAGTACAGATACAGCTTTTTAGTACTTAAGTACAGTAGTGAAGTAGTTCTACTTCGTTACTATACAGCTCTGACGCACAGACACACACACCCTTAAAGATACTTAATGATGCAAAAAGCATTCCCATTCTCCTGTGTAAACAGGTGTCTGAACAATATGGAAGTTTATAAATATCTGTTTTACTCTCCCTATGCAGCATCATTTACATTTTTAAAGACACACTTAATCTCAATTTACTATTGACCAAAATAACTTAAGATAGGCACACTCTTCAATTCATAGCAGATAAGAACAGCTGAGAGAAGATTTGTTTGTGTTTTTTTTGTGAGTGGAAGCCAACAGCAGCCAAATTTATGCAGCCTGTTTTTTGGATGGTCTCCGGTGTCTCGGTTAACTTTCATTAATGCACATAAAGGCTACTCCTGCTAACCTTTGTTGCTATAGTGACGCCTACTGGATAAAAAAGGGGACTTCATCCTCACTGTCTTTAAAATGAATGTCATCGCTGTGTCTCCCATTCTGTTTTGTCTCTGGATTTGCTAATACCATAAAAGTGTGTGTGTGTGTGTGTGTGTGTGTGTGTGTGTGTGTGTGTGTGTGTGTGTGTGTGTGTGTGTGTGTGTGTGTGTGTGTGTGTGTGTGTGTGTGTGTGATTGCACATTTCTATAGGATTTAAGTTTCCAACACAATAACTTATGACACATGACTAAATTTATTAGTCATGTGCATTTCTCTCCACTGCTGATTCCACAAACAGTAGGGTTATGTGTCCTCCCTCAGAATAGAATATCTTAACCACTTTATCACAGCCACTCAAAAGTTGTATGTGAGGACATTCATGAAAATGCAATCAAACCTAGAAATCAGTATCGGCCTCTTAGCTTCCTCAACAAGTGCATGGATGATTAGCTGAGAGTTCTTAGCGGTTTCAGAACAGCGAAGATCACATTTGCACAAAAGCTTAATCATGAAGTTAAAGGAACCGTGCAAATGTCCATTTACCAGTGCTTTCAGAAGCTTCTTTGAGGTTTGTGTATACAACAGCTGAGAGATGAATTTAAGCAAGTTCACGGTTAGTGTTGATCCTTCTTGTTTATAAATGAATGTGTTGGTCTCTGTGTGAACACTGTAACATTTCTAAAGTGACTGCTCATTAACAAACTGAAAGATGCCCTTTTTTAGACTAATCATCAGAAAGGAAAATCATCTCTATAGTTTTGTTTATTTGTGCTCCAATCAAAGCCATATTCTGACTCAGTCACAGTTGGAATGCCTCATAGACACAAGCAGGGACTCCCACAGAGATAGACAAATGGCCTAATCTATAAATGTGTCTCATTTAATGTGGAGATTCTACTGGAATTCAGATATAAACCTTTAGATGTGCTGTATATGGAACTGTATCAAGAGTCAAATTAAACAGTATTCATTTAAGAACTATACAAGCATATTTGGGCATGCTGCAAACAGTAAAGTCTGCAAAAATGGAGAATTGATACAGTATTGAACCTTGCATATTCCCATTAACAGTTGTCTACTTTTGATAAACATGTATTGGTTTACCCAGCAGGCATACACAAATCAATACTTCTTCTCAGAATGATGCATGTTTCAATAAAGGTGTCTGTTTCATCACATGTGCTGTTCATTGGTGCTCATCCAATATTTCTGAGAGATTGCAGCATTTTAAAGATTCAAACTATTGAGTTGACTAATAGTGTGTTCCATTTACCTCGAAACTCGGAAGCCAGAGCTGGGAATGACGTCACACCCGAGTTTAATGCATTCCATTTACAAGTCGGATTTTTTCATTGTGGGGACAGTTCTAGCCAGGCTAGCCATTGTTAGCAATACCAGTAGTTAACAATGCATTACGCTGTTTTTGTGCATACAAACAGCGTAACATGTCCACAGATAGAAGTTGGACAGCACTGTGTGTTCGACTGATTTAGTGGGACACAAATAAGACAGAAGTGCTAACAACTGTATGTTAATCCTGCGTGCGTGCGTGAGTGAGTGTGTGCGTGAACGTTTGTGTTTGTAAGAGAGTTTCCCAGAAATCAGTGAAACAGAAACAGTGCATCGTGTGTGTGTGTGTGTGTGTGTGTGTGTGTGTGTGTGTGTGTGTGTCGTGTGTGTGTGTGTGTGTGTGTGTGATTGCACATTTCTATAGGATTTAAGTTTCCAACACAATAACTTATGACACATGACTAAATTTATTAGTCATGTGCATTTCTCTCCACTGCTGATTCCACAAACAGTAGGGTTATGTGTCCTCCCTCAGAATAGAATATCTTAACCACTTTATCACAGCCACTCAAAAGTTGTATGTGAGGACATTCATGAAAATGCAATCAAACCTAGAAATCAGTATCGGCCTCTTAGCTTCCTCAACAAGTGCATGGATGATTAGCTGAGAGTTCTTAGCGGTTTCAGAACAGCGAAGATCACATTTGCACAAAAGCTTAATCATGAAGTTAAAGGAACCGTGCAAATGTCCATTTACCAGTGCTTTCAGAAGCTTCTTTGAGGTTTGTGTATACAACAGCTGAGAGATGAATTTAAGCAAGTTCACGGTTAGTGTTGATCCTTCTTGTTTATAAATGAATGTGTTGGTCTCTGTGTGAACACTGTAACATTTCTAAAGTGACTGCTCATTAACAAACTGAAAGATGCCCCTTTTTTAGACTAATCATCAGAAAGGAAAATCATCTCTATAGTTTTGTTTATTTGTGCTCCAATCAAAGCCATATTCTGACTCAGTCACAGTTGGAATGCCTCATAGACACAAGCAGGGACTCCCACAGAGATAGACAAATGGCCTAATCTATAAATGTGTCTCATTTAATGTGGAGATTCTACTGGAATTCAGATATAAACCTTTAGATGTGCTGTATATGGAACTGTATCAAGAGTCAAATTAAACAGTATTCATTTAAGAACTATACAAGCATATTTGGGCATGCTGCAAACAGTAAAGTCTGCAAAAATGGAGAATTGATACAGTATTGAACCTTGCATATTCCCATTAACAGTTGTCTACTTTTGATAAACATGTATTGGTTTACCCAGCAGGCATACACAAATCAATACTTCTTCTCAGAATGATGCATGTTTCAATAAAGGTGTCTGTTTCATCACATGTGCTGTTCATTGGTGCTCATCCAATATTTCTGAGAGATTGCAGCATTTTAAAGATTCAAACTATTGAGTTGACTAATAGTGTGTTCCATTTACCTCGAAACTCGGAAGCCAGAGCTGGGAATGACGTCACACCCGAGTTTAATGCATTCCATTTACAAGTCTGATTTTTCATTGTGGGGACAGTTCTAGCCAGGCTAGCCATTGTTAGCAATACCAGTAGTTAACAATGCATTACGCTGTTTTTGTGCATACAAACAGCGTAACATGTCCACAGATAGAAGTTGGACAGCACTGTGTGTTCGACTGATTTAGTGGGACACAAATAAGACAGAAGTGCTAACAACTGTATGTTAATCCTGCGTGCGTGCGTGAGTGAGTGTGTGCGTGAACGTTTGTGTTTGTAAGAGAGTTTCCCAGAAATCAGTGAAACAGAAACAGTGCATCGTGTGTGTGTGTGTGTGTGTGTGTGTGTGTGTGTGTGTGTGTGTGTGTGTGTGTGTGTGTGTGTGTCCAGAGTGATCTTTAGAAGCTTTGGCCATTCTCCTCTTCCACTGGCCTGCTCCGGGCAATTTCCCTACATCTGCTACTGTGTGGCTCTCGAGGGATATCTCCAAAGGCCACACACACACACACACACACACACACACACACACACACACACACACACACACACACACGTACATGGAAACTCACAGGGCGTTTCTCTTTGTTTCTGGAAGGCCTCGTCCAAGGCTTCATTAGCATCTGTAAAGAAGTTTAAAAGAGAACACATCAGCAGATGCAGAGAATGCTAATGCTAATTCTGTGTTCTGAAAGAGAGAGAAAAAAATATATTAAACTAGTTGGAATATTGTGAAATACATATTTCTAGTTCGTTCTACATTTACTGGTGGTGGTGAGCTGAGCTCTGTATTTTTGTAGCTGAGCTGTTATGGGGGTAAAGTTGTATATATAATATATATATATATATATATATATATATATATATATATAATAATAATAATAATAATAATAATAATATATATTAGGGCTGTCAGCATTAAGGGCCGAGCATAACGCGTTAATTTTTTTTAATCGCATGCTACCATTTATTAACCTAGCCTAACAGGCTACTATTTTGACCCTTTGCCGCACTTTGTCATACTTCCTCGTAGGGATGGGCGATAGAGACGATATGCAATATAAACGATACAAAATTGGCCTGCGATAGAGATTTTAATTATTTTGCATTATATCGCGATAATGCATGTTGATGACGCAATCTACCCGCAAAGTTTAGAGCCACGAGCTGCAACGCATCATCGTCATCTTAAGCAAACATGGCTGAAAGTAAAACGGAGGAGCTGGTGAAAAAGACCGGTGCAACATCCATTATTTGGACTTGGTTCAGATTTAAGCCGCTACAACGGACATGTGGTCGAGCCGTACCATGGAGCCTTTCATCAGCCTGACAATTCACTATATAACGGACGATTGTAATCTTGGCAGGCAGTGTTTATATATATATATATAGGGGGTAGCAGCTCCAGCAGGGGACCCCAAACTTCCCTTCCCTAGCCACATTAACCAGCTCCAACTGGGGAATCCCGAGGCCGTTCCCAGGCCAGGTTGGAGATATAATCCCTCCACCTAGTCCTGGGTCTTCCCCGAGGCCTCCTTCCAGCTGGACATGCCTGGAACACCTCCCTAGGGAGGCACCCAGGGGGCATCCTTACCAGATGCCCGAACCACCTCAACTGGCTCCTTTCGACGCGAAGAAGCAGCGGCCCTCCTGAGGAAACCCATTTCGGCCGCTTGTACCCTGGATCTTGTTCTTTCGGTCATGACCCAGCCTTCATGACCATAGGTGAGGGTAGGAACGAAAATTGACCGGTAGATTGAGAGCTTTGCCTTCTGGCTCAGCTCTTTTTGTCACAACGGTGCAATAAATTGAATGTAATACCTCACCCGCTGCACCGATTCTCCGGCCAATCTCCCGCTCCATTGTCCCCTCACTCAACAAGGTACTTGAACTCCTTCACTTGGGGTAAGTACTCATTCCCTATCTGGAGAAGGCACTCTATTGGTTTCCTGCTGAGAACCATGGCCTCAGATTTAGAGGTGCTGATCTTCATCCCAGCCGCTTCCCACTCAGCTGCGAACCGATCCAGTGAGTGCTGAAGGTCACAAGCCGATGATGCCATCAGGACCACATCATCTGCAAAAAGCAGCGATGAGATCCCCAGCCCACCGAACTGCAACCCCTCCCCACCCCGACTACGCCTCAATATCCTGTCCATAAATGCTACAAACAGGATTGGTGGAGGCGGAGGCCAACCCTCGGAGGCCAACCCTCATCTGAAACGAGTCCGACTTACTGCCGAGAACCCGGACACAGCTCTTGCTTTGGTCGTACAGAGATTGGATGGCCCTGAGAAGAGACCCCCTCACCCCATACTCCCGCAGCACCTCCCACAGTATCTCCCGGGGGACCCGGTCATACGCCTTTTCCAGATCCACAAAGCACATATAGACCGGTTGGGCATACTCCCAGGCTCCCTCCAGGATCCTTGCGAGAGTGAAGATCTGATCTGTTGTTCCACGACCAGAACAGAATCCACATTGTTCCTCTTCAACCTGAGGTTCGAATATCGGCCGAACCCTCCTTTCCAGCACCTTGGAGTATACTTTACCGGGGAGGCTGAGAAGTGTGATACCCCTGTAATTGGCACACACCCTCTGGTCCCCCTTTTTGAACAGAGGAACCACCACCCCGGTCTGCCACTCCTTAGGCACTGTCCCAGACTTCCACGCAATGTTGAAGAGGCGTGTCAACCAAGACAACCCCTCCACACCCAGAGCTTTAAGCATTTTTGGACGGATCTCATCAATCCCTGGGGCTTTGCCACTGTGTAGTTGTTTAACTACCTCAGCGACTTCCACCAGGGAAATTGACGACAATCCGCCATCATCCTCCAGCTCTGCCTCTACCATAGAGGGCGTATTAGCTGGATTTTTGAGGTCAACAGTGTCCCATCCTTACTGTACACAGCTTGGATGGTTCCCCGCTTCCCCTTCTCCATGTCTTCTCCGAACTTCTCCCACACCCGCTACTTTGCCTCTTTCACGGCAGAGGCTGCAGCCCTTCAGGCCCTTCGGTACCTTGCAACTGCCTTCGGAGTCCTCTGGGATAACATATCCCAGAAAGACTCCTTCTTCAGTCGGATGGCTTCCCTTACCACCGGTGTCCACCACGATGTTCAAGGGTTACCGCCCCTTGAGGCACCTAAGACCCTAAGACTACAGCTCCCCGCCGCAGCTTCAGCAATGGAAACTTTGAATATTGTCCACTCAGGTTCTATGCCCCCAGCCTCCACAGGGATGCACGAAAATCTCCGCCGGAGGTGTGAGTTGAAAGTCTGTTGGACAGGGGCCTCTTCCAGATGTTCCCAATTTACCCGCACTACCCGTTTGGGCTTACCATGTCTGTCCAGAGTCTTCCCCCACCCCCTGACCCAACTCACCACCAGATGGTGATCGGTTGACAGCTCCGCCCCTCTCTTCACCCGAGTGTCCAAAACATACGGCCTCAGATCAGATGAAACGATTATAAAATTGATCATTGACCTTTGGCCTAGGGTGCTCTGGTACCAGGTACACTTATGATCGTCCCTATGTTCGAACATGGTGTTTGTTATAGACAATCCATGACTAGCACAGAAGTCCAACAACAGACAACCACTCTGGTTTAAATCAGGGAGGCCGTTCCTCCCAATCACGCCTCTCCATGTATCTCCATCATTGCCCACGTGCGCGTTGAAGTCCCCCAGCAGAACTAAGCTAACCCAGCAGTAAACTCCAACGTAGCAGCGCTCAGCCGGGGGCTTGTGAGTATCCCCACACCCGCCTGGCGCCTCACACCCTGGGCAACTCCGGAGAAGAAAAGAGTCCAACCCCTATCCAGGAGTATGGTTCCAGAACCGAGACTGTCCGTAGAGGTAAGCCCCACCAGATCCAACTGGTAGCGCTCCACCTCCCGCACAAGTTCCGGCTCCTTCCCCCACAGAGAGGTGACGTTCCACGTCCCCAGAGCCAGCCTCTGACGCCCGGGTCTGGTCCGTCGAGGCCCCTGACCTTCACCACCACCCATGTGGCTGCGCACCCGACCCCAGCAGTTCCTCTCACAGGTGGTGGGCCCATGGGATGGAGAGAGAGGTGCCATGTAGCTTTTTCGGGCGGTGCCCAGCCGGGCTACGTGGCAAACCTGGCCACCAGGCGCTCGCTGACAGGCCCTCCATCTGGGCCTGGCTCCAGGCGAGGGCCCTGGGCTTCCAACGGGCAGGGTCACTCTATCTCTTCCTCGTTTATTCATAGGGTTTTTGAACCATTCTTTGTCTGGCCCCTCACCTGAGACCACTTTGCCATGGGAGACCCTACCAGGAGCACAAAGCTCCAGACAACACAGCCCTCAGGTTCATAGGGACACCCAAACCTCTCCACCACGATAAGGAGATGGTTTCCGGATATATATATATAAATAATGTGTGAAAAAGATTAAGATAGCCTGACTTGAATTATTCCTCCTGAAGAATGCCTCCTACAGCAGATTTTTGTAACAAACTGTGGTGGCCTAATGGAGTCATACACACAATGGTCTCAAAATAATCAATACATTTTAGATCACCTAATCTCTGATTGTTTGTGATGTGAAATTGCACACATGTACAATGTCCATAACAAATAAATCTAAGTTTTTTTAATATTTCATGTCAGTGTTGTCAGTCATGTTAGTCAGTGACCGTCTAAAGTGAATCCTTTATTTATTCACAACAGAAACTTCAGCAATATCTGAAATATATATTAGTGACATTTTCCTTTTATTCTCAGTGCGTGGCAGCATCCTCAATGTCCATATTTGTTTATTGGAGTGGCCTTGTCTGTACTTGCCTTTTACAGCTATGTGCACTTTATAAAAAAATATTTTTTTTGCACTCTTGATGTAGCATACATTTGCGTTTTTATTTGCAAGTTCTTTACAAAGGGCATTGTACAAGAAGTTTTGAATAAAATGCTGGAAATAATAATAAAAAAAAAAGATCCAATTAATAACCGACCGATTAATCGTTTATCAAAATAATTGTTTATTGCAGCCCTAACTCACATGGTGCTTTACAGAACAAGGGGAAAGAGCGAGAAGAAGGGGTTGTTCCATGATGCTGTATTACAAACAGCCACTAGAGGATGTAGGAGACATAAAAATGACTTGCAGACAGAGAGGGGTGCAGTCACAATGTGTTTAACTAACTTACAACACCACAAACATGCCTAATCACTATCAGACGACCAGCAATGACAAAAACAGATTCCCGCAGAGTCAGTGACACCCCTCCAAACAAAGACAGACAATGTACTAAATTCTCCACCACTGAAATACAACCCCCCTCCAGTTAGTAGCACAAACTTGATGTTTCACAAGAGACTCGGAGCCACTCCTGCCAATCTGCACTTCATTAGGCTGATTGCTTGCCTGTGTAAGCTACTCGCTTTTCCTGCTAGTTCCCTCTGCCTTGTTCTGATTAAAGGGGAACCTCATAAATGCGCTGCTGTCTATAAACAATTTCCTTGTTACATCAAAGTAACACGGAAGTTGTAAGCTGCTCCTATAATTGCAAAAAAGCACAGGCACCTTTTAGCAGCCCCACATGCCACCAAACTCACCCTGCAGCTCTGAAAACCGGCGCTAAGCTGGAGAGGTCTGGTAGAATTTCGCTAATTCAAACCTTAGTCATCAGTGGTCATTAATATAAAGTTTAATGAGGCAGGAAAAAAAACATGATGCTGAGGATAAGAGCAGAAACAAATGAGTGCACTTCTTCAAACAAGTTTAACTGTTAATGTTTAAGTAAGCTAATATTAAATACATGAAGGTTTTGCCAATCAACACTTCTGCCACAAGCAAACTAAAAGAGTCTTCTGGATTATTTCCAGTTAAATGAACAGTTAATGTTGCAGCTAGTTGCTGGTGAGGTTTAGACATATAATGATTTGACAAAAGGTAAAATACAGACAGTAGTTTTAGTTTGATAATCCCCTAATTGCCAACCTGAGATGAATTATGTAGTGGGTTCTCACGCTACTGTTGTAAAACTTGAACAACTCCGTAATGGTCATAAATAGAGTTCATGATTGCCAGAGAGACGACACACTGTATTTCTGTACAAACAAAACATAATTATAAAAGTGCATCTCTGCGCAAAAAAAAAGAAGTTTTCACTAGTGTGGTGAATGACAGCTTAGTATTAACGGGAACTATCTGTGAAGTTGGATAATTTATGGGTAGAATTTATGGTTCGTCAAACATTGCCTTGAACTGACCACTGTCTGAAACGGATGGATGGGAAACACAGACACGGGATTAAACCACACACAGAAGCTGTATCTGCAAAAAAAATGCACAACACAGCTGGTTTCACTGGTTAAACTACTTACACTGACCTTTTTGAAAGATCTTAAGTGAACGTAGAAGCACATGTTTACATATTGCTACTTTTTTGACTTTTTTTACACATAAAATGTATTTAAAGTAAACAGTCTGAAAGGCTTTAATTGATTTGTTCATTTGAATACTAAAACAACAAAAACTGCATAGCAAAATGTATGCCCTTTCAAAGGGACTTTCAGGAAGAACAATATAAATACACTTTTGGTCAGAACTTTTGTACCATATTCTCACATAAATATACACAACATGAGACATTCATTCATTTCCAGCATAATTCTTTCAAAGAGAATATGTCTACGCTCTATAAATGCGTAGTAAATAGTTTGTATTGCTACGAGAGATAAAAGACGAAAAAGATTAGTGTAAAGTTTTCATTGGGATGAATCATTTGAGGGTGAAACCTTCCTGTCACACCCTCCCACCCAAATTTTTGGAAATAGAAAAGGAGAGCAGTTTTTTTAAGGCAAACACTTTTGTAGAATTAAAATAATGCTTCAGTGATATGTTTTATTTGGCCTGAGTTGCTGAAACACTTATCATCCATACATGTCTTGATATTAAGGCCCTTTTCAACACAAGGCACTGTATCGAATCAAGAGAAAGGCTTAAGTGAAAAGTTGTTTTGTATTATTGTGCCCAGTCCAAGTCCTTGCCCAGCTCAATTATTGCAAAAGTAAACAAGTGAAGAGTATAAACAGCTGGACAGTAACGCCCCTCCTCATATAGACAAGTCATGTAAACAGGCAGTTCAAAGGGGCAAGAGGACATCTACGTTTTTTTTTTTGTTATCCTCGCTGTGGGAAAAAAATAGATTTTTTTTAATTTGATTTGAAGTGCTCAGAAAGTTGATTCAAACACTCCTTGTGCCGTAGATATATTATAAACATTGATTTTTAAAATGTCAGCCACACGTCCTCTGTGTCCATTTTTTTGGAACACTGAAACCAAAGTCAGTGATATTTCCATTTTTTTTATGATAAGTGGTACATGCTGTAGCCCAGAGGAGTAGCGTACATTCCTACAGGTGAAAAGGGCAGTATGTGTCTGTGGTGGTGGTGATATGCAGCGTACGACTGTCCATAGAGTGACATGGCGCCCAGCGACAGTGGTAATGTAAAGCCGTGGTGTAAACCTCCAGCGGCTGCCACCGCCGCTGTCTTAGCGTCTGAGGCCATCTTGAATTTCTCAAGCTCAGCCTCCTGGAGCCTCTTGGCTTTTGCCCGGCGATTTTGGAACCAGATCTTCACCTGGGTCTCTGTCAGGGTCAAGGAGGAGGAGAACTCGGCCCGCTCGGCGATGGACAGGTACTGCTTCTGCCTGAACTTCCTCTCCAGGGCCAGGAGCTGAGACGTGGTAAAGGGAGTGCGGGGCTTTCGGTTGGTTTTGTGTTTCCTCAACGGACAGCCAGGACTGACATGACCTGGGAGAAAAAACAATAAAGATTTTAGGATGAAGATGTGATTAATTCAATTGACTTTCATAGAATTTTATTGATCTATTGTGGAGTTTGAGTGTCATTATAGGCTGTGTACTGATCAGTTGGCTGTACTTCAACCAAAATGGCTAAATTAAATAAACTTCAAGTTGAAAGTTAGATATCAGGACACACTTTTATCTTTGAGGGCTACTTTTTTATTATATGCCACATATTTTTACATTAACCGATTTAGAGTAACTGGTTTGCTTTTAATTTATTTTATGCCTTTCTTTAAACGACACTGTCCAACAGGAGGCATCCTCGCAGCACAGCTTTTAGAGAATCCTATAGCAGCAAAAAATGCTGAAATATAATGAAGTTTGGCCTCTTCATCCAAACTGCTAATGTAGGCTTGTTGAAACTTAAAGGTAGCCTAACTCTGATCTTGTAGGCTGCTGGATAGCATTTGGTTAAAAACTAAATCTATAAAACCATACAAGTTTTAAAATGCTTCATCGTGTAGGAGAAACTTACGAGGCTGTGTGGAAAACGCGCTGTTAGTGACCCAGGGTACGCAGTCCTCTGACTCTGATGCCTCGGATTTTACCGGCGACAAAGGCACAGCCGTGAAGCTCTTTCGGCTTCCACCTGGAGGACTACACGTCTCTCGATACAGATACAGGGAGTTTAAACCTGTAGGAGACACCGCCACCGAGCCTCGCTCCGGTTTACAGCGAATGGACTCTCCGCCACGACCGTCCGTCTTCCTCCCGGACATGAGCGCCTCCACGCTGAACGGATGATGCCGCGGCACCACCGGAGATGTCTTTTCCTCCGCCGTCCCCTCTGCCAAGTCTGCACGGTTACTGTCCTCCTCGGACGAACTGCACCCCATGTCGTTAAAGGTCTCTTGAGAAGTCATCTCTTCTCCGAACAGGCGAACTTCCGAGCGGAACAGTCAAAGGGCGGTGAGAGCCGCTCCGGCGAGCGCTATGTTATGGAGCTGTCAAGTAGCCTAGTATGTGGGAGTATGTAGACGCATCACGTTGACACTGCTCAACTTTAACCAATCCGTGCAGCCCGAAATGTTTATGACTGAGCAGATGTTGCATTCATGGACGGTCGGAAACTGACGTTGCTTGATAAATGAATGACCTGGAGTTTCACTCCTCCTAGTTGTTTCTCCTATTAGATGTTCAGTAGCCTATTATAACGTAAACCGATCGGTGTTAAATAAAGACTAACAGGTCTGTAGCTTAATTTTGTTAAGTGAAAATCAAGAATTCTTTGAAAACTTGACAACACAGTTCGCCCTCACCTTGCCTCTGTGGTTTAGTTAATTAATTGAGGGAGATGGGCTGCAAAAAAACAATAGCTGCGCCACAGCATACTCACAAGTTAAGCTTTAGTGATGGATTAGCTCTAAATCTAACCTCATGAGACTGCATGTGTAAACATGGGCCCCATGTGGGTAATTATGGAGAATTATACTTGGGATTAAACTCTGATCCCTTTTCTTCTTTATCTGTCTCTCTGATTTGTTTGCTGTCCCCTTTATTGGGACTTTCCATTGTAACTCACAATATTGTTGTGTGCTGTCAGTGCAGCATGTAAAGAAGGGTGTCACACTCAAGTTACTTCACTAAATAACAGATTTAGTTTTTCTGAGCTTGGTCCAACTGGTGTCTGAGGCGCCACGACGCAATCTAGATGAGACAAACTCCTGTAGCCGACTAATTCATCTTCTTGTCCTATGATTCAATCTCATTCTCTACAGTATGCACATTAGACATGAACTTGCTCATGATCCTCATGAAGTAACTCATTGTGATTTTTTTACCATGAACAATTTCACGTTCTGTCAGATGAAAGTGCCTGATTCTTCATGGAGAACGTCACCCTTGTTCCAGCAGTTTATCTGAAACAGTCCTTTTGATTATCTTAAGATTTTTTTTCCCATGGCTTGTTTAGGTACTTTCTTATCTGTTGCCTAATTGCTCTTATTTAACACCCATGCCATTGCTTATTGGAACCGTTCTGCTGCTGAATGATGATTAATCGCTTCACATCACAAGGCCTGATGCACACTCATAATATGCTAATGTCTAAGTGGTCGAAGCTCTGTGTGTGTGTGTGTGTGTGTGTGTGTGTGTGTGTGTGTGTGTGTGTGTGTGTGTGTGTGTGTGTGCACGTGTGTACATGTGTGCGTGCTACCTACAACAGTACGGAACTTTTATAGCCTCCCACAAGAATAAGTTGCTTTTCAGATTATTTTCCTTAAAACTCACTGCTTTTTTAATATACTCATTCTTTAAAAAAGGACACACTGCGTATATTTTCCAACATCCCTGTGGATATATTTATATACAGTAAACACTTAGCCATGCAGGTCTGAGTAGCTTGTCTATGTCAGACTGTGTAGCAGAGTTCAGTTCCCAGGAGGCTGCCACTGCTGCCTTATTAAAGTGGGGTTATTTCACAGACAATCAGAGGTTTGTGAAGGCGCCAGTGAGCGGCTAGATGAAAGGACTGACTCCTCAGGGGAGAAACTGTTGCCTTTTTCTTCTTGCAGCTCTGTTCAGGATCCCCACCTCCATGCCCTTCACCCCCTCTCTTGCTCTCTCACTCTTTCTCTCTGGCTGTGCCCGCACGCCCTGCAGGCACCTTGTCAGTCATTATCCACAGAACTTGTTCTTGGCTGAGTGTCAGCGGCACGTTTCCTCCTTTCCTCCCTCCCGTCTTCTTTCTTGCATCCTTTTATGCTTGCTGTGTTTAGTTAAAACAATTGTCATTATCTGTTGCATTTTATTCTTTCCTTCATTGATTCTTTCCTTTCCTTTTTCTTTTTTTCTCTACCTTTTTACTTTATCGCTTTCCTAATAAATTCTTTCATCCTGTCCTTCCCTCATGTTAATCTTTCTTCTGACCCTTTGTCCTTCATTCCTTTCTTCCATCCTTTTGTACCTCTTTCATTCTTGTTACATTGGATCCCAGTGTCAACGAAAAGAGATTATTTATAAATCCATCTACAGGTTTATCCAGCCTATCAGATGTGAAATCTTCAAAAGAGGTGACAAAAAAGCAGTGGTGGAATGTAACGAAGTACAAGTACTTTGTTATTGCATTTAAGTACATTTTTCATGTATCTGTACTTTACTTAAGTAGAATCAATACTTTTGACTTTTACTTTGTTAAATTTTGCAGCAATTATCTATACTTTCTACTCCACTACATTTCTACAACGTTCCGTTACATTTTCGTTACATTTTCTGATCAGTCTTTCCCCCTGCCAAAAAGTCTTCCTGACCGTCACACGTTTGTCTCACCAGTGAAGTTTGGTTGCCATATATATATATATATATATATATGGGGCACCGCTGATCCGTCATCGGCTTCCAAGCCGGCTCCGGTGCTCCAGAGCCCGGGCGCAGCGCCACTGACCATCGGAAATACAGCCTCCGGTAAAAGTGAAAATGAAAATGTTTTTTTTTTTTTTTTTCATTATTCCCGTTTTTAAATCATAGTTGCCATCTATTTCTCTTCACAGCGTAGTTTACTTCTCCACCAGGCAGCGTAAGACGCTTTCATATCTTATTTATTTGGCTGGACCTCTTCACATCTCCTCCCCATTTCCGCTGCTTCACACACTTTATTTGCTTACGCTCCCATGGTTAAAGGAAATAAAACCGTCTTAAAATACATCCATGAATAAAACCAACTGCATTCCGATTCTAACAACATATTTCCGTTTTATTCTGGTTAGGATAGGAACTTCTTTTTAAAGTCAGGCCTTGTTTGTGATAGTGGACAGTATGGATACTGTTGAAGCTCAGCATCAAAATAACTGAACCACCCCATTACCATTATTAAATCATGGGTCGCTAGACACAGTGCCCTCACTGACCAAGGTGCAAACTAACCAATTAACCAACTTTTTTTTCTTATTTGCATATTACCATTTAAAATGGTAATATGCAAATAAGATTAAGAGAATAAATCGTTATGCAAGTACTTTTACTTTTAATACTTAAAGTACATTTAAAATCAGGTACTTTTTTTTTACTTAAGTAGGATTGTCATTGTGGTACTTCTACTTTTACTAAAGTAAATATGTCTCTGGTTATTTGTACTTTTACTTAAGTACTGAGATTCAGTACTTCCTCCACCACTGCAAAAAAGAGACGGTGTACTCATCAGAGTCTAATAAGAGAGGATATTTAAAAAAGCATTCTTGGCATGTGTGCTAAATTATCTTAATATCCTGTTGCAAGAGGAGAACTGCCAATCACAGATATTCTAATTACAGGAACTGTAGCACTCATTTAATAATTATCTTATTTTGAAAACCTATCTGGCATTAACACAAATTACAGCCTCTACTGACAACTCCTCTATAAAATAAATATATATATATATGTCATGCCCAACTCAAGTAATATTTAATCTGAGGTTGTGTTGTCTGATGCACTTTGAATGTGTGGAAGCTGATATAAATGAAATACTTTGTATATGTTTAGACATGCAAATAATGCAACCGCAGCTTTGTGTGACCAAAGAGAAGCAGGAGAAGAATACGGAGGAATAAAGGAAGGAAGCAGGGAAGAGGAGGGGTAGAAATGAGAGGGATTCTCTCCTGGGTGTTGCAAAATTACCCACACATCCCACTTCCTTTTTTCCATATTATCATGTAAGCCTGATAGTAGCTAAAGCAATTTGTTGTGTGTGTGTGTGTGTGTGTGTGTGTGTGTGTGTGTGTGTGTGTGTGTGTGTGTGTGTGTTTGTGTGCACTGTGTGCGTGTTGTGTGTGCGTGTGTGCACTGTGTGTGTACTGTGTGGATGTCCGTACAGTATGTGCTTTGGTGTGTGTGACAGAGAAGCCTCTGGTTGTGTGGGTTGGGCACACCTCAGAGCATTGTAATTACAGCAGCAGCTTTGAAGTGGTGGAATGTTTGGTTGGGATAATCAGCGGGCTGTGCTGCACTCTCACACTATTTACATTTCCACTAAAACACTTATTCATGCCATCATATCAGCAAATGTTACCATCATACTAATACTTACTGTGTACAAAAAAGTAACAACCTAAATGTAAAATGTGCAGTGACGTTACAGTATGTAAATTGGTGTAATCAGTATTAAGTGGACATTTCTCATGAAGTTCTTCTGCTTTTATTTACCCTTTTCTAATTCTCTTCCTTATAAGACCTGACTTGATTAGGATATCATGTTATTAATATATTGTTACATTGTATGTACTTAACTTATGCAGTAAGTCGCATTACATTTTTCATACGTGAAACAAAAACATCACTAATTCATTTTAAGTTTAAAAAACATTAGCTTGGACTACACAATTTCATTACGACTAATAACATTTTATTATGAACTTCTCAACATATGACATATTATATATACACATGCATATTATATAACTAGTGGGACATGTCGTAAATAACTAACACATTCACACATGCTCACTTAATGTAATCACATTGTTTTCACTCACATCCAAATTATCACACAGTACACAAACCCCACCCCTCTCTCTCTCTCTCTCTCTCTCTCTCTCGCTCTCTCTCTCTATCTTCCAGAGCCCTCAGAACCTCCTCTTGTAATGCACCTAAATGACTACCTTGAATGCTACAATGGCGCCAGGGCCAATTAGCTGTTAACACTGGAGACAGATCTATTCAGAAGCCAGTGAATGAGGCCTCCTCCTGTAACGGGAAAGATTGATGCCCACTTAGCTAATGACAAGAGAAGGAGGCAATCTGTTGCTTGACTCAGCCCTGGACTAGGCCTATATGTTACAGGATAGTCAGCTGATGACTGTGAGCCTGCAGGGGAGGCCTCCTGAGAAAATTGGAAATGGAGTTTAACTCACTATTGGGGTCAAATGGGGGACGTCAACACACATACAGATACATGTACACATAATTAAACAGCTTTAAAAACACACCCTCATACTTAAATGACAGAATAGGTCGATGACTGACTTCCAAAACAACATACCGGTATGTATGTTCTATTAACAGCTGCACGGTGGCCACATACGGCTTAATTATTATACGCACATTCAGTTCAGTTCACTTTAATGGCCACACAGCCAAGCTGTTAGAATTTATTACACACAATATGAAATAATACAGTTCTATAAACATTGTCACACAATGATAAATAAAACATGACACACATGTCACATATCACCTTTTATAGAACCGATTTCACACAACATCATGTCACAAATACACAAAAGTGTCAACTGGTGCAAGTCGCTGTCCAGGAACACGCTGCCACATGCACGTGAACATGCACGTCTGCTCAGTGCAAAGCATAATGATGCATGTAGCAATATGGTGACACATAACACACCAAACATGTAGATAAATTAGCTTTGTGCCAAAAGGAAAGTATCGGCTCCAGTCTCTTTACAATCTCTCCACAATTTGTAAGTGTGTTCTTTTGAAGGTGATGATTGCTTGGGTAATCACCATCTGCAATTATATTTTTGGAACTGCTCTTTGATGAAGTTTTGAACACTACGTAGTCTATGTACAGTGCTTACCCACTAATGTAGGTTCATAGCTTCACCTCTCCATAACCCATCATTATCAGGTCTTCCCATCAATTCACGACTAAAATATTACACCTTGAAGGGTTTTGGAAAGTTGGGCCCATTCAAACTCGGCGACACCTTAACCTTTCTTGTACGCCATACAATTGTGCAAATGGGTATGCATTTTTTTTAGGTAGGTTAGGGTGTAGGTTAGCTCTAAAATCATGAGCTTTACTTTACAGTATGTACCTTAACTCATTACTGATAACAATGGTAAATATATAACTCTTGCATAGCAACGTGTAGTTCCAGTACAGTATAAAAGTACAGTATACATTCGAAGAGTTAGCACTGTAGACGGACGCTCACCGTAATTGCTCATCACAGGAGACATCTTTTACATCTTGCAGAAGTAATTTGCTGAGTGCCATGATGATCAGAAAAAAGGAGCATCATCAGACTCCTTTCTGACTCCTTGTGCGTCACAGGCCTCGAGACTTCAGTTTCCGTGTCAAACTCTCAGCCTCCGTAGAGAGTGAGAGACCAGCCTTGGGCCATCTGTTCCTCTCACAGCCATGTAGATTCCCTTTGACACACTATATCTTAATCACTCCTGACAGGTAGGATTTATGACAAGGTCGTCGTGTAAATCACAAGAAGGCTTGTTATTATGGAGAGGCACTGAAATGGTGTAATTGTTTTTAAGTAGTGCTGGAAGGGCAAGCGTTTGTGTGTGTGTGTGTGTGTGTGTGTGTGTGTGTGTGTGTGTGTGTGTGTGTGTGTGTGTGTGTGTGTGTGTGCTTGTGCGTGCGCGTTGCATAAGATCGTGTGAACATGCACAGTATTCTGGGAAGTTTTCCAGAGATTGGGGAAATCCACCTTCCACACAACAAACAACTTAAACCACGAAAACAAATCTCCTTAAAATAAATTTTTGTCTCATTACAGCAAATAACATTTCATGGTAGAAAAAACCACAACTTTCCCAGCTATTATGGCCGCGTTACACGCACCCTGGTTATATGAGAGTGAAATGTGCTTACACAGAGGAACAGTGTTTATCTGTGCAACAACAATAATAGTTTTTTGGCAACTGTGAATGAAAGGAGTATGTTAAAAGTTTCCTCAATATTAGTGTTTCATTTACATCTGAAACCATGGAAAATGTTTTTTGACCATCTGCATTAACCCTAAAATGTGCGTAGTATATCATCAACCTGACATACTGTATACGCTTTTAAGGACCCTGTTACTTAAAATTTCAAATGGTGATTAGGTGTCTTATTATTATTAAAAATGTCATTAAAAAATATTGGTAAATATTTGCAACTTTAAATAATAAAGTGTATGTTTAATTTGAGCCTTGACAACTTGATATACCTTCAGATATCTCCCTCATTATGGACTTTTAAAACAATTCTATCATATCACGGAAGTTTCTTAGTTTGTGTCCTTCATCCTCTTCTTTAATATATGGCGCCAACCTTTCAATATTTACAGTAAAAGTCCACTCATCTTTACCGAGATTCAAATTTCAGTCTGTATGTGTGTTTTGTGTTACCTTGAGGTAAAATTCTGCAGTTCTGCCTTCAGTGTCTGGTGAGAGCTCCTTTTATAGAGTCATAAAGAACAAAGCACTTAACTGAATAAACAAATCAGCCACTCTGCCAAAACAAGGAAAAGGGGAACATCAAAGCTGGTCTCATCGTTTTAAAGGTCAGCAGCTGGGAGGGGACTGGGCGGCTTACTGACTGACTCGTTGGTTAGTCGGCTAGTGGGTTTACTGTGGAAGATGGCTCGTCGGCTGGCTGAGTTGACGACTGAATAATGTCAGTCAGTCATCAGTGGATTGTTTGAATCATTGGGACGTGATCCACAGACTGGCTCCTGTAGGCTGACATGAAATGAGGTGCAAAGAAAGGCGTTACCACACTGGATCTTCATTAATGAAATCCTTCCTGGCAGACTCAAGTCTCGGACTCACTGCTGTTTAATGAGCGAAAGACGCCAGTCACAGTGGGACCAAGGACAGAGCGAGGATATGATAAAGAGTCCAGAACATGAAACCACACAACCACACCGATCTTTGCTCTGACCCTGTAGAGTGAGAACTGCCACCGGAGTCCCTTGCGGTGACCTTTTCTTTGCCTGCGGGGTCAAAGGTTACAAACCTCTGCATACGTCCTTTGAAATGGAGCAACAGGGGCTTGCTGTTGGACTGATTGGCAGGATGGCAATTACCAAAATGCTTGTCCAATTTATCTGCCTCACCTTCCAGCCATGAAAGGGAGAAAAAAGCAGAGAAAGCAGCTTAACAGCAAGTGTAAATAATATATAAAGTTTGAGCTTGCTTTTGCAATCAATAAATAATACTGTTGCTGAATTCTTGGCAAAAATATCTCAAAGATGCCACTTTAATGGCTTTAAAGGTTGTCGGCTTTGATTGTATCTTTAACACATGCTTTTGTAAATCCATCCTAGAAAAACACAACACTATATTCTAGACTACCACAGCATTGTTGCTGTATTGTCTTCTTAATTGGTTTTATCTATGGTCTATGGTTCTTCTACCCCTATTGCTGCACTATTACACATCTATATCTACATAATGTATCCTGTCAATATGCTTTTAAACAGCATGGCATATGCGTACTGCTGCAATGATAGGTTTTCTTTCAAAGTTATAGCATACACTGTTATTGTTATATTATTATTATATTTATTTACACTATTTATTTTACGATTCCACCCAGATTACCATGTCTGCCATCACCTATAGACTGCCATTGTCTAACTTTGTAATGGGCATAAGTGAGGTGGCATCAAATTTTACAGGGTGCTGATATGGATGGCAGTGTTTGTGTGTGTGATTATTTTGTGGATGAAACATGTTTGGTCTTACATTAATTGGCTCAAGCTGGGTAATCTGAAGTAAGGTGGTGAGATGTTATAGGAAAGCTGAGATCAAGAAAGCCCTTTTAAGGGCATTTCTAGAATAAACCTAAAGAAAGCAACACAGCAATGAGATGATCGGACAGGTTGGAAACAAATCCAGTAACCTATTATCTACGCTAAAATTATGTGGAAGTGAAATCAACATCGAAAATGCCAACACTTACGACATTTGATTATGCACACAAAGTTGACCATGCAATACTTTTGTAAAATAAAATAAATACAAGACACAGCTTGGTTAATTATTTTAAAGCTGCTGTTATCAATATGTTCATATCATCAATCAAATGACTATGTTCATGTAAATATGGGTCGCTTAAAGTGATAATCCAACAGAGATTTATTACCTTAACTTGGCAGTTCTTGGGGAGTCTTTCAGCGTCTTTTAACTCAATGTGTTTGCTGTCCAACCGGCAACCTCACTATTTTGATTTACTCCCACAGCTCTCATAAGCATTGTTTCCAGATGCAGAAGGTTTTTTTCAGCAAAGGCTGTTTTAGCAAAAAAAGCTCTAAAACCCATGATAAATGTCACACCGCCAAAGTTAGCAACTAGTTAGTGAAGACAGTGGATAATTTAGCACCTGAAGAACCAGATACTTCCTCAGGAGTTTGTGGAAACAAAAACGGAGCTAAAACGAGAGTAAATATTGGACTCACATTCACCAGGTGGCCAGAATCAGTGGCCACAATGAAAGCTAATGAAACTCTGATGTATCTGCTGGATATGTAGATAAACAACTGTATGCTAACAAGTTGGCCGTATAAACTTAAAAGGTGATAACGTGTAACCCCGATTTCCGGTTTTGTTCCGTCCTCCGCCATGCACCATACCACACCGGGAGCGTCTCAGAAGCGGAGCGTCTTGCTTCCCAACTCACAGATTATAATGTCTCTACAAGTACTTTCCAGAACAATCACGTGTTTATTAAGCTAGGATCTACCTTCCACTCCAGGCACTCCTACAATTAAACTCCATGCCTTCTCTTTTCTGGCGTTGTCTTTATAAAAACGATCTGTGATGTCTTATTATTATTTTTCCACCACCAAGATGATCTCTCGTCGTCTGTGGTCTTGAAAAAGAATATTGGACAATATTGGGGGGTGTCTTTTGGTAATGGCCGTGATTGCTCACGGGTGTCGCGATGCATCTTGAACGCAGCGCAGTGGAAAATAAGGGTCAGTGTTGTGTTTCTAGCCTGTTTCCACTGCCCTCAAGTGGCCAAAACGTAATTTATTGCAGGTTGAAAGACTTGAGATTGGAACCACATTAACAACCTCACTAAGATAATAATTTCATAATAATGATATGACATTCTTTCTCTTGCTCTCTCCACTCCTATTTGAGTGCCCCCTCCAAGCCTTTTAAGTTAGGCTGCCTGCTGATCTGTGGATAATTGTTGACTGTAATACTAGCCAGGAAATGGAATGATCAATTCCAGATGACGAGACAAGAGCGAGGAGAGAGCAAGACAGACAAATGGGGGGGGAGAGAGAGAGAGAGAGAGAGAGAGAGAGAGAGCGCGAGAGCGAGAGCGAGAGCGAGAGAGAGAGCGAGAGCGAGAGAGATACTGAAGGACAAATATACTGATCATGCAGTTTTTACAGTCATTGTGACATTTTGTTCACACAATCTAACATTAGCTCCTAGATGTTAGTGAAAAAATCAGCATTGGATATGACATTTTGATAATGTGATTTCATTCGACATTTGAAAGTACAACGAGCATTGTGTTTTGGTAATTGCTCTTTAATAGAAAGGTGTTTGTGTTGCACTTTAGTTTATTACTTACCTAATGAAAAGGCAGTTACTCATGATTCAGTAGTACTTGAGTAGCACTTAAACCCTATTTGCTTGTGATTTCCCCTGTGGCTGTGTTCTAGTACAATGTCTACATCTGCCAGCTTGACCTAGAGTTTGGAGAAGTGAGTGACATTGTTTTCCTTTGGAGTAATGGCTGTCATTATGGTGAATTACAACCCTACCCAAACACCCAAACATTCTCTAAAACCACCCCACAGCGCTCTGTCTCTATCTTACTCTCTGGTGCTGGTGCCTTGTTACAATCAATTAAACTGATTACAAGCACTATCTTCACCACTTCAAAGGAGGGCCATTACAGCGGGTCAGACTAACTGTCTCTTTATTGCGCTGCCCTGTTGTTTGCCTCAGAGTTAGAAGCTTTAGATATGTTACACTTTAACATTTTAGGTGCTGAAATCTGTTAATAAAGAAAACCATGAGCGAAACAACACCAATTCTGTCTTGCTAATTAAAGGATAAATGACGAGTAATGAGCTGAAGACAATTGGTGTCGTCTGTCTTCTTTCATGTTAAAGGTTGACTCCTCGTCAGGCCAGACAACAGGTCAAATAATAAATGGAGGGATACAGAGAGAGGGAGCGAGACACCAAGTCTAGACAGCATATTTAGGGACCCTCCCTGATTACTTTGTTCTGTGCCATGTCTATAGGTAATTACCTCAACAAATGACTGGGAGCCCTGTCAAATCTGAGGCAAGTGAGAGGTGAAATAAATGAAAAAGTAAAAAAAATAAAATAATGAAATGAATGTTTCCATGCGCATATGTGTGTTTGTGTGAGTTGTCGTGCATGGATAAGGCGGGGCGTGAGATAAAGACCCACTTCTAAAAATATCTGCAGCGCTGTGCCACCATGAAAACCAGAAGATATTACCAATTAAGTGTGAACACGTTTTGATGCTTTATAAGTTAAACATAACTAAACAGTTGCCCTTTAGGGTAATATTCTACTAAAATAGCAAGTGAAAACAGTTGCTCTTTTAAATCAAATGTGGATGTGTTTGCAGGTAACAACAATACACAAGTCTGAGTATTACTCCAACTATGCAAGTTACAGTATATGAATTAGATAGTTGGATAAATGAATATATTGATTTTAAAATATTATATATATATATATATATATATATATATATATATATATATATATATATATATATATAAAGAATAATATTCTGTCAATGAAATGGGCAAACATGTTTGTTAATGCAGGTTTAATTGACCTGTATAGTTTATAATACTTGGCTTGTTGCCATATTGTGGCCATTTCTCTGGCACAAGAAGATGACATTGTCATTCTTAATCTCGCCTACAAAGCTCTGATTGGCTCTGTTGTTTTTCCAAGTGGGAAAATTGCTGTCAATGAGTACAACACTGTGCGTACTGTAGTATTTGAATCTCTGAAAAACAAAACTCAAAAATGTCAGCATTGATTCAGAGACTAATGTTAAAGTGCTGTGTTGGTGTTTCATAGATATTTAATTGCTTAAAGTGTTCACTTGGCTAATGCGCACTCTATGCACTAAATATAGTATTTGAATACTCCAAATACCTTACCCCAAATACAATGTGGTTTACAAGAGCTCCACCTTACCCACATTACTAACTGAATTCCTTTTGAGTTGCATTGGATGATTAGCGTATTAGCTTACATATTACTTTAGCCGGTCAGTGCACATCCCTCATGTGTTATCATATATTTAGTGACTGATGTGAAGGGAAATGGGTTTATAGCTGTGCATCACAACTATTTGCATGTCATTAAAACATTACTTTGAAATGTATTGACCGCAAATCTTAATATATAACAGAGGGGGATTTTAGCTACAAGTCGAGGGGTTTGAAATGTTACTTTTATTTCCTTAAATTGGATTTTTTTTTTTTTTTTTTTTTTTTATATCTTTCACAAATTTGCCAGTTCCCTATGCTGTGAAAATCTTGTTGGCCTAGGCATCTGTAATGGCTGCCTGTTCCAAGTCGTCACAGTGTGAAAGATGGATCTGGAAATAACCTTTAATAAAATGTTAGGCGCCAGTTGAAGCTTTATCTTAATTGTATGGAAAACAGCCATGCACTGCCTCATGCTGTAAAGATGGATTGATAGTGATGAACTGTGTTTGAAATGTTGGATCATTTTAGACGAGCCATAAAAATATGACTCTGGGTTGTTCTCAGTCATCAAGGTCATGGTTAACTAAGAAGGGTTTTATCAAGTCCAGTTTCCCTTGATTCAATCCTGTATATGTTTGCTTTTTTGTTTGTTTTTACCTTAAAATACCTGTTTTGAATATGTGTATCCATAAATTAATGTTTAAGAAGGTTAATTGATTTAATGATGATTAAAAATACAATTACAGTCATTGATGATAAAGACTGATTAATGAATGCAGATACATCCAGATAGGGAAAATCAAAAAAAAAAAACTATCAACAAAACATGAATACGTGATATGTTTAGATTCAGATATGATGAATTATGGCCAATAACACCTGGAAAAGGCAGATATTTGTTTAAGTGTTTGTATGCCTCTCTAATTATATCTTTGCTTTGTTTTTACACACTAACAAAACATTAACTTGTGTCAATGTCATTGGTTAAACACGGATTGATGCTTATCTATTATCAGTTCTTTCTGTTCCGATTATAGAGGGCTTTCACCTAACCTAACATTTCCTCTGGCAGCTATGAGATCCTCTCTTGGGCATTAAATATATGCTGGCGCCATGAGGGCTTGAAATGCAGCAACGTCTTTACAGCATAAAAAAAATTACCAGATAGGATTTCCTTTCGTACCAAAGAACTTCCAACCGTACTTAACACAAAAGTGATTGTTGCCTTTTTCATTATCATGAAATCCGGGCATTAGTTTGAAGCATTTATGAAAGGGGGAAACCTTTTTGATGGTTTAAGATATAACCCATTATCACAGGATTGTTCCCTTCACAACGCTTTTGATATGGAGTCTCACAGACACAAAGCCGTACTCACACACTCACTGATGAAGGGCAGATCATTTGCTGTAGTGCAGAAGGCGCCAACTGTCGTGTCTGGGCTTCAACCCTCTTTGTTGAATTTGCGAATATCTTGTCATTTTCCCGCAAGCGCATATCGATCACATCAGCAGAGTTTATTAAAATCACAGCAGTGACTGACAATGAGCATCACTGATTGCTTGTATGTTTAATTTACTTTAAAGATCTTAGTAGTTATAGCATGCCATTGGTTTTAATACTCACTTGGGATTGGTTATTTGGGAGTCGGTGCCTACCATTTTTATAGTCTATGGTGTCTATGGTGTACAGTACAGTATGTCATAGCTTCCAGTAGCATGCGGGTTCAAGAAGCTGACCAGACATTGGTAGCTTAATCCTTAAGCCTAAAGGGAAATTAAAACAATACATGTTTTTCCTCCCTCTACCTTCAGCAGCAAATTAAGCATCCTTAAGCAAGAAATGTACTCTGTGTGGAACTTTGGCCTGTAGCACTGCTTAAACAGCAAATATTTCCTGAATAAAAAAAACAACAAAAAAAACAGCACTTGTTTTGATTGAAGAAAAAAACAACACTTTAAATCTTGGCTAAACTGTCTGAAGTGGAGTGACTCCCTTATTTTATCCCTCTCATTTGCTTTGCCACCATAAACCCCTCTCCCACAAACCCTGGTCCCCACCCCTTTGCCCTTTCACACACACGCACACTCACTCAGCAATATTGCTTTGTCAGCCGACGTTTAGAAGATTAACCTTGAAATTGCCAAAGGGCATCCCAACTCCCCCCCGCCCTTAGCCTCTTCCCTCCCTGTTTCCCTCCCTGGAGCTCCCTCTCTGTGAATACTTGCGCAACAAGTGGCGCCGCTGTAGAGCCCCTTAGGTATTAGAGGGTTGAGTGGCGTCCCAGAGAGCCGTAATTACACCACCACTCAGGTGATTTAAAGGTCCGGGAACATTGCTGACCCATGCATGGCACCAAAAGTCCCACATTACACTGACACCTACCCATGTTCATGCTTTTTATTCTCCCATCTCACATGTAACAATTATACCAGCGTGACATTTTTATGTGCAAACATGAACACATCATTGTACATGTTTTGACAGAAGTGAAATGAACTTCATCACATCCCTGCCAACATTTAGTTTTTCCAGTTCTTTGGAGGCAATATTCTGCAATGCAGGTTAGATTTTCTTAGTACATAGATAAAATCACCTACTACAGTGAGTTCCTCAAGGCTTGCCTGTTTGTCTCCCTTCAAGAGGAAACACAGCTTTGTGATCATTTTTACAACTTTATTTTGATTACCAGTTCTGCTAAGTGGACAGAAAAGAATTAATTATATACCAATGGTACTTACAAGAACTTGGACTTACAGGGCTATACTTCATAGAAAGGGTTGATAATTGGGTTTGGTTAACTCTCCACCTCCTGCAGACATTGTGGTGACAACAGGGAATGTTTCTCTTTGAACAAGGTCAATGCTAATACTGGTTAATGGGAAGGGGATGTTCTTCTGCCCCTGTACTCAGCTCTCACCTCTCTTTACTTCTCTCTCTTATCTTCTCCCTCTTTTAGTTTAACAAGTTGTTGTGGCCGAGTGGTCACAGTGATTTACAGTATTAGGAATTTACTGGCGTGTGTCTGCACACTGAAACTTTCCCAACGGGAATCATTGAAGTTGTATCAAATCTCTGCCTCTCTGCACTTCATATCAGCTACTGTACCACGATGCACCAACAATATGCCCAGTTTTGAGCAGGCACAATGGTGCATGCAAACATTTGGTTGGCATAGGTTTGAGATTTTGCTGTACAGTATATCTGACAGAGAATCCCTGAAGTTCTCTGCCATCTTGGGCCATAAAACGAGTGTCATGGGAAAACATGCATGTGTAATGTTATGTTGGTGAAAGTAATGAATCCATTCATGTGTTTAAATCCTCCTCTTGCAGTCCACAGTGGTGGTGTTTCAGCTCTGGGAACTACATTTTAAAATATAATATAAACATGCCATTTGTTGAAGTGTTAATTGATTTAAAAAGGAGAGTGTAAGAAAGCGATAGCTTGAAAGACAAGTGTTAGTACAAAGAGAGATTATAAATAGTTTCCTTTCGCTTAAGGTTTTCTCAGCATTAGCAAATTAGGTATTAAAGTTTCCTTTCTTCCTGTTAAGATTTTGTTTCTGACAGCATTGGTTAAAGAAATGTGCCATTTCAGTTGTAATCCCTACAATTAAGGCAGTAGGTGCGGCTCCATTACCTCAGCAGGATTAGTAATGACCCAGGAGAGAATATAATTGCTTCTAAATTTGAAGTTGTAAAGTGCATGAAATACCTGAGGCTTAGCCTGCCGTCTCAGCAGTGGTTAGTTCATGGATTAACAGTTTTTTTTTTTTCTCTCTGTTTTCCAAACCAGGAGCTTTATGGTAGTTCTTGTATTTTATAATGCTGTTTGAACTTGTGACATATTCTCTACATGAAGATCTTTATGAGAGATCTGTAATCTTTAACACAGCTCTAAAAAGCTTATAATTTGAGATATATTCATAAAATATAATGTACTGTACAGATTAGGAGTGGGTGAGAGAATAAAATCCTCTATCACTCTATATTTAATTTTATACCACTTGATATATATTGTGATATAGTAAATTATATATTGTAATTTTTCCCAATGGGTATTGTTCTATATTATATAGAGTAGATACTATACCATGTTATACTGCACTACATAGTATATACTATATACTATCTATGGGCTATTAAATAGATATGCAAATTAATTTAATGTTTGCCATCATTTGTTTGAGTCTTAAACCCTTCTTTGCAAAAGATTTGTAATGGATTGGAAAAGTCAAAATAATTCATATATTGTTATGCAGTATCTAATATGAAATCAATAAAGATAATTAAGACATGATGGGACCTTAGGACCTAGCAAATATGTAAGAAAAGCATGTGAGTAAGATGAACATTTGCTTCCATGTATAGAATTGATACTGTTGTCACACCGGCCAGCGGGTGAAACTGTAACACCCTTCATTATTCAGGCCTGACATCTGTCCAAGTTGACTAGTACCATATAATTACAAGGCCTTTGACCAGCCATAATGGCCTTTTTAAGTCCTGTCTTTTGTCAGTGAGACATTTCCAAAGTGTCAATTAGTGACAATACAGCATTCAAAACTGACACTGTGCTGCTCAACAACTTACGTAACCATTGTTTAAATATAGGGATCTGACATGATTGTCACAAGTTGTATTTACTCGGAGGGGGGGACAAAGATAAGGTAAAGAGATTTCAAGCCATAGCTTAAATAAATAAACTTTGTTCCTACAGTTAATTCAAATATAGCATTCTGATGATTGGATGTACAGGATGCTGGTTTACATTATGGACACACTGTGTGATGTTGTCTCACCCACAAAGAAAGGTTCAAGAACATTCAATGTATTCAAGTCCAGCCTCAGACACTGTGTTGATTCTTTTATCTATACAATTAAAACCATCTGTCTTATAAGAGACAGATATTTGTCACCCCCAAGTTATTAAACCCTATTTCTGTATATTTTTTCAGAAATGGCCATTAAATGTATTAACATTTTGCAGTTACCTCTCTATAGCATAGTTTTTATTGTTAGTGGCGGAGTCTGCCATTCCAGCAGTAGATTCCAATTGCCTTCACACGTATGAAGGATTTAGAGGAAACGATGCATGACTAATCCTGTTGCCGTTTGTAATTTGATCTTGTTGTCAGCGTCATTGTGTCAGAGCTGTATTGAGTTACTGCTAATGCAAATTGAACAACTACTACGTTCACATTAAAAGCATTTAACTGGTGAAACACAGGATGGCTTTTGTTAAGTGTATATATATCACCGAGGTTAGTGTTGACCGTGATTGTTCATCAAAAATGCATATCAAACATCAGCTGATCAGTGATAAATATTAAAGGAAGTCATAGCTGACTAATTTATTAAAACAAATGTGAGTTTTTTTGGCTGCACTGTAACCACAAGTTCCTCTTCTATTGTATCGCTGATATAAATGGCTGGTCAAGGAATTACATTTTTCAATTCAATTTTATTCATTGAATTCATAACAGAAGTTACTTTACAGATAGAGTACGTCTACACCACAAACTATATTTTACAAAGACCCAACAATTCCCCCCAAGAGCAAGCAGTTGGTGCGACAGTGGTGAAGAAAAACTTCTTTTGTTTGAATGTTTTCTGTTGTATAAAACCTAATTTATTGTTACCACCAAATCATCCAGGACTCCACCACTTTCAGTAACACTTATTTTGTGTTCCACATTTCTGGTTTGTGTCTTGTAGTTATGTTCAAGAAAATACACTTGTTTCTATTGTGCTGGAGCATCAACAGCATTGATGTGATATGGTTCCATGGATAGGTATATAACATTGGTATCTCACATTTAAGAAAGCGCCCATGCCTGTGTGTCAATGAAGTTTCCATGATCATCCTGTCCAAGCCAAGTAACAATCAAAAAATTCTATTGAGACCATGTCATGAACTGTCATGCCTGAATCTGAGGCATGGATCTAGTTTCACTTCTCAGGCACATAAACACACATTTAGACAAACTTCTGCTTTAAAAAAAAACAACTGAATAATTTCCCCAGGCTTCATCATGTGACCTGTATTGTTAGTGTGAGAATGAGGCACCAATGTTCTAATTGAAGGAACAGTAGTAAAAGAAAAACGCCTGACAACCAACAGGATGTAAATTACACGGCAGCATGGCTTCATGTCGGCCTAAACCTGTCAACTGTCAATAGAGAGGAATACCAGACAGCCGTGTTGGAGTCTGTTTCGGAGAACAGAAGGGGTGTGTGTGTGTGTGTGAGTGAGAGAGAGAGAGAGAGAGAGAGCGAGAGAGAGAGAGAGAGAGAGAGAGAGAGAGAGAGAGAACGTGTCCACCGCATATACACTTTGTAACTCTAATTGGAAACATTCATTCATGCACAAGTGTGCTGCACAAACAAATTCTCACATATGCACACAGACCACTCCTTTGACAGCAAATTATTGATAAAAAAGGAGTTGTGTTCATGTTTGCCAATTCTCAGAAGCCGGTGTGATTATCACTTTAGCTATATTCTGCTTTGGTGTTACCTGTCTGTGGCATTATTGAGGACTGACAGGGATTGTTTTGCACCCTGTTGTGCATTTGTATTTGCTAGTTTAGTCAAAACAGAAAAAGACATTATAGCAGGGAGTTAATAGGGGTTACACACTGTACTTTGATTTCCTTGTTTCCTGTAAAATGGACCTCTAAGTTAACAAGCTGCCCTGTGAGGCTCAATACACAGAGTAACACAAAATTGTTGGATGTGTAGAATATGAGACAACTTAGCTACTTGTGGATGGACCGTACTACTACTATAAAGTTAGCCAGAGGTAAGGCCATGTTTTTACCTAAATTAAGCATTCATTATCTCAGACTCAGCTTGTCAAACTTAGTTCTGCATAATTTTTATTTGTCTGAGCTGTAATTTGTCAGACTCTGTGTACTCTGAATTGGAAGTTAACTTTAGCAAGTGCAAACATTTAGTATGTGTTAGCATGCTCACTCTATTTCCTAGTCCAAGCAGAGATTCTTTGTTGTGCAGCTGACGGAATATTTTTTCATCCAAATATCCAGAAAAAATATTTTAAGGATTCTGGAAATACCTTCAAAAAAGCAGTAAGTGTTACACAACCCTCTGCCTGGTTTTTATCTTTTAGGGAAATAAATTGTTACTAAAAAGTAATGGTAATACATAAGAGGTACAAACTGGTACTGACAGGAACTAAGGAATCAATCCTTAGTTTTTAGGTATTAAAAAGGACAAAGAAGACTTTGGTCCTATTCGTGGTGCCAGATAGAAACATTTGGCGACCACCAAAGTAATTGGTGTTCAGCCACCGTTACAACAAATTTGAGATGAAAGCAACTGGCTAATCCTGGATCAGTGTTTGACATCCACCCACACCTTGGATCTGGAAACAAATTCTTTTGTATCAGACTTAATCAGTTACTTTAGGTGCTTTATGTGAGCTATAAATTATGTCCATGTGTTAATATATTTATTGATTGATCCTTGCAAGTTGTATATGTTTTCAGTTGTTACACTTCTTCTAAAATAAATAATTAAATGTATTTAACCTGAAAAAGTGCCTCACTTAGATAAAAAATCTCATTTAAGGCAGTGTCCTTGACCGTTTCAAGGAATGTGGAATCAGATATGGGATACTTAAAAATTCTAAAAATAAATAAATACTTAAGATAGATAATAACATCATAAAACTATTAAGTGTTGATCACAATCAATAAAGTTGTGACCAACTAAAATAGACAAAAAAAAACATAATTGAAGTCTCCATAACTGAAAGGTAGGAGGTTTGTTTGACTTTCAACTCTTAAGGATTAATCTGTGAGCTGAAAGACTTGCAAATGCTAAGGCTAAAAGCACTAGCACAAATGTAAAACGTGTTTTCTTGTAGAAAAGGATTTGTTGACGTTACTCACAACTTTACTTATTATATCCACTTAGTTCTGCCACATGATTTTTGAATATGCAATAATTACTTCAAGGAAAAAAAATTTTAAAAATAAAAAAGATGCGGTGACCGAGGATGAATCTAGTTTACAAATAGTTCCAGTTGATTGCACAGAGACATAAACACAGTGGGACTATGGACTGCTACTTCTCAATCAGAAGTTGTGTCCTACCCATCTGCTGCATGGCAGTGTGTAATCAACCAGAGAGATTTTATTAGTCTCCAAACAGAGAACTGCTTTGATTAATGATGGAGTTCCCCTGGTCTCCCGTGCTCTAATTAACTAACCTCAATAGGTTTTTAGGCACACCCCCTGTTAACACCCAAAACAAGCATGAAAGGAGGAATGAATGCACATAATGAGCTTTTTTCAATACATTACAATTTAACTTTAATTTAACTTTTGTGCAGATTGCAACATATACTATCCACACTGTACTATCCACACTTGTTTGTGAACTTTACATGTCTGTTTAACCTTTAGTTGAAATATCCTGAAACCAGACCCCAGAACGTGTAGAGAAAGCAAGGACACGCACACACAAACTGTAATTTAGTAGGGAAATAACTCATGCACGATGGGGAGCTGCTATTGACCCTGTGTGTGTGTGTGTGTGTGTGTGTGTGTGTGTGTGTGTGTGTGTGTGTGTGTGTGTGTGTGTGTGTGTGTGTGTGTGTGTGTGTGTGTGTGTGTGTGTGTCAACTAAATTAAGAACTTATTAGGACTTAAAAACCCTATCCTATTTCATGCGGGGAACCTCTTGGGGGAAATGAGGTTTACTCTTCAAAGTCTGCGGCTTGGCTCTTTTTATGTTGTAACACTTAATATTTTATGTCGAAGTGATGGTTGGAGCATTTAGGAAGGTCATATGTCAAAGTTAGATGTTAAGGCTGCATGCATGGTCTATGCCAGTAGCTAATTATATGTGTAATGGATGTGATTGTCCTAACAAACAAGAAACAAATTACTTCCAATGAGCCAAGCTGGAAAATATTTTGATGTCTTCATTTCACACCAAAACACAATTTGTTTGGGCATGAAGTAACAACATTTCTTCTTTTTCTATTTGTTCAGTTGTTTGAAATTAAAAAGCAATGGTAAGGTAATTAGAACTCAAGATTAGAAGTGTCAAATGTATAGGCTACTCTATTTTAATGATATCAAGTCCTCAGGGCAGCATTGATGTTTACCTTCTTTATTTATCAAATTACAGCAACAACTAATGCTGTACTTACTACTGTAATATGTGATAATACATATAACAAAATGATAAGCAATATAAGCAAATTAGTGTTTTAACAGTATCATAGAGTTATAGTTTATTGCAAGGAAAGTTTCACACAGCTATAAATGTAGCAATAGGCTGGCATATAGCGTAGTCTTTCGAGATAACAAAGTGCCCAATCGGGGCCCCATTATCCCTGCAGTAAATACATCTTCTCATAAGCAGGCACAGAGGGGAAATGTTGTGCTGTCACAGGGTGGTTTGAAGCCACAGAGTTGGAAAAGGCCCCTCATGACTTAAGGTCTGTTACAAAAAAGACCACAGTCATGATTAAAAAGACTTTTAGTAGTTCTAGTCACTGCCAGTACTGCAAGTGTTTACACACGCCTTAATTGGGAATCAGGCTTTTGTAGACTGCAGTAAGGGAGTCATTCGACTACAAAGACAGCTGTCAAATAAATATACATCTTTGTAATTATTGGCTAACAGATTTGAAAGAGGATTTAACTTAAAGGTAATGTATGTAAAGTAAAAATAGAAAGACAGAAAGATGGGTAAATTAGTTGATGAAAGCCGTGCAGATGAATACAGATAATAATGTATAAATCATAATTTTTTTGAGCTCTTCTTAGTCATGTTTTATTCAATGGGCTCTTATATTATGAGCAAACTTCAGTGGAAATGCCTCTCCAACTCGTTCTATCTGTCATCATATTGCATTAGCTTTCTGCTCTAAATGCACCGAGGGACGATATCCGATTTCTTGCAGCGATGAGACAGAGATGGATTGTGAATCAAAAAGACAGACAGGTCGCTGGTGGAGACAGTCCTCATGTTCCTCTTCATAGCTGCTGCCAACAGGACAGCTTGGTCTCATTGTGTTATTTAGAGACTCTGACACAACAAGGAAACTCTACCTGTCTCCATTATGATGGATCACTCATAAATGCCGTGGCGTGGTTTCAAACAGGAGAACCTGTTTTGTGATTTTGTAAGCCTGTCACTTAATCTGTTCACTACTCATCCCTATTAAAACTGTCTCTAGAGATATATGCTGGAGAGGGTGTGTGTGTGTGTGTGTGTGTGTGTGTGTGTGTGTGTGTGTGTGTGTGTGTGTGTGTGTGTGTGTGTGTGTGTGTGTGTGTGTGTGTGTCTCTCTTTCTGTGTGTGGTGTGTGGTGAAGCTACGGGAATGGAAACAGACTGGTTTCTACATATTTTCAAATTGTAGTTTCCTGCTGTTGTTTGTTTTCTCTATTCAGACACAAACAGTTTAGTCTCTTCCCTCAAATTATGTAAAAATCAAAAGTGTGTTATTGTGAGTTGACATTTGTAAGTTTGGTCAATGCTCTCTGTGTCAGAGGGACTTTGGCTGGACAGGGAAGTGTAGAAAACAGTATTTCAAAGGGGACATATTATGCTTTTCCATGTTTTCTGTCATATCTACAATGTTATAATAATATTACTAATAATAATAACTTTTATTTATATAGCGCCTTACAAGAAACAAGGACACTTTACAGAATTAGAGGTTGTAGGCTGTGGTAAACAGGTATTGTTTCAGGATTTTTTTTAAAATATGTCCAGGGATGTAGCATTTCGGATATCTGCAGGAAGGGTGTTCCAGAGGGATGGGTCTGCAACACTGAAGGCTCTGTCTCCGAATAATAATAATGTTAGATTTTCATGTTAAACGTGGCCAAAACAAATAATGAGGTAAATGTATTTTAGACAAATCACTGTGAGCTAAAACGTTCAGATTTCCAACTATTCTGAATGCTCCAGTTTCAGCAGTTTTTTTTTACGCTCGGCTAAGTCTTACGCAACTCTAAGCCAGCCTGCTATGGTTGGTCATCTGCTCCAAGCATTGACATATATATAATGGACCAACAGATCCCCTTGCTCTGGATGGAGACCAGTGAAGGATATTAGAAGCACTTTTCCGGTGATGGCTGAGCGTTACTGCGCAGCCTCCAACTGAGAGAAACGACGTAAATGTGACGTGAGCAACCTGTCTGAAAGTTGTAAGTCTTCTGGTAGCTTTGCCAAAAGAAATCTCAATCATTCTGAATCTTGCAGAGACAGAGAGTGTAGGTATATGTAAGGAGATAACATAGGCACAGGCTAATTATTGCTAACTAAAATGCTAGTTAACATTAGTAATTAAACAGCTAATGTAAGTTGAAACTGCCTGCAAACTTCTTCTGTACTATACGGTAATTCCTCTACTATGCGACAGTAAGTTGCATGGTTATGACACAATTGTTAACCTATTTTTACAAAAACGCCTGCTACGGAGCCATACTGTGAGATACAAGGTAATGGAGCCTTTTATACATTGTCGTGTTTCTTTAGAAATAAACAATGGACAAATAAAGTCTTTAAACGTTTCAGATGTAAAGCTATTCGCTGTCAAAGTGACGTCAAAATGAATGGCAGTCAATGGAACGCTAACGGCGGGTGAGAGCTAGGTAGCATCAAAATGGCGCCATAGGAGGTACGCGTTGAGGAGAAAGGCTTACCCCCTTGCTAGTGACACGGAGTGGAGGCTCCAGAGTTTCCAGGAAGCATGCTGGCCAATCAGAGCAGTCTGGGCTTTTTTCGGGGGCTCCTACAGAGCATCTCATACAGAGGGTGATTACAGTTGCAGCAGCATTGGGCAGTAGGAGAAAAATAAAGTGTGTTCTTAACTAGTGCAAACACAAAATGCAAGTATAATCCTGAAAATGCTATATAATAGTTGCCCTTTAATATATAATGTTTGTATACTGTATGTACAAGTTGAGACAAACTTGTGCTACAGCAGGACCTTTTTGTCCTCATGTGATATCCAAGAGCTCCAAAAGTATCTATTGATGTGATGTCCTCCTTGATCTTTCTCCAGCCTTCTACTTACTCCTGGTACATGACTCTGACCTCTTCCCAGTCGATGCTTTGACCGGTCTCAGTCTGGTGAAGCTGATGCTGTCTGTTTTCTGGTTTTCATTCAGTCTCTTGTCCAGGATCGTTGCCGTTTGACACATGAAGCCAAACGCTCTGTTTCAGCTTGTAAGTGGACTACTTGTCAAGGTCAAGTCTGAACTTCCAGACTCCTATCAACTAGAGCTGGGTGATATGGAAAAAATCAAATACACGATATTGTTGACCAAATACATTGCGGCAATATTGTAGGGTTGACTATTGGTGCTTTCACAAAATATTTTCACAATGAGAGTTCAGATAAATAATCACCAATAATGTGGATACAATGACTAAGTGGGTAAAGACAAATAATAAAACAGCAGTAAGTCTGGTAAGTTCAGAAAACGACATCACTTTACTGTAAGGCAGCCTTTAAACCAGGAAAAGACAACACTTGTGTCATATCGCGATATTACGATATCCAAAATTTAAGACAATATCTAGCCTCATATATAAATATCGATATATTGCCCAGCCCTACCATCAACGTCTGGACGTTTTCATATAATTTAGTGTAACAGTAGTTTGACGTATTCTGCCAACCCTATCAGATCAGTGTACAAATTAGAGCTCAAGTGCACTTTTATTGACACCACTGTCATGCTCCAAATGTGTCGATTTAATTTTAAACTGGATGCTATTTAATTAATCAAAAATGCACAGTATTGTTACTTACAATACCTTCTTTGTTCAATACATAGTGATTATAGAATTTTTTTATGCTTAGGCTTGGTCTCTTTTTTTCCAGTAGTTTTGGTTTCATAGTTTGCATTCGTACTCTAATAATTTTTAGTTGTGGGGAAAACCCACGCAGACACGGGGAGAACATGCAAACTCTACACAGAAAGGCCCTGGACGACCAGGGTTCGAACCCGGTACCTTCTTGCTGTGAGGCCGCAGTGCTAAACATTGGGCCACCATGCTGCTAAAACTAACTATCTATCTTACCACTCGGAGGGGCAAAAGCTGGATGTTTCAACTATTTATTCATTACTTTTTTTTAGCTATTTTTAATTCTGCTCACTAGTTTCCAGGCACTTTCAATTAGAGTATATCTTTTTAATTAATCGCCAACTATAATAAAGAAAAGAACAAACTCTCTGATTCCATTTTCTTTAATGTGAAAATATTCTAGTTTCTTCACTCCTCTATGACAGTAAACTGAATATCTTTGAGTTTTGGACAAAACAAGACCTCTGAGGACGTCATCTTCGGCTTTGGGAAACACTGATCAACATTTTTCACAATTTTCGTTCATTTTTGAGACCAAACAACTAATCGACTATGAAAATAATTGTAAGTTGCAGCCATAGTCTCAATAGAAATGCAGTCCATTTAGTTTTACAGTGACTGGATGGTTGGATTAGTGTCCTATGCAGTCAGCTGTTCCTAGTAGTTTCTTGGTTATTGTGACAATAATCAGAATCAGAATCAGAAAGGGTTTTATTGCCAAGTACGTTTTTTAACACATACAAGGAATTTGTTTTGGTGTTGTTGGTGCACGTCACACATTCTCTAGATGGAATATTAAATAATATAAGTATAAACAATATAAGTATAAGTATATGTACACAGTATGTATTAAATAAAAAAAAAAGATATAAATAAAAAATATACCAACTAACCAAACCTATAACCAAACCTATAACCAAATGTGCCATATCATAATTTCTGTATCCACAATCTTTTGATGTAGCCTACCGTCTGTTAACTCCAGAAGTACCCGGAGTACCCCTTATTAAACACTCATCTATTTCTGTATTTTGTACTATTTCTTAGATGCAGAGTCAGGTCAGTAAATTATCTTGTGCAAGTTCTCCCCCTTGTGACAAGATGAGATTCTCACAACAGCATGTTCTTAGGAGATTCTGGTTAGATACATGTACACTTTTTCTTATATTGTTGCAGCATCTGAGTGCAGTTGAAAAACATGAGGAAAGATCGAAAAATCTTCAAAAGCCCAGTGTTACTTTATTTTCAATTCACACAAAGTCCTTGTCAGTACTCTGCTCTACAACCTTGATTCCTGAATAAACATGAAGAGCCAGCAGATGTCGCTGTGCTCCCTTTGACGATGATGACAGATGAGAAGAGTTCTCACTAACACTGAAAATGGTCACAGACTTTATTTATGAAACAGACAGAACAGTTATAATAAGTAACAAACATTGATTTCCTTTTTCTTTTTACAAACATTTTGGATCATTGGGAGCATCAGGGATTTGTTCCAAAAACAGGGTTGACCTAAGTGTGCCTAAAATAGTTAATAATGTATATGAATGTGATTTATAGAAGCTTAAATAGAATTACAGCTGAATAATGAAAAATGTCAGTTAATCAGAAATGAAATAAAAGAAAGGCTTTTTTGTGGTTCTGGTTCTCTAGCTTCTATTTGGTGTATCTGCTGCTATGTTGCAGAGGTTTTCAACCACTGCACCAGATTCAGGGCCTGTACAGTCCAGTGGATATTCATACCCCAACCACGTACTTCAGAGTTTGCTCCTCCTCTGGCTGCAGGACGTGTGTGTGTGTGTGTGTGTGTGTGTGTGTGTGTGTGTGTGTGTGTGTGTGTGTGTGTGCAGTCATAATTGCTGCAGATACAGGTCACACACAGACTCAGACACGCATAAGAGGACATGCCGCTCTGTGCACATACAGACAAAGTGTGACCAAACCAACATGGGTACAAAATGATTAAAGGGATATTTCACCGCTGGAAAGCTGAATATATCTTTAAATTGGGTCACTTATGTAGTATAAATGTGAGGAAAAAAAATTGAAATTGGTGCCTTCTAGGCCGAGAAAAGCCAGGAAATGTGTTTTTGGCTCATGTGGATAAAAAACACCAAATCCCAGAATGCACTTGCTTTGCTGCTTTGAGTTCACTCCCAAGCCACGCCTACCGTTTACAGACAGACAGACAGTGAGATGGTCAACTCAATTCAACTGTTTTATTGTCATTTCAACCATATACATGAAACGTTTCACCGTGGCTCAAGTGGTTACACAATTCAAATATATAAAAATGACATTATATAAAAACGACATACGAAACATATTATATGCAGCACTGTTGTTCAGCCTTGTTTCCACAACAACAAAAACACAGCAGTCTCTGAACTTGCGTTGGGAGTTTTGTTGAAGTTGGATGTAGTCCAGTTTGTTGTCCAAAGAGACACTTTCAAGCAGGATTGATGGGACAGGTGGCCGGCTAGCGTTAGCTTTCCACCTAGCTCATACTCCTGCATATGAGCTAGGGACATCCTCTGCGTTTCACCGCTGAGGATACCCCCTTACCGGTTAGCGTCATCGAGCAACACCGCAGGCTGATGTGCTGGTCTCCGTAGCAGGCGAAGCCTGGCACAGGTGGCTGGCTAGCGTTAGCTTTCCACCTAGCGCCAACTCCTTCCCTCATCCCGCTTTCCGCACACTGCTGAGGATGTCCCCTTACCAGCTAGCAATGTATCCCGGTGGTACATGTGTGCGGTACTTTGAATGCACATAATTGTTGTTCTAAAATTTCCTTCGGAATGAATAAATCTGTTTCTGCTGAGAAGCTAAGCGATGATTCAAGATGGCTGACACTCGTTTTTACCTCGGCAATCTCCGGAAAAAGCCAACAGTCCAACCCCCTATGGACTATGCGGAAGTACTGGCTGTAGTCCTACCGAAAATGTATACCAATGATGTAAGACGACGATTTTTGCATCATCGGTATACATTTTTCCAGACCCACAATACAGAGATCTCTCCTCTCAGGGGGACATGAGGGAGGGAAGCATGGTCATTCAAAAATACTACAGTGTTTCTGCTGATACAAAGCTTAATGCTAAATCGGTAAAGTATCCCAAATCACTGAGCACAATTTACTCTCCCCTGCTGGAATAGTATCCACAGCAAGTACACACACACACACACACACACACACACACACACACACACACACACACACACACACACACACACACACAAACTTCTCTCTCCCAAGAATGCATGTCCATTTGAAATAGAGAGAAAAAAGAGAAACCGAAAATACAGGGTAATGAAGAGAAAAAAGAGAAAGAGACTACAGCTTTAGGTGTTATTGGAGTGACGCCGCATAACAAAGTAAGTATTGATTTCACTCTCTCTTTCGCTTTCCTGATTGCCTCTTCAAGTATTAAGTCTAATGACACCGAGCAACTGATGAATATAACTGGTTTGTAAATTGGACAGCATCTTAAGTGCAGTTTAAGCAGGACCCTGAAACTGAAGCAGCTAAATGTAATTCATCCATTTTTAATTTTGTTATATAGGCCTACATCTGTGCTTTACCTAGGCTGTCACTCCCTATTAAATATGTAGGGCACTATATGTACTGTCTGCCATTTTATTTGAGTGTCCAGATTCTACGTGTGTAACTCTATCCACTCTTAAATGCCATAAAAAACATTCCACAATGCAATGCTATGAATTTTACAGATGCGAAAATTACAGTTGAGCGACCGTACACCGTTAGTGATGACACAAAATTATGATTAGAAAGTGTCCGAAATCATTTACTACTCACTATTGGGTAAACCTATTGTCTATTATATCGGGAGCAGTGAATGAGTAAACAAGGAAGTGATGTCGGGCACAGCCCTACTGTGACATGTCAGAATGTACTCTGTGAAAAGGCCTGTAATGATAAGTGCTTTTACTCTATAAGTTGCTAAATGTTAGATTTATTTTTATTGAACCCCAGTGAGCAATGATCCAACTTTGCTGTCTTAGGATCAGTGCATTTGTTTCTCACTCTGAGCTTGTGATGAGGTTGTGGTTGGTACATTTTGCATGAGTTTCCGTCCTCTTACTGGCCAGGAACAGTGGCCCAATTTCAGGGAAAAGCTTGCAGCACAGCAGGGGTCAGACAATGGAGACATCACTCGATGGAGAAAAAGAAAAAACTTTCCTCGAAAGATGTTTACATCTAGTGAAGTGTAGCTGTCCACAATGTAAAACCAACACAATGAGACGTGCTATGTATATATAAAATATGGATTATTTTTCAGGTTTACAGAGATTATACTACTCGCATGCTAGCTGTACAATGTTAATTGTGTTTAAAGTTGATATCGAGGGAGACTGATCTCATTTGAAACTTATAAAGATAAAGCACTATAAGGCTATGTTTTTAAAATCGGGGGAATGCAATAATAAATTAATAAAAATAACACTGTGTATCATGTTATTCATTAGGCTAATTAATTTCAATCAGCTTTCATTGTATGCACGTAAACAAGTCTTATGTCCCCAATAATTAGCCATAAATACCAACCTTCATGGATACTAAAAAGCAAAGAGCTCATTATTTTGCATTTGAGAAAATGGCAGAGTTGAAATGCAGCACAGAAATGTCACAGAATGAGAATCTGAGGTGCTTGTTGGATGGTCCAGGTAAGGTCAGAGGTATTGATTGGTGGCCTCCGTTTGGATATAACCAACCATAAATAATGTGTTGAGTGGCAAAAGATATAATGAGACTACTTCAGTGTATAAAGGCATCCAGATTAGGGGTGTAAGAAAAAATCAATACACTTGAGTATCGCGATATTTTATTTTGCAATACTGTATCGATTTTCAAAAAGGCAATATCGCTGAGACGCACCACTAGTGTCCTTGCCAAACAGTGCCTAGACACAGCCCTAATTCAGATACAGAAAATATGCGTTTTTTACCAAATCTTCATTTGATTTTACTATGTTGATTTTGTAGCCATTTTTCAAAATGTTATGGTCATTTTTATTGTAAGAGGTTAAGACAAACTGATACATAATGTATTGCTTGTTTTATTGACTCAGACTTCTACAGATGGTTGAACTGGTATGAGGGTGAGCAGGAACACCAACAATTTTATTTGTGAGTGAACAGTGATCATGCTGATCACAAAGAGACTAAAATCAGACCAGAGCTGGATGCAGTTTTGCGAATTAAAGAAGAATCGTGACTTGATGGCAGATTTGAGTGCCTTCTAGTTATTTTTGCTGACAAACAATTTAACCTGAGCTAGATGAGTATTTCTGACAACACACTCCTCCTTTGAATAATGAATTTCCACCTGTGTCTTTTCTTTGTTTTTCTCTTGTGTGTTTGCATTGATGTCTCTCCTTTGTCAGAGGGGCATGGCAAGTGACACATCTTATTACATATACAGTAAATAACCTGGGAGGTTTATAATGTGAGAGAAAGTGCTATATGTCACAGCAGGCAGTGCATGAAGTGAGCCTGTATTATGTTAATATCAGTATCTGCATAATACCTATACCCTAATGTTTTACTTCTAATGAACAGACAACCCTTAAAGCACACACTCGACCCATAGTCCACCTACGTAGGTGTTTTCACTTAATGTTGCCTGATAAGACCTCCTCTCAGGACTGTATGGGCGTGTACAGACTGTGCTTGATTGACAGCTCCCTCACTCTTCTGTTGGTTTTGTCACACAAGTCGGACAACATGCACTGTTTTCATTCCTAGCACATAAAGTTTGGTGACGTTACATAATGTGCTGCATAGCTCCACCCAACTTCCACCTATAATTAAACACATCTGAACATGGGATAGTTCCCATACGGAACTTTATGTGAATGAGGAAAAATAAATGGAAGTCTTTTTAATGTCTCTCCCACAGTGAGATAATTTCAGTTTAGTTTAATTACTCAAACATCTATGGGATTAGTAGCAGCTCTGATCAAAGCAGCTTCCCCTCTTCACACACTTAAGAGCTCTCTGAACCCATTAATCTGTACATCCCTTTCCATTTCCACGGATCCAGACATGTTCTGCCCGACATCCTGAGCTTGCCGTCAGCCTCGAGGCGGCACTTTACAGACTCCGTCTAACGGAGTGAGAGAGCCAGAGCCAGGGCATTATAAAACAACAGATTGGACAGGATTCAATAGATTCCAATATCGGAGGTAGGGAGTTATATGTATAAGGTAGGTACAAACATCAGGGTCATTTCCTTTTTCAGTAATTTTTGCAGTGTGTGTATTTGCAGCAGAGTGTGGTGGTAACAAAATTTTGTTGTGCAGTAGTTAAAAGTTCATCCACTGATTTCAAGAAATGATAACCGCTATGCAGGTTACATAACTATAACATAAGGGCAAACACCAAGTCTCTGCAGACAAAATGACACAGTGAGTACAAACAGGTCAAATGTGGGGCATTAATATAATTGTATTATCACAAAGAAGAACATAATTGGAAGAAAGCACACACATATGAGGAAAAAAATACCCCAAAAAGGAACAAAACACTTACAAAATAAAGTGTGACCTTGGCTTTCTAGCTGCCTGTTAAATGTTAATCCAGTTTACTGGCTTTTTGTCTCTGGTGTGGGTCCACCAAACTAAAGGATCAACAGTATATTTGTGTTCTGGGTTTAATATTCACATGGCTATGCCTTACAATAAAGTAGTAACATCCATTAATTGGCATTATTCCACCTGGGGACACAGGAAAGCTAAACAACATAATCAGGACTGATGTATTAGTGTGCTTCATACAGTAGTTTGTTCCACATGCTCTTGCCTGAGAAAACATGTCTGACAGCTATATAGCCACCTGCTAATATCTGCTCAATAGCTGTTGGCCAAAGGTCAAAATTCTCTTTTTAAGTGAGGAAATTATAAATTTTCTTTCCCCACATTCAGACATTGTTACTAATGGAAAGGTAAACACAATCCTGGAGGCAACCTCCACCAACCACAGCCTTCTCTTGACCGGTAAAAGGTTACATCAACTTGACACTTAAACAAAATTAAAATGCACTTAAACCTGCATTCAACTTGGAGAGAACAACCTGACAACCTATTATAGAGACATGAGTGTTTGCTGTCAGGGGTCACTCGTATGTTTTGTTGTTATGTTGCATTTAACACCCACACAATGTAGCTTCCACAGTAATCGCTTCGTTGCTTTCCTTCGTAGGTTCTTCTTTCTGATTAGCAACTGATTCTTAAGTGAGAGTTAATGGTGCGTGGCAAACTCGCCATTTTCTTCCTTGTCGTAACTATGGTGAATATGAACTGGTTGGCTGGGATTTTATTTGTTTAGTTTTATTTACTCATCATTCCTTTGCCCCTCTCTTCCTTTCTTACCGTTTCCTCTGTTTGTCTATCTTTTGAGATGAAAGGCAGGGTATCAGCCTCTCTCCCCTTTTCCAAAGCCAGTCAGTTGCAGACCCAAGCAGTGAGAGGGATTATCCCTCTATTTCTATTAGTCACACACTCATAAGCCATGTATCACTCTGAAGCTTTGTGTCAGCAACTCCACACCCGAAGTGGAGAGACTTCTCATTATTGGTGGATTGAGAGGTTTTAGCTTACACAGGGACAGCAATATTCAGAAAGTCAAGTCGTGTTTGAAGCAAGGCAAATGCATTTCACAGATTACGACATGGCGTAATATGTTTTAACTTTCATTGCTTCTATGACTCCTTAATTGGTATATTAGTTAAACTTAGATAAATGTGGATATATTAGAAATGGTCCTTAATTACACACATTTGTAAAGAATTGTTGTTAATATCTTTAAAGGGTGATTAACCACATACTTAGTGTTGGTGTATACATGTAATATTGGTTTTATTTTATTTTAGCAGTATAACAATTATCATAGCTTGATCATTGTTGCAGTTATATAAGGAAAGTGCTACTTCACCAATGACAAGTTGATGCATACATTTAGCCGTTCTTAAAGGCAGCATTTTACTGCAACGGTTTTGATAATTGCTGCCTGGAGTAGTTACCCACAGCAAACATACAACTGCTACCACCCCCTTCCTCTTCTGCAAACACACGCCATGTTGCCCTTCTCCTGCATTTTCCCTCATCCCTGTGATGACGATGGTGATGCATGTGTGTCTGTGTGTTGCTGTGATTTACTCACTTCAAATTACTTCCCTGGCAATTATCAACCATTTTGTGTGTGTGTGTGTGTGTGTGTGTGTGTGTGTAAGATTAAAACTTCATTATTTGTATGTCATATATATATATATATATGTATATATATATATATATATATATATATATATATATATATATATATATATATATATGTGTGTAAGTGAAAAGAAAACTGTGATACATTTTCTTTTAAAGATAATTTTTTTTGCCATTTTAGACCTTTTTTTCAGGGGTCTTCAACATTTTTTAGGCCAAGGACCCCTTAACTGAAAGAGATATAGAAGGGAACCCCTACTACATATATTGTATGAAATGAAGTTGCATAATAAATTGGGCCTACAATAACATGTAGGGTGGGCTAAAGCCTCTATACATACCTTTTTGTAATGTCAAACATACATGTAGCACGGTGAATCCTTAGGATTAACTGTATCTGTGGATGGCCTTAGTGACTACCTCACCGGCCAGTAAGCAGTGGGGGTTTATATGGAGGCCCCCCCTGCATTGACTCTGAGAACCCCCTAGGGGTCCCGGAACCCCTGTTGAAGATCCCTGCTTTATTTGATAGGACAGCTTAGACATAAAAGGGGGGAGAGAGAGTGGGAAACACATGTAGCAAAGAGCCGCAGGTCGGAACCAAACCCATGGCCGCTGCTGCGAGGACTAAGCCTCTGTACATGGGGTGCAAGCTCTACCAGGTGAGCTACCCTGGCACCCCACCGTGATACATTTTCACATTCATTCTTCAGGCACAGGAAACTGTTGATGACTGTTGAGTCTTTGTGCATTCAAATGTGAAAGAAGCTCCAAAGGCTGATGCAGAGGATAGTTTGATATGATTTAGTATACAGAAAGTCAATGTACCATGAAAAATCCTTTGGACAATGCTGCAGGGAGGAATAAACATTTAATGAATCATTCTTAGGTTTCTCCAAAGGCATATGAAACTGAAGTCAATCTTTGTCTCAGTGAACATCCTGTTTGTATTATCCTGTTTTCTGTGGTGCATCTCATTTTCAGTGATGTGACCAGATTTTTGCCTAAATGTAGTGCAATCACAGGAAACCTTCAGGTCTAATTCATTTAAATAAACACAACAGGAAATTCAGTGACCTATTTTCCATTGAAGTCCCTTGACTTACAAAAAAATGTTAATGTGAAAATCCATTCGATATAATACAATACAAAAAAGGTCTAAATTCACAAGTGTAATATCAGCAATGGCTTCGTTGTCTATTCAAGTGCCAAGTAAGCAGTGAGCCAGCATGCACAACCAGGACCCTGAAACTTAAGCAGCTAAATGGAAGATAGCCATCATTCATTTTATTATTTACACCTGTGATTTTCCAATTGTGACTTGTCAAAATGTCTTCTGTGAAAAAGACCATCAGTGTAACACTAAATGAAAATATCTTGATAGGTCAATGTGAATTGACAAATAAAACATAAGAACACACCACAAACATAGTAACATAATAAAAACAAAAAACGTAGACACACCGCTGTGTGATGGCAGTTTTTCTTTCTGCCTAATTGCATTTGATTTAGTATAAATGTATTGGTAACACTTTATAATAACCATAACCATTAATAAATGGTGAATTGATAATTCAACTTTAGGGACTGTTCGTTATTTATTTAAAGGGCCACCAGAGGAGTTTTGGGACCTTCAGCCAAAAAAGACATGACCCTCCCCTCGCCAGTAAAACAAATTCTATAACCTTCCAAAACAATTTTGAAAAAAGGCATGACCCTCCCCCAACAATTTATTGATACCTTCTGTACTGGTTTGTACTTTGCAAATATATATAGACTTCCATTGTTCTTTTACAGCCATACCATACATGACTAAACCTCTGCATTCTGATCTGACGCATCCCACTCCTCTGTTATGGTGTGGTGGCCATTTCAAAAGATTTACTCACTAAAATTGTTGTGGAAACACAATAAGCATGGAAACTAAATGCACAATTCCTGCATTACTGCATTACTTCAAATACTAAGTTACTCCTCTAGTAAACTAGTATTCACATGAAATAAAACAATAAAATATTGCGACCATTCAGCAAGGCACTCTGGGTAACATTCAACACACAAACTGGTTGTTATGGACTCGTCACTAGGCTTCCTCCACTTCGCCGTTTAAACAAAGTGGAATAAACATATAAAACCTTTATTGCAACCTTGGCACGGTAAGATGTCCAGACATAGTACAACAGTCATTTTTGTTTTTTGCGTCCTGCTGCTCCCATCGTCAGCCAGGAAATACTTTTTTTTTTACTAAAGCAGTATATGAAATCAGATGTATTACCTACCACCATGTAGTTGTTTTGTGTTATTTAAGATATTTATAAAATATCTCATCATGTCAGACGTAATTATTACACTCATTTTTTAAACAATGAAATTACCTGTTTCAGCCACCAGGGGAGCAGTGCTCCCTCTGCCCCCCAGCAAACTCATGGGTCAGACACATTTGGTAGCAAAGGAGGGCCGAGATGAAGAGCTACATGGAAAAATATGCACCAAACAAGCCACTTTGAAATGTTGCTGTTTCATGAATACAAAAGTTGGGTGACCCCCCCCCCCCTCTGGACTGAAAAATGTTGACCCTCCCCTCAGCAAAGAATAAAAAGACATGACCCTCCCCTATTTTCCTCCGGTGGTCCATTCCATAAATACCGAACGGTCCCTTAGTTAATTTTACTGATAATGATTAGTAATGTTATAATGTAATGTTATTATTAATTTAGTGTAATATAAAATAAGTTTATACATTTAGATTAGTTAATACTTTGTCAGTGGTTAATTGTTTTGTAAACCATCCATAAACATTATTTGGATGGCTATAATTAAAAAAAGTTGGCTGTTTGCAACTTTCAGTTTGTGTTCCATTGTGTATTCCAGCGGCCCCTTTGGACAAAAGCGGTAGTGTTTTTACTACACCTGCTGTTGTAAAGGTCTTTTCTTTACGGTGCTGTATTGCCCACTGTATTACTGAGTTAGTGTTGCGGGGAGGTCATATAGTTGCGTTGAATGTTTTGCTCGGACAGAAAATCAATAATTTACAATAAGAGAACACGTTACAGATTGATTTTCAAGTGTTGCTTACGGTAACTGAGCCTGGATCGTGAGCTAAATTGGGTAACGTTATCACTATCACTGTGTCACGAGCCAAAGCATTAAGAGTTTGTTGTAGCAGCCAATGTAATAATAACTATGATTTATATAGAGCATTTCATGGAACCCAAGTTCTTCTAAAGTTATTTTATGAATGAAATAGACGTGAAATATTAACGTGCCTTAGGGCCAATTCGGGATGGGTTTTAAATAATTTACAATCTCGTAATTGTCTCCATCTGTTGAAAGCCCGACCAAGTGTGATTGGGATTTCGCACGTTGTCTTTCACTTTCCCTTTTAGCTGTTCTTTGTTTATTTACTTTTTTGGAGTCATGGTTCCACCTGATGAACGTAAGTCCAATATGAAATTCTCCTTTTGCTCTGTTTTAGGTCTCTACCAACTCCTAAGGGAAATATCTGTCTCTTTAGCTCCCAAATGCTCCCCTATGTTCACTAGCTGCTAACTATGTCTGCCTGCTTTCAGTGTCATTTGATGCATAGGTATCACATAGATTGTAAGCCCATTTTAAAAAGGAACAGAAGTAAAAACAATGAATGAATTAGTAACACAATGAATGGACAAGATGAGGGCAAAACCAAAATGCAGAACAACTTAACCTAGTAGTTGTGGCTCTGAATGGCTGAGTGGCTTTCAATTTCACTTAGTCATGTAATAAGACGTCAGTGAACCTCATTCCTGATTCCCCACACATCTTTCTTTACAGGGATCAATATTGTTTCATGTTCTCCAGTGAATGTGCAAGAGGTTTAAATTTTGGACTTCTCTATTTTCTGTCACTTGATGTCAATATCGGTCTCACTAATAGATTAGATTTAGATGAAGTAGTTAACCTCAGCGTAGACTCTATTTATCTCACTCTACACAAACATACATTCAAGACTGATAGAAGTCAAAACCAAAATCAACTTTATGCTTTGAAATTTACTGCATACTTCTGCTGTGAACCCTGGAGCCTTTTACACTCACCCAGACTTGAATGCAGGCAAGGTGCACAGGTCCATTTCTTGTGAGTTACATTGTTCGCTCACAATTCTCATTACCGATGATTCATAGCTCAATTATCATGTTTTTTTTCAACACATGCAAAATAATGACTAGGTCGTAAGCACGTTGAATCAGTTACTGTTTGTGTGTGCTTGCACTTTAACAGAAAAATGTGTCTACACGGGTCTTAACGTGTTGACATGTGAATGCTGAGCTAAAACGTGACGATAGATCGCTTACACAATGGGTACATCCTCACCTGAGAAATAAGCATCTGGATCTACCATAAGTGACTTGTTTTTATTTTATTTATCCAGTATGACCACATCCACTCTGCTCTATGAATATATATTGAACCCTTAACACTTGTGGAATTCTCTCTTTTTTTGTGCTGAGGAATCTCTAGAGTCATTATCTCTAGGTCTCTGGGTCAGACTGAATCTGCCCTGTGGTGATAGGCAGGAGGGAGGTATCCAACACACAACAAAACAGTGTGTGTGTGTGTGTGTGTGTGTGTGTGTGTGTGTGTGTGTGTGTGTGTGTGTGTGTGTGTGTGTGTGTGTGTGTGTGTGTGTGTGTGGACATATTTTGTTGCTTGCTTGAGTGCACAGTGTGTGAGCCACCTGAGATTGTGATTTATAGGTGGATGACATGTGAAATAGAGGTCACTTTCACACTGAGCTATGTTCCAGTTATTACAACTCCATATTGATTAGTTTTGATTAGATTGAAGTGTTTTGTGTGCAGTTATGCTCATTATAGATCCACAGATGATATATAACTTAGGAATATAGACTGTAGAGGAGCATAGTACATCAGCTCCCTTCAGAAATCTGACATTGTGCAGCACACCTGAATCCAAAATGCCTCACTTTCCCCACCACCCCCCACCCACAGCACAGACTGAAAATTCTGATCCTGTCCTCTTTGGGCTGGCAGAGTCACAGGGCTGAGCGTGGAAAACCTGGAGGCGTCGGCACAGGGTCGGATGATTCATTTATCTTGGATAAAGCCTCCCACCTTCTCTTCAATAAGCTGATGCAGCTACATGAGTGCAGGAGTGCTTTAAGTGTTCATTTGTACCAACTGCCATCCGGCTTCACAAAGCTTTCTGCCACACGCAGTATTTCTTTCTACGCCTCCACTGGCTCTCTCTATTCTCACTGTAGTCCAAAGCAAACTATAACACTCATATACATTTTACATTAAATATGCATGTTAGCAGAATACTGTATCTTTGTGTAAATTTGTCTCAATATAATAAATATAATTAAATGTTATGAACAGCTAATGGTGCTTTTACCTTTTAAATGTACATCTCTCAATCTTAAACATTAACTGTGCACATCTGCACAGTTCTAGCATCTAGCCGTTCACAGGATCTACCATATACTTGTAGAATAATCTGGTTGAGTCTGAAATGATTAGATTTCAAAAGCTAAATTCTTTTTTTCCTATTAAAGTACAACCAATACTTCATCTCGTGATAATCTAAACGGCTTCCAGTGTACACTAAATCTAAAGATTCAAGTACTGGGAACGGAAATGAACATACTATACCAAAAAACAAGTGGTTGCCTTTAAATCTATCAGTGAATACCAGATGTATGTGTTGCATTATTCTCAGTTTGTCTGCGTTGTCCCTTTTTGCTCTGTTATCAATATGTTGTTCTGTGCAGATGCAATGACCTCATTTCCCCTGGAGTCATTAACGTTTTATCCATTTATCTAATCTAGCCTTTCTAATTAGGATACAGTGCAAGCAAAGGTTGAATTCAGTCCACATTAGCTGATAGAAATCAAATGATAAAGACCAACATCAACCTTAGATCTGGATATTTTGCTCAATACAAAAATAAAAAACAAGGTGGCACATGGGGAATGAAAAGATGGGCCCTTCAATTGTAAATGTTCTGAATTAATGTTTGTTGTAGTTTGTCTGATCCCTACAGCACGGAGATGAAAATATGTTCTGCTGTTTTAAAACATCTGGCTCCAGTAAAGTGGTAATTACTGAGCGAGAAGAGACAGAGAAACTTTGAAAGATTTGGAAGACATGAGGAAGGGAGAGGAAAATGAGGTAGGCACAGGAAGTGAAAGAAAGAAGGTGGGTGTGCTAGAAGGTGTTTATTATGTGGATATAGTATGAAACAGCAGGAATGTAACAGGCAATTTTAAGATGTTGTCAATGTTCAATAGCAGCCTTTCTACAACAGCTTGTAATTATCACACCCACACTTTTGACAAACGAAATAGTACCACTTAGAAAATACAAATCCAAGGTTCAAGCTTCAGGAACCAATGTGTCACAGATGTTTCTCTACAGTCCAAGACACTGATTTGGATGCTGGTATTGGAACAAACAATCCAGACGCACACACTTTCTGTCCCATTTTTCTAGAGAATAGGATAACCTCAACAGCAGAGGATAACTCCCTCCTGTGGAAAATAATTGCAGCTTTTTCTTAATTAAAATTGCGATTGAATGGGCTAAATGTGCCCTGATGTGCTGATGGCTCACAACACAGCATGACACACACAGAAGTCAAAAGTTAAAGAGGAGGGTAAGTCCATACACAAACACAGATACTAGAACAGCCATACTGTAATAATGTGTTATTATATGTCAGATGTATGTACCATTGAGCTTGTAAACTGTTGTGCAATGAAGGCCTGGCCAAGGTAGCAACATAGAACATTGCAGACGTTTTCTCCATGTCATTGCAGACCTGCTGTATTAAAATGCATTAGTTATGGTAATAAACTGGCAACTTATTGTATGTACCATATTGTATGTTAAACGCTATTGCCAGCTGCATTACCAAGAAGCTATAGTGTTAATAAGAGAGGGACAGAGAGCCTGTACTGTGGCTCTGGAGCACAGTTTGAGTGAAATCTGGTAATTTGAGCAAGAAGCAGCTGAGTCAGTGGTAGTGCATGGTTCAGGGGTTATAATTGTCTACAAGTAGCCTCATGCACACCTTTTCTGTAGAAAGCCTAGGAAAACACAAGCTAACTAAACACACAAGCACACTTCAAAACCAACAAAAGCTGCATGAGCTATCGACCTGTTGTGTATATATGTTTGCTTGCAGCTAGGGGCACGCATTGAAAATCTTAGGCAAGATAATATTACTACCAGCAGTGAAACCAGGACGACGCACACTGCAGGGATTAATCCACAGTGTACTGTTCAATAGGTTTATTAACATCCTGACAGCACATCTGTCTGGGTTAATTTGATACATTGTGTAGACAATGCTCTCAATCACAATCACAGGGGGTTTTTGTTCTTCAAGCAGTTTCTTTCAGCACTTTCACCTCTCTGGAAGGTGCGTCATAGTTTAATTAACTTTGAAATAATCAAAGTTAATTAAACAACGATTATGTTTTTTTTTTAATAAGCAGCAGAACATATGAATTTGCTTATTGTTTTTAGTGAAACCACAATAATACAAAGTCATGTTTAAGGCTGCATTATTACTTCCCTCTAATGTAACAGAGATTACTGCCTGTCATGGTTAAAGCCCTCTTTCTACTTCCAGAGGTTCTGATAAAAAAAAAACTGAAAAATGCAAACTGCTATGCACCACAGAGGATGTGGGGGCCAGAGCCAATAATTATGATTTCTCATGATCAAATTAATTCTGTGTGTGTGTGTGTGTGTGTGTGTGTGTGTGTGTGTGTGTGTGTGTGCGTCTGATCTTATAATCAGGCCCAGAATGGAGGCCAGAAGCTTCATCCCTTCACCTTCATTACCATTTACAACTGCAGCTTTAGATAACTACGCTGATTTCATCTATTGAAACAAAACCACAGATTTCTTCGTTTAATGACTTTGGATTGCATTCATGAGACTAGAGGTAACTTATTGAACCACAGACCATACTGAAGCGGTTGCAAATAGATATTTAACTTTCAGCATGTCAACAGCTGAGGTATGCAAGCTAAACATACATTGGTTTATGTAATGAAATTTAATAAAAATAATTTGTCAAAACAACCAAATCATTCAGCTAGCCAGCTGCAAGTTGACAATTATGTAACGAAAAGCATTACCATCAGTTTTCACATCAGTTAAAATAATAATTGAGTCGTGTAAGGCTGATGGGAATTAGTTTTGCAGTGTATTTGATTCCAAACCAAAGTATTGGACAAATTAAAATGAAAGGTCACCAACGTGATCACAGTGAATGTTTGTATCAAATTATGGCATGGATTGCTAATACAGTAGTTGTTGAGACATTTCCCTTGAAGTGGACATATTATGCTTTTCCATGTTTTCTTTCATACATACAATGTTATAATGTTGGATTTTAATGTTAAACGTCGCCAAAACATATTTCAGAGAAATCCCCATGAGCTAAAACGTTCAGTTTTCCAACTGTTCTGAACGCTCCAGTTTCAACAGTTTTTTTCTACTCTCAGCTAAGTGCGACTCTAAGCCGGCCTGCTATGATTGGTCATCTGCTCCAGGTAGGCAGGACTGGAGTGTTTTTTAAGCTACTACATTGTCACATGTAGGTACATGTTAACGACAGTAAAATATGTAATCTTGGCTGCCAGTGTTGTTAAATTCTCCCCAATTCCAGGTCACATTACTCCTGAAACATTTCCAGTTATGTAGTTCTGCTTTGTTCCATTACAATCTAACGTTAGCCTACTGCGTAATCTTGGCGGCAAATGTTGGTCATTTCTCCCCAATTTAGAGTCACATTACTGCTGGGACATGTCCGGTGTGTAGCTTTTGGTTTAGAAGCCTTGGTTCAAAGTCCTGCTATATACTCCATCGCAGTAGTTCCAGCTTGAACTAGTGAAACAACAGCGGGCACTCTGGCCAATCAGAGCAGACTGGGCTTTGTCAGGAGGGGGGCTTAAAGAGATAGGCACTCCAACATAGGATCTCATACATAGGGTGAATACATGTGCAGCAGCCATGGGCAGTATGAGAAAAATAAAGTTTTTTTTATAACATTAAAGCATGTGAACATGTTTTACACAAATACAAAATACAAGTATAAACATGGAAATGACATATAATAGTTGCCCTTTAAAACCACAAATGTCTACCTTATGGTGGCACAAGTGGAAAAGTCAGGGGATTTTCAAAGTCATCATCTGACCACCATGAATATCTGTACAAAATTTCATTTTGAGAGGTCAGCCTGGATAAAAAAAGTGCACCGACCGATAGAAACAACAGATCGATATTACCATCCAATCAGAATCAGAAATACTTTAATAATCGCAGGGGGAAATTATTTTTGTTACCACTCCAGGTATACAAACAACATATATTATCCAGACTTTTAACATATATATTAAAAACAAATATACAGTAATAATATATAAAATATGAAATGTACAGTGTTAATGTGCAACTAGTGCAATTAAAAAAAGAGAAATGATTGTCTATGTTGAGATGATTATAGTGCAATAAAAAAGAGAAGTGATTGTCTATGTTTGAGATGATTACAGGGAGGCGTTGTAAAGTTTAATGACCGCAGGCAGGAACGATTTCCTGTGGCGCTCTGTGGTGCATCTGGGTAAGAGTAGTCTTCTGCTGAAGGTGCTCCTCTGCTGGGCCAGTGTGTCATAGAGAGGGTGTGAGACATTATCCAAGATGGACTGAAGCCTGGACAGCATCCTCCTCTCAGCCACGGTCGTCAGTGTGTCCAGCTCTTCCCCCACGACATCACCAGCCCTCCTGATCAGTTTGTTCAGTCTGTTGGTGTCTGCGACCTTCATCCCACTGCCCCAGCATGTGACAGCGAAGAAGATAGCACTGGCCACAACAGACTGATAGAACATCTTCAGCATCGTCCGACAGATGTTAAAGGACCTCAGCCTCCTGAAGAAAAAGAGTCGACTTTGGTCCTTTTTGTAGACAGCCTCTGCGTTTCTAGTCCAGTCCAGCTTATTATTTAAGTACACCCCCAGATACTTATACTCCTCAACAGTGTCCACAGTGACCCCCTGGATAGAAACAGGGGTCCCAGATGATTTTGCCCTTCTCAGATCCACTACGAGCTCCTTCGTTTTTGTCACATTGAGCTGCAGATGGTTCAGCTCACTCCAAGTGACAAAGTTGCCCACAACAGTCCTGTCTTCATTCTCATCACCCTTTTCTATGCAGCCCACTGTTGCTGAGTCATCAGAAAACTTCTGAAGGTGGCAGGACTCAGTGCAATAGTTGAAGTCCGAGGTGAAGAGGGTGAAGAGGAAGGGAGAAGAGACAGTATGGCTAAAAAAAAAAGTCTCAGAAATGACAATGACATCTGAACTGCCAGCTGACTTGCATTCAGGGGCCAAGCTTCAAACAATACTTTGATCAATGCCTCGATGAAATGCTGTCAGGCTCAATTCTAGAAAGTTCTCTACATGTACATGCCTGTAATGTCTACATTGTGTTACAGGCATGGAGCAGACTCTGCTGGTCTTCATAGGTTTAATGGGAACAGTTTGGCTAGACTTTGGGTAACAGATTTTATAGCCATCTGCCGCAGTCTGTTATTCTGCATTTTCTGTTTGTTATATACAAGGAATTGGAGTTTGCTCATGTGAAATACATCAAGAGCTGTCAGTTGCCTTATCTGTCTTTATGGTTATGTTCTGCCTATGTGGGCTAAGCTACCCCAGAATTTTTTTGTTTTTTATCAATTGCATCACATATTTAAATGTATTAATGTATTATAGTGATTTAAATGTAATTATTTACAAATGGGAAGTGTTTATAAGGCATCATTTTGTTTAATACTGTGTTTTCCCCCTGAAGATAATGAAGATGTTGAGGTAATATATCATCTATGCCAACAATTTAGCAGAAATCCCCCTTTGTAAGGCACAGTAGAACAGAAAAGATTAAAATATTTACTATTCTTCCTATTCTGACATGTTGGCCACACACAAACAGATGGGAATGTGAAACCTCAGAAGACTCTATCTGTTTATAGAAAGCCGTTTATAACACCAAAAATGTATATAATTATTCCCTTTTATGACATACTATAACTCCCTCAGTTTAAGGCAGGAATTTAAGAACTGAAGCGCCAAACCAGAAGGATGATTGCCATGAAAGTAATTAATCCAGTTATAATGATCTCAGGCTGTCAAAAATTGAACTATGTCTGTACATGCAGCACCCAGAACAAAGGGTTTACCTTTTGCAAGCGTGAATTTGCTTCATTATCATCATGAGAGGTGAAGATTGGGCAAATGACACATGAAAAGAAGAGGTCAGTGCTTGCAGGCTCGAATGGCAAAACTATGCATTTGCATTGCTCACACTGATTGTTGAATTGACAGAGAAGGCACTTTATGAATAAATTAATTCTAAAAAAGATTTTCTTGGCACGGAGTGAAATTAAATTAGCCTGGATGCCAGCCGAATTTAGCCCCGCCCACAACATTCGAGGTCGGGAAGTTCACATTCTGACTAAAATCTGAGTAGGACCACGTCAGGCTAAAATTAAATACAGATGATAGATTGAAAGTGAAAAATATTTGTATCAATTTGAAAGATTGGCTGCATTTTCATGTTGTGTTTCAATAAAAAAAAAAAAAAAAATATAAATATATATATATATATATATATATATATATATATATATATATAATATTTTTATGAGTGCATCTGTCTTTGGCTTTGATGCAGCAGACTGGAATCTTGAAGGCCCTGATCACGTTCAAGGTTATTTTCAAACACAATTGGATTATATGCCACAGATTAAATTTATCGAGGACAACAGAGAATTGTGAGAAAGATATATATCATAATTTGCAGGATGGGGAGGTGGTTGGCTCTAAAAGCAAAGTGAGCAACACACCATACAGTAGGTGCAATATATTCAAATAAAGAGCACAGTAAGTGTTTGGGGCACAACTGACCACTCCTCCTTAGGTACTGGTGCAGCACATGTGTGGTTTACAATGATAACAGTGCCAGATTTTAAATCTGGCTTTTGGATTTAGTAAATGGTAACTTGTCGTTGAAACATTAGATGCTCCAGTAAACAGACCTGTTGCATTAAACCAATGTACATTACTATAGGTTATTTTTCAGAATATCTTACTTTTCACTTTACTCAACTCACAAAAGTAGCTGATCAGTGATTCAGTGTCCTTGAGCAGTGGCTTCATACAAGACATGACATCAATAATGTAAGTGGAGGAACGTATTTTTTGCACACACCTGTTTACATATTTCCACTCATTACACATCATATACACACACATACACACACACATTTGTTGTACGTGGATGTGAGTGTGGTGTGAGCTAGTCTGGATCTTCCGCCGGATGTTGGTTTCGGGAAACAACAACACATTTCGAGCTAGCAAGCTATTTGCTGAAAATGGCAAGTTTTGAAGAAAATTTGGATTGTGCAACAAGGCAGGCCTGCTTGGTTCCTTCAGGGAACGTTTGTAAAGTTTACAAAGTATATGTTTACGCCATTACTCTCTAACTGGGACGTTTTGGGACTGCTAGGGAGTTGCTATGGAAATAATACACATGGCGATACACTGGTAAAAGCAAATTATGTTTAACCTATAAAAACTGGCATTAAAGACTAACTCTAGTCTGAGACATTAATTGCAACTATTTTGGTATTACAGCTTTGGTAATGTCGTCTGCAATGTCAGGTATTTCACTAATCTTCGTTAGGGCTGGTTTGCTGAATACTCTGCTATTTGATCCCTCCTTTAACATGGGTTTTGTGCATTTTTACACCTGCTTGACTAAGACAATTAGTATTTGACATTGAAATAACTATCACAAATATTTAACCCATTTTGTGTCATTATATTTCTAAATAAAATGGGTAAAAATCGTTTGCATCACAAAAACTTAATTGGACTCTGGTGTTTTCACACCATTCTCTTCACTTTCAAATGCCAAAAGAATTTTTTAAGCTGTCTTTGTTGCTAAATTAACACGTTCTGTATACTCACACGGTCGTCTGGTAGCAGGTTTGTACATTAATTTGTGTTTACCCAGATTGTGATTTTCTTTTTCTCCTTTTTCTGTAATTGTGATGTTGGACATGATTTGCTGTTGGAGTGATCAGCTGTGAGCTCAGTCATGGTTAGAGCTGGGCGATATGGAGAAAATCAAATATCCCAATATTTTTGACCAAATACCTCGATATCGATATTGTGGCGTTGTTGTAGGGTCGACAATTGGTGCTTTCACAAAAATACGAGATGATATTACAATACAAATAATACAATGAGATTTTTGATAAATAATCATCAGTTATGTTGATATAATAACTATGTGGGTAAAGGCAAATAATGGAACAGCTAGAACAGTCTGGTGTGTTCAGAAAATTACATCACTTTACTGTAATGCAGCCTTTAAAACCAGGAAAAGACAACACTTGTGTCATATCAGGATATTACGATATCCAAAATTTAAGACGATATCTAGTCTCATATATCGATATCAATATATTGCCCAGCCTTAGTCATGGACATCATGATGGGCTGATTTCAGGAAGGTTGTAGCAACGACTAAACAGGATGCCAGTCAGCTTTACCGCTCTGTGTCTCTCTGTGTGTGTGTGTGTGTGTGTGTGTGTGTGTGTGTGTGTGTGTGTGTGTGTGTGTGTGTGTGTGTGTGTGTGTGTGTGTGTGTGTGTCTCTCTCTCTCTCTCTTTCTGTTCTGTCTCTTTCCCCCCATTAAAGCGGTTTGTTTGAGGAGTTTTTCCTTATCCAAAGCGAGGTTTGAAATGGACAAAGAGTGTCATATGCTATTCAGATTGTAAAGCCCCCTGAGGAAAACTTGTGATATTGGACTAAACTTGACTTGACTTGCTTGACACCTCAAGCTACAAGCTGCTCAAGGTGGACTGCTTATCCAGATGAATGACCAGAGTTTGGTTATGGAAATTGTTCAGTTGAGCCAGCCAAAAGGCAAAATGTTCCCAAACTGGAATCATGATTCCCACATGCACAGTTTTCTGTATGCAGGAAGTGAGTGATGCAGTGCAATGATCTTCTCCCTTACAGTCCAGTCTAAATCATACTTTGTTATCGGTTTATGTGGGCTACTCCCAGAGGTTTTCTGGCACTGTTGTAGATGACTGTTGAAGAAGAGATCCTGCAACCAAGTGGTGTTATTGAATAGCTCTTCACAATGCATTTATCTTTCTTTCATCTCTTTCAGCATTCGCGTTACCTGCACTTCTAGTACTTCCTCTAATCAAACACCTCTCTTCCTGCTGCTCGTCTCTTCTCCTGAGAGTCTCTCTTTCTGTGTAGTAGTATATGTTTTTTTCAGTAGTCTCTATCTGGTTTTCAGGACAGTTTCTCTGATACCACACACTTTCATATGATAATTCAAAAGGCATTATTCAGTACTATTGTTCAAGGTGTTTTGATGTATGGACAGATGCACACAGAGCAGGTATGACAGTAAGGATGAAACATGAACAGGAGAGGCCCATACTAAAAAATAACTTGGACTTGATTGGAGATGGGCAAAATGCATTTTATTGTATCTTAAAGGCTGAACATGCTAAACTTTGAATTTCATAACTAATGCTTATGCTTGCATAGTGCTTCATCCTGTGGGACTAAGTATAGGTATTTTATTATATAACAACACCTACTAATAAAGCACTCAACATTTGTTTAATGTAGTCTTAGAGATACATCCTACTTTTCACATTGAAATGTTAAATCTCTGTAAATCAAGGGAGAATAAAAATATGTTCATAAAGGCTGAACACCTCGTCTGCAGTACTTTTTAAGGATTCCACATGTTTTATTTCATGTAAATAGTGAAAATATTACCCTAAACCTATAATTTAAGTAAATCCAGGTATGGGTGTCTTGTAAAATTGTATAAAATTTGAAATAAGGTAAGACTTAAATGTGTCTCATAGCCAAAGACTGTATTTTCATTTGCCTACCACATACCACATTCCATCGCCCCAAACTCAATCTTTAAGATATTTCATTTCCACATTCAGTTTGGTTGTTCAAGGGAGATTAGGTTTATCAGCAGAGCAATTACCATTTCAAAAAAGAGCCTGTGGTCGTATTTAAACATAAGGATGATGTGAGAGAGAATTCTTCTGATACCACATTTCCTTCTCTGAATTTTACTCTAACAGAGCGGTAAACAGATTAGGGGGATTATAAAAAGCTCTCCTTCGCTCCTCGGTGCCCATACACAGACTGACATAATAGTCGTACTCTAATGTATTGTCTGGAAATGTGCCGGAATGCGTCATTCATTTTTGTGGTGATAAACTGAAAAAATCTTGAAAGGCGCACTCTGACGGCAGTGCTGCAGCTACAGTGGGTGTTAATAGGGCACAAAGAAAGAGTATTAGATATAAAAAAGGAAATGGGGAAAGTTGGCCTGTATGGAATGATTTTATTTTTCTTTGTCAATATTACAACCATGTGCATGAGGCCATACAGGGTCACTGATCAAAATCAGAAATATATGGGGCATAGCAGTCACAATAAAAACAGTAAGAGAAAAAGGAAAAAGCAAGTACTGCAAGTCAAGAATCACGATCATAAAATAGAAAAGTTTACAATAAAAAGATATGTTTTAAAATGAAAAGAGCAAGTTATACAACTTCTAATACACTTTTCATTCAAGGAAGCATGGCATTATTTTGGAAATCTGAAAACTGTAATGATTAAAAAGAAAAATAAGATAAAAACATTCATGACTGAGAAACTACATTTCATATGATGATGCATTAAAGGTCCCATGGCATGAAAATTTCACTTTATGAGGTTTTTTAACAATAATATGCATTCCCCCAGCCTGTCTATGGTCCCCCAGTGGCTTGAAATGGCGATAGGTGTAAACCGAGCCCTGGGTATCCTGCTCTGCCTCTAAGAAAATGAAAGCTCAGACAGGCCGATCTGGAATCTTCTCCTTATGAGGTCATAAGGAGCAAGGTTACCTCCCCTTTCTCTGCTTTGCCCACCCAGAGAATTTGGCCCACCCATGAGAGAGAGAGAGACATCATGGCTTCAAACGAGCATAGTGGTAGTTGGTCAAGGCCACACCCCCACCCCGCCACCCCCTCTCCTCCTCAATAGCTACAGACACAGAAATGGCACATCCTAAGTAAAGCTCATTGAGGGACTGGCTCTAGTGGCTGTAATTCTGCAACAAGGCTGAATGTCCAAAGCCTTCAGCGTTTCAAGTCTAATGTATCTTACTTCTTTGAACTGAAGGTAATATGCAATAGATCACATTTAAAAGTATATTCCCAAGTGCAATACAGCAAGGTTAAGTCAAGTCAAGTCAAATTTATTTATATAGCACATTTAAAACAGCCAAAGTTGACCATAGTACTGTACAAATTGAAGTGCACAACACAACCACAAAAATCAAGCAAAAGGAGTAAAAAAATGCAAAAAATACAGTACTAGATTATATTAAGATACTACAAACCTCTAATAGCAACCAAAGGCCATTGAGAACAAATATGTTTTGAGATGTGTTTTAAAACTGTCAATGGAGGGGGAACATCTGAGACAAAGTGGGAGACTATTCCAAAGCTTTGGAGCTGCCACAGAAAAGGCACAATCTTCCTTACCCACTAACCTCGATCGAGGAACAGTTAAAAATAATTGATTCGAGGATCTAAGAGGCCTGCAATTGGAGTAGGGGCTAAGGAGTTCTGAAATATACTGAGGAGCCTGACTTAAGCAGTGTAGATATATAGCTGTAGGCTGGTTTGAACTTGGAAGGCAGACATAGAATGGAATACGGCTTTATTGTCCAGCTGAGGCCAGAAGATTCTCTTTGGTCTCACCCAAATAGATAAAAAAAAAAAAAATGCAATGTTACCTCCTTTCTTCTTACCCCTTGTGTTTTTTCACTTCAATCAAACTTTGAGCCTGAACTTATTTGTATTCCTCCATTATCGCTACCTTTAGAATTGTGTACTTGAAGGACCTGTCTAGATTTTCTTCTGAAGACTTATTTAGGAGAAAAGTGTAGAAATAATATCTAATGTCTGCACATCTGGATTTAGAAGATAATTCAAACAGTGACAGCTGTTTAGCAAAGACATTTACACTGATACATACTGTATGAAGGATGTTTTATCTTTCTACAAACACAAGCTGGCCCTGGACGTGGGTCATTTACTGTTTGTTTTGAATTGGTGAAGTGGAAGGTCATTAAGTAAGCAAAATGTCCACATATGAGGCTAATTGTGCCATTAACGCCAGATACAGTACATGCTGTGCGCTTTGTCTGTAGCAGATGGGCACAATCATAACAAGGAGTTTTATTTATTCAGGCTTGTTTACTGTCTAAAAAGTGCTACTAGATTGTTAATTTTAGATGTATAAGGCTGATTGTTGGACTAATTAATGCATGGTTGGATGGAAAGGATGAATTGACTCCAAGATTAGAAAACATCAACAGAATAAATAATCCAACAAATGAATCTATGGACAGTGATTTATCTAGTTTACCTCCCTCGGCGTCAGACATGTCAGCGGAGAACTGCTTGCTGAACAGTTTCTCCTTGGATGCTTCCATCCAGTTCTGAATCTGCCAGCAATGTCAGCCTCAGGATGTCAAAAGGACACCAAAGTCATTTGTGTGTGTGTGTGTGTGTGTGTGTGTGTGTGTGTGTGTGTGTGTGTGTGTGTGTGTGTGTGTGTGTGTGTGTGTGTGTGTGTGTGTCTTGACCTCTGTGAGATTGTGTGTCGTCGATTTCATGATATTTCAGATAGAGTAACAAGACCTAGCATTTGTGAAGGAGTTAACATGGTGAACATTTGCATCAAAGTCACAGAGCACTCCAGGCATGTGTGGCCAGTCACATCAGGTTTTGTAGTAAAAGAGTGTGCACATGTAACATTTTGTCTTCTATCTTTTTTTGTATCTGTTGTTTTTACTCCAAAATAGAAGAAAAATCAGCCTATCACTTTATTTGTTAATGAGTTCAGCCGCAAAGCAAAATAATTCTGTTTGATTGATTGAAAAATGGTAAAACAATAATAATTTAAAGAATGAAATAAAGGTTGATATTGTTTTTTTTCTTTCACCTGAGGATTGACTTAGTTTAAGTTTTCCAGTAGCCAGTCACGTCAGCCTCAGGTCTGTGAGACAGACAAAATGTATGTCTGTGTGTGTAATAGGTAGAGACTGAGGCAGTCAGACAGTGAGGTTCTTGTGCTCGCTGTGTGTGTGTGTGTGTGTGTGTGTGTGTGTGTGTGTGTGTGTGTGTGTGTGTGTGTGTGTGTGTGTGTGTGTGTGTGTGTGTGTGTCCTGTGTGCAAATCAGAACATATCTGTACCCACTGCATGTTACTGTGTCTGTCAGAGTAAGATCTTGAGTCGATGGAGCAAACCTGTCATGTCACGAGTATGAGATCAGATGGATAGGCCAAGAGAGAGAAAGAAAAAGGGACAGCCTTTTTTCTGGATGTATATCTCATATGTGAGCTGCTGTAGCATCACATATGGTTTATGATTCAATGTATCATGTTCATATTGTAAAACGGACTGCTAATCCTCCATACATCTTCACCATATGGGGCATGAGACACAACTATAGTATTTCTGTAATAATCATTTGCACAGTTAAATTCCAGTTTTTCCTGCCTTTTCAAATGAGTAGATTTAGGATTACTTAACAAATTAGGCAATTGGACCAAAAAAGAAAGTGCCGCATCCCTCAAGGCAGATGTGATTAAATGCCACAAATAATGTGATACATTTTGTAGCACTCAAACAACAGCAGTATCAGAAATGTTGGTTCTGTACAAAGTGCAATTACGCTAGTAATGCTGTATTCAAATGCAGTTACTGTATATATCTGGGAGTTTCAATCTAAAGGAAATGTTTTTACAAAGAGAAAAACATTGTATTAGTCTGGTATTCTAAGTGGCTAATATTTAGTTCACATCGGTTGAGGCCTATGAATGTGGTGAAAAAAGAATGCTAGAATGTATGTGTGTTATCAATATACTCTTTTTTATTGTTAGGTACATGCAAATGATTTCTCCCTTGTAGGTGTGAACATACTGATAGCCAAGTGCCTGTGGATTTTATATTTTTGTCATAGTTCATTTCATCAAAGCCTGCTGGGCTTTAATGAAATAGCTTCATTATTTTTGTTACACAATTAAAGCATCTTAATTTTTTTTCTCCTGAATGTAATTGGAGAACCATTTATATGTTAATTAGAAGCCAGATGCACATTTTGTCTTTATTCTCTGCCCAAAATGTCTTTGTCATTTATTCTAAAAGACGTGATCAACCAGTGATCCAGCTTACCAAAGGATGATAACAGCCTACTGAGCCAACTATGGTAGTGAGAACAACTGATAACGCCCATTTAATCGTTGTTTTCTTTTCTTTTTATATATATTTTTATCCCATTCTGCACCTGTGGTAGTCACTATGTCAACTCTCCGCAGGATATTCAAAATAGCAACTGCCGACTTCAGGAGAATTCTGTGGTTTCTCCCCTCACGCTTTTAGCTTCAGTGTCTCTGCAAGTTTTTTTTATGACTAAAGCTTTTTTTTAAAAAGAAATGACAATGTAACGATTTAATCTGAATTGAGAGCTTCCCCTTCTATCTATATTTGATTACATCGTTGGGAAACAGGTTTACTGTATGTATGGAAAATATTATCTGACCATGTTGTCTTTGTGTTGTCTCTGGTTGGGTTCTATATATAAAGAAGCACATTAGCCTAGTGTGCAGGAGAAAACCTTTACTCATCAACAAGTGACCAGATCATCCTCTCCTTTCTTCTTTCTAAAAGTAGAGTGTGTTCTCACTCTGTAATTATCTTGCTTCCTCTGTGGTTAATCCACAGAGTGACTCACCCTGCTTTCCTTTTGCTCCTCATGTTTTATTCTCCATATTACTTCTGGCATCTTCTTCCTACTAATTTATTTATTTATTTATACAGTTTAAAGTTACAGGGACAGTGCACATTAATAGACATTTTTTGTAAATGTGCCATTTTGGCCATCTTGGCAAAATTTTAACTGCAGTCCCTGGGTAGGTGTAATAACACATTACACATACAGCAATACTATAGCAGAGCACATTTCATAAGAACACATGAACATTTTTAAAACAAGGACAACCATACCTAAAACATATATACATTCTAAATATATATATATATATGTGTGTGTGTGTGTGTGTGTGTGTGTGTGTGTGTGTGTGTGTGTGTGTGTGTGTGTGTGTGTGTGTGTGTGAGACAATCAAGCTCCTATATAGGATTATGGTCACATGATGTTTGATTGCATTTTAACCATGACTTTGAATCAATTTTAAATGAATGAATGAATGTGTCACAGTCTCTGATGAGTGACGGCAGACTTATCAGAGATTATGATTTCTTAGGCAGTAACAATAGTTTCAGTGTTGTACACAAGGCTTGTGCCCATCCCTGGTTTCTGCCATGGTTGTAGAAATGATGAGTGGAAAATATGGTCGCCCCTGTTTCTGATGCAGAATCCATGGTACTATATATTTGAAGGAAGAGAGTTTCTTTTTAAACAGACTAGTTGAATGCGTAAGGTTTTTATTGAAGTTCAGCAGCAAATCAGTAGGGAAGAGATAACCTACCTGGCTATTTCCCTCTGTCTCACTTTCTCTCTGATCAGGTTTCATTGTCAGATGCCGGTGGGATGAGACAGATATGCTGATGAATGAAGTCCCAATCACAGGACAATTAGAGGGGGAAGTGAAGAGAAAAGAAAAGAATAGAGGACAGAGGATGGTTGAAGAAAGTTATATGATATAGTCACTTGAAAACTTGTCGTTATTCAAATCTCCAGAAAATAGCTTTGTTAAGATATATGCATAAACTGATAATGACTAGGCAAAGATGGTTTGATTTATTATGGTTGTTGAATGAACCATACACATCATCAATAATCCAGTGAGTTGAAGCCAGCACAAAATTGCATTTGTTAATTTTCCATTTAGTAAAGGGATTAGCTGATTAATCAATTAGTCAATTCAAAAACCTACTCAGTCTACTCATCTAAACAGTTAAATATAATATAATGCAGTCCACATCAATAGCCATGCAATAAGTACTACCTCTCTGAAGTTTTGTTTAAACGATGCTATTATTATTATAGTATTTGTATTAGATTGCATCACACAATGAAGTTTAATTTTACATTGTTAGACAAAATCCTGTGAAGACTAACTTGATTGAACCCTGGTTTCAACATTTTCTTTCTGTTTGTTTTGCTATGACGACCACAGCGGTCTATTTCTATTTTAGCTAAAGGTTTAAATAACCTAAAATGCTATTTTTATTCATTGGACAGACACAGTTACGGTCTGAGATTATTTCCTAAATTGATCATTTGAGGGATCAGATTGTTCTGGACCAATCACTGGAGCAGAGTGATTTGGTAGAGCTGGGTGATAGGTAGAAAATCAAATATCACAATATTGTTGACCATATACATCGATGTTGATACTGCGGCGATATTGTTGAGTTGACTATTGGTGCTTTCACAAAGTATTTACACAATGAGATTTTAGATAAATAATCATCAGTAATGTGGATAAAATGACTAAGTGGGTAAAGGCAAATAATAGAACAGCAGTAAGTCTGGTAAGAAAAATTACATCACTTTACTGTAATGCAGCCTTTAAAACCAGGAAAAGACAACACTTATGTCATATCACGATATTACGATATCCAAATTTGAGACGATATCTAGCTTCATATATCGATGACGATATAATATCGATATATTGCCCATCACTGTGATTTGGTGTCATGACTACAATTAAACAGTACCTTGTCCATGTTGGCAGGTCCAGCCTCTTTAGAATAAGCATGAGTCATAAAATGAACACACTTGTAGCCAGCAAGTGCACACGAAATGCACCCAGGCTGGTATTTAAATCTGTCATCTCTTAGTAATTTAGTAATCCCTGCTCTCACAGAGCACAGTTTGCTGTCTGCATCGCGGTGTTTTGGCATCCATTCCTAAATATGACTGACATCTGACCAGGGATTATACCATTGCCCCAGTTTCACTCAGACCGTTGAGCAGAGAGTGCTGTGTCGCAAATAAGCTCCACAGACTACACAAAGATCAGTGTGTGTGTGTGTGTGTGTGTGTGTGTGTGTGTGTGTGTGTGTGTGTGTGTGTGTGTGTGTGTGTGTGTGTGTGTGTGTGTGTGTGTGAGTGACCGCCTGAATGTCTGAATTAATTCATATTCCTTTGTGTGTGTGTTTGCCTCTTAATGTGATCAAGCATGAATGTCCAAACAAATTCACTCAAGTCTATGTGAGCATATGTTTATTGCTGAGGAACATACACCAACGTTTGCTTTCATACAGTGAGTGTGTGTCTGTGCATGTCTAAGGTAGTTAAAAAAACTACAAAAAACTGTAGGCATGACAAATGTATTTGCGGACCTATGATCTAATTAATTTTCTTTCCTGAAATAATATAAATAATACAAACCCAGTACACTGTTGAGCCATCATTTCTGTTTATTGTCATAACAAATGCTGCAGACAGCCAGATTATTATGCTCTGATGCCACTCCCTGAGAAAGAGGCAGGATTTACATCCCTTAACCCAGACATTTATATTCTAAATAATTGAACTGTGCTCAGTATTTTGAATATCATATGTACCAAACTCAGCAGGAGTGCCCCAGCAGCAGTAAGGGTTTGTGGACATAACTGACATCCCCCTAAATGGGTGGAAGAAACTAGGCCAGGAGAAAGTATGAACACACACTGACAGGGAGACACACTTAAATGCATTAACATTTGAACATATATATGCTGATTTAACTTAGCAAACTACACTTTCATTATGGCAGACTGCATTTAAATATGATAGATACACCCTGACCATCATCAGGGTCACTATTATCATTTAATGCTGTAGATTAGTACTGTATATTTTCTTAAGTATATCGTGGCTGGCTCACTAACATCAATAGTCCGACAGGCAGGCCAGCACACCAGTGGACTGTGAGGTAAAGGGTGGTGTGCTGTGAGAGACCAACTGTAGCTGATAGGTCATAGTTACCATCACTTGTGATCACAAGAGTAACCCTTTCTATCACCAAAGAGGCCTTGACACTGAACCTTTCGGTTTCTGTATATGCCTGAATGTGATGTTCATTTCTCATTTACAGTACAATATTTTTGCCTGTTCCAGGTCCAGTTATCTCTCTTACAGTAGACTAGGGTTGCTAATGCTGGCTATAGTAAATACAAGTATAGTCCTGATAAGGGTCAGACAGCCTACTATACATCCCTGAAACTTGGGAAATGTAATGGCAAAAATTACAGTTAAGCATGATTCCTTATATTCTTATGTTTTATTTGTGCTTTGGTTTTTCTTACAATACTGAAAGAGAGTTTCTCATTCCCACATGTAGATTCTGATTCTAACTAAGTGAGAATCACAAAGTCTGGAACATAATGTGAGCACTGTTTGTCTGAACAGATAGGGGCTACAAGGTCACCCTAAAACTATCTCTCTTGATACATTCAGTTTTACCATGCCAGTTGAGATGCAACTGGGGGGGTGAAAGTCGTAGCTCCAAGATGTCGCTTGCGTTTCTTGATTGTCTTCATTGCCTGTGAGAAACACAGAGTCATAATAAGCCAAGTGTGTGTGTTCGGTCACTCTGAAGATGTATTTAAGCTCAGTGCTTCTGTTCACTCATTTGAAGAGACTTTTCACACCAGTGCTGCGTGCCTCTTGTGAACCGTGTGCTTCCTATATTTGCAAATATATTTAATAAAATACAAAAACCTAACTTGGTTTAGTCTATGACTGTTCTTTTATTTTTGTTTCACAATTCCATTTTCTTTCAAACCTCTAAACACCTGCTGCTCACCAAAACGTCCACCACAGAACACACGTCCACATTTTACCATATGATCTGACAACACCACAAACGGAAAGATCTTTGGCGCAAAGTTACATCAGGCGATAACAAGCTTACAACTACCTGTTCAAATGCTTAAAACAACCTATGGTTAAGTTTTCCTGTGGTCATGACATTCATTTCTGTGCTCTCTGAGTCAAGAGTGGAAGTAACGTGGTAAAGGTAAAGCACTGCAAAGTCTCCGACGGGAGCATGCTAGGAGGGTTGGAGCGTACTAAATGACTTTGACACTAGAAACTGCAGTTCCCATCCTGTCTCCAAAGAGTTAAATTTTATAAACTAAACGTTTAACCATGACCACAATGTATCTCAATGTGTCACACAGATCCTGTTTTGAATTATTGTTATCCCATAGAATGGAGCGGAGGGCTCGTCACAGTGGCTCAGAACATGTTCGGGTGAATTGTTTTTTTAACACATGGTTCGTTTTGGAGGGTCGTGACAAACAATATATTTTTGTCAGTCAGGTATGAGGTGTTGTTTCAAGAGAATGATGTTGCAAACTATAAACAAGCTTTTCTGAGAAATAAATCAGATCCTGACAGAACAACAGCACATTTTGTGTTTTGCAGTGACTCACCAGTGTGTGTAATCCATAGTGCATAAAGTCTGTGTATTTGTGAGTCGGATGGAAGATTATATATTATTCTGTTCATGGAAATTACTGTTTGATATTGTTTAGTTTATAGTATAGAAATGTGACTGACTTGTAAAAACAACTGTAACACCAAGGAAAAACTCAGCTCAGACTTCATTTCAGACACTTGATTAATATCAAAACAGATTTTTCATTATTGTAGCTAAACAGTGTTTTTCAACATTAGTCAATAGAAAACATTGACTTAAGAGAGAGATTACATATGGAAGGTTGCATGTTTTTTTTTCTTCACTTTGTTCAGAACGGCACTAATTTTATGTTAAAAGCACATCTGATTCCACAAAGTACTGTACAGCTTCCATGACAAGAGCGACTCTAAGATCCCTCATATCAAATTCTTTTTATCATTTATGTATATTGACAGGAAAAACTGAGCACAAAAAGTGACAAATCAAACTTTAACACTGAATACAAAACTGTCAGCATATGCCAATGTGCATGTCTCGATGTCTGTCTAGTGCAGATGAAACACCTGATCTTACTTACCTGATGACTCCGCTTGTAATTCCCTCTGGGTCTTTCACTCTCCACTGTTATTTTTCTCCTTCTCTTCCTTCGGTTTTCCTCCTCTACACCTCTGAGGACCAACTGCTGAGAAGCAGCCTTTATCTGACAGCAGGGGAGAAGGCCGAGGGAAGGGTTGGAGGTCTAGAGCATTAAATAATTACACAGATGGCCATATGTGTGTACATTTGAGTGGTGTTTGTGTGTGTGTGTGTGTGTGTGTGTGTGTGTGTGTGTGTGTGTGTGTGTGTGTGTGTGTGTGTGTGTGTGCATTTACAAGCAACAAATATTTTGCAGAGAAATTTAAAATAATTAGAATAAATTGGTAAATAAGACAAAAAATAAATCGATAATGTTGTCATATTAATAACTGAGGAGACTACAAAGCTGTTGTAAAAAGATGGTTAAATTGAGATTTAAATAATGGCAATAGAAGAGGAAGTTCAGATTGTTTGACAGTCTGGAAGTAACAATGAAAGATTCTCTGTCACAGTTTTTGAAAACCTTCACCATAACAAATATTTCACTCCAGTGGTTTCAGTTGTTTCAAATGTTAGCAAACAGTCTGCAGCTGTTCATTGAAATATGTACAATGATAGTAGCCGATACATTTGCTGGCCTTGGACTTGTTTTCACCAAATCAAAAAATCAAAACAGTGCTGTCCATCCGCAGTAGCTGAGAGCTGAGGGAAATTGGAGCTATAGACAGCAATAAAGTATGTGTTAAAAAAGAGAGTGAGGAAGAAAGAAAAATACAGACAGAGAGCTTGAATATGAAATGAAGAAGACAAAATGTGAGCAAGAAGAAAAATGAGGACTGCGAGAGAGAGAGAAGCTCTGAATACAAAACATTGGATATTTTCCTGTGTTGGGAGACAACAAGGTGGACATATATGGCTGTTCATTTCCACATGTCTGCCACATGTCCCCCCTTCTACTTTCTCCCTCCTTCCTCCAACTTCCCTCTATACTTTGACAAAACATCAATGACTGGTCTGCAATAATCCGTCCTTCTTCACATCAGTATCTAATATTCTGCACTGGCATTAATTATAACACTGTAAGCTATTTTCCATTATAATTAGAGAGCCAAAGAAAGGATTAAGCCACAGTTCATTCCATATCTGATTGCCAATTGTCCCTAGTAAGTAATCGGGGCCATAAGGTCTTTTAAATTAATGGTCTAATAAGCCTGGTGAGGATTGTGCTTCTCGCAGTGTGAAGAGAAGAAAATGATCTTACAATTAGCCGTTATGCTTAAATTAGTGTGTGTGGTATTATCATCTTGTAACGGTCTCAAAATGGAATGAGAAATTGCAAGTGAAGTCTTGTTTCTATATCATTAGATATACTTTTCACTAATTTCTTCTCAGTTTAGTCATTGCATATTTCAAAGGTATACAGTATCGTGGTGGCCACCTTTGTTGGCCTTTGAAGGAAATAGACAACTATGTACCTTTTCTTGCCCATACATAGTCACCAGCTGCTTCTGACCCTTTAATTCACAACGTCAGAGTTGTGTTAGGGTTGCGTAAGCATGTGCAACAATCTGTCACCATTGTGCAGACTCTGAGTCAGTTCTGTTGTGTATCCACGTGGGGTGGGAGTAAAGAAAATGGCAAACATCAGGAAAACTGTGAAAACCTTATGATCAGTACTTAATATTTAAGTGTCTGTTGTAACTGAACAAATTAACAGTAATGAGTTTTTTTGCTATAGTGGTATGGCAATAGGGATAGCAAAAGGGATGGTCTGTAAGTCGGTCACACACACTGGTCAAGAATGAAATGTCTCAACAACTATGAGATGGATTTCCATGAATTCTAGTACACACATTAAAGTCCTTTTCAGTATGAACTGTTGAACATTGGTGATCCCTTAACTTTCCATCTAGTGCCATTTTTAGGTTGAAATTTGAATGTCAAATCTTTGGGTTTACCTTTGGCTGACATTCCCATCAGCCTCAGCTGTATTTTGTGTTCAGTGCTACAGTAATTAGCAAACAAATAGCATGTTATGCTAAAAAATGATGGGGGAACTTGGTAAACATGATGCTTTCTTAACATCATTATGTTGGCATTTTCATTGTGAGCATGTTACAGTAGCATGCTGATACTGGCACAGAGCCAATTGTGTAGCTGTAGATTCATAGGGCCCTATTTTAACGATTTAATCGCACGGCCTGAAGCGCATGACGAAGGCGCATTGCTATTATGATGGCAGATTTGCACCTTAATATTTGTATTTGTAATCTTTTGCATGTTTGTGTGCTGCTGTGCTTCCCTGTGTGTGTAACAAGCATAGTGTGTGTGCGCTGTGCACGAGGAGCCTAGGCACATTTTACTAATTCGTTGTTAAAATAACAATGAAATGCTGCGCTATTGACTTTAGACCAGGTTTATGTTGGTCAATGGCACGATCACTTCCCGCTGCCTCAAGATAGCAATACGCCAAGAATTCACCTGAACACACCTCCCTGTATGACCAGCACGCCCATGGGCGCAAAGATGGGCGCAGGTGCATTTGCTATTTAAGCGACGTGGGCGCTGGACGGGAAATTGACAACTGCGTCAGTCTTAAACTATCAAAGCCACTTGCGTCGGGCTTTGCGCTGCACTGGGTGCAAGATAGGGCCCTTACTCTTGTTAGGCTGTCATGCATGCCTTTAGTTTGGAGTGAATAGCAACAATATGTGCAAAAGATAGCATTAACTATGTTTATTTTATTTAAACAGAACTTAAAAAGTACTTGTTTTGTTGGTTTGTTTGAAGGAACACGCATGCATTGACTGGCTCGTCCTATTAAAATACTTTTTGTATATTAGTATATTATATACCATTGTGAAATCCCATCAAAGACCCAGTGGGATATCATGTTTTAATACCTTTGAAAGAGCAACAAGTAGGGTTGGTTGATAAGACATTATAAACAATATGAATGTGTCTACCGTAAAATAACTCGTAAACATTTATAGGTGTAGTAGTCCTTTATGGAGTAAGTTAATGATCAGGACTGTTTTATGGCGAAATTGGATTTGTCTGATTTTTGCGTTGTTGCAATGTAATACTTTAATTTCTGAGCTATTTACTTTGCTGAAGTGGCCAAAAACAGACATTTCTCAATTGATTTTCCAGAAAATGTATAATATTATATGAAAATGTATATTGACTGTGATAGGAAATGACATACATTATACAGTGATGGTCATGAACAGAGAATGGAGTGGGCCAGTGTTGTAGAGTGAATCTATTTCCTGAGTCTAAGTGTAAAACACATTTAGGTTTACAAAAAGAAGTTTAAATAAGTGTTGTTTGGAGATACTTTGGTTTTTACACCAGGTGACAACAAACTATTACTGATTGTGTGTTGGCTTTGGCCTATCTATTATTGAAATAGGAGGACTACAATAATAGTAAGACAATACAAGAAAAAACAAAGATTACATTATTGCTGCTGCTATGTCTTATCAATTATACTGATTTGCCTTTAATTTAAATCTTACATCGCAGACACTAATGATGATGCATTTTTATTTTCTGTCATTTCAGTAACACTTCTGGGAATTATTGAAATGCACACAAGGTGAAAACCTTTAGTATTATTGACACACTATCTGTCTGATTATGCTTAACACAGCTGGATGGTGTGCGTCTCCTCTTACTGATTGACTCATGCCTGCATCATTCATAGGAGATTTTGAAATTACTTTATGGTAGTTGAAGCCAATTTCCTGGACATTTAAAATGTCGAATTTAACGTGTGTTTTTGTCCAAAGAGATACACCGTTTATCTTTGTCTTTTCCTCCATGTTGTTTTCTTCTCTCTTTCTCTGAAAGCTCTGTTGCATTCAGTGGGCGTTTCACTCCTCAGTGGAGAAAAACACAGACAGCTGATGGATTCATTAGAATACAAGCCTCTAATTAGAAAAGCTAGATATTCTTGTCACTCACTGAATACACTGTTGTTAGTACTGCTCATAAGAAAAACAAAGGCCTTATCTGCCATTCACAAAGGACTCTGTAGATGTATAATGTATCCAGAAGCTATTACAGATACAGGTATTCTTCTAGTACTTTTTTTTTTTTTTTGCTGTCAATCACCGCTGTTCATCATTACAACCAACAAATATCTCTGCTGCTTTGGAACGTTCTATGCACAGCAGAATACATATCTAATGTAGTTTGAATTTGAGTAGGAGTATGAACATCTGAATAATATAACTTGCTGTCATTCACACTGCACTGCCTCGGGGCTGCATTAGGCACTGTGTGAGCGCTAAAGAGACACAGCGGTAAGTGGGACTGACAGACACACTCGGCACAGGTCACAGCTTGTTTTATTTTGAATTCAAACCAAGAGAAGAGTGACAAGGATGCACACTGATAAATTACACCAGGTATCGCTACATATCAACTAACAACATCACGATATCTCATAAAAGCACTCCCGACAACAGATCCAACGTTACAAAATGAAAAATAACAGTACAGGAACATAACTCGGCTGCAGTTGAAGCCCATCGATAAACATAACAAAACACTGCGGAAAATAACGGCAAGAGTTTCGGCAAGAGATGTTGATATGTACGGTATTTCCTTTCCCATCTGTAACATTGTGTTGAATGGAGCTACAGTACATGTACAAGACTGAAGCAATAGGTAAGTAAGTCTGTACAAATCAAAAATCAAAAACTCCTAATAATAAGCTTCTACAATGCATACACACAAAAAAACTAGCCTGACCGCACAGTTGTATGTACAGCTTGGGTTACTGGGGGATTTCAGGATTTAAAATGTATAGCACAGCACATTGAAATATCACTGTATATGAGCTATCACACAGCCACGATGGGAAAATTCATTAAATCCGCTCAAGACATGTTGCGACTGTGGACACTGGCGTCAAACTTTCCTCAGACAGTACGGCTGAAATGTTGTGTTTAGAAATGTGTTACAGCAATACAAGACTATACTAACATTTTTCGGGTTGGAATATGAAGTTGTGTGTGTGTGTGTGTGTGTGTGTATATATATATATATATATATATATATATATATATATATATATATATATATATATATATATATATATATATATGTATATATACACATATATATGTATACATATATATACATATATATATGTATATATATATATATATATATATACACATATACATACATATATATATGTATGTATATGTGTGTATATACATATATATATATACACATACATTTGTGTGTGTGTATATATATATATATTTATGTGTGTGTGTCGGACGTGTGTGTGTGTGTGTGCGTGTTTTTGTGTCGTGTATGTTGGATGTGTTGGAATATACATTAACTACATTATACACACTTGCAGAAGAAAAAAAGACTCCCAAATTCAGAGATCTCACAAAGAGGAAGCATGAAATTCAGCATTGACTTGTGCCTTTGTACAAAGATAATCACATACAAATCATTCATACGTTACAGTAAAAAAAAAATATATCAAGACAATCAATAAATAATAAATTAGAGGAAAGGACATGGTAACGACAGAGCAGACCGTGTGTGTGTGTGTGTGTGTGTATATATATATATATATATATATATATATATATATATATATATATATATATATGTGTGTGTGTGTGTGTATTAGCAGATGATGATCCCAAGAGTGCAAAGGTTCAATGGGAAATGCTCCTCGATAAGAGAATGAGCACATAAATGGACAGTCAAGGTAAATCAGAATATGACCTAGCATGTGCTTGTGTGTTCTTATGTCTGCATGCATGTTTTCACTCTATATTGGCTTTCTATATGTAGCTGTTGTGGATATGTGTGTCTCTTATCTTAAATATTCACCTACATGTTTGTGTGTGGCTGCGTCTATATCTGCCTGTGTCTGTATTTCTTCATGTCTGCATGTGTTTACAACACCCTTTAACCATTCAGCTAACTCAGTGGCCCTCGTCACTCGGAGGTTTAGCGTTGTGCTGCTGCCCCGCTGCCCCTCCAGGCAGCCAGGGGGAGACAGAGTGCGAGGTGGTCTGCTTGGCCATGCTGTAGTGGCTGATCACTGTGTAGAAACGGCCCCTTGAGTTGGCATCCTGAGCAGCATAGTAGGCCTCCAAAGAGGCTGGGATACACCGCTTGTGCTGTAAGGGAGAAAGAGAACCGTGAGGTTCAGAACATTTATCAATTAATTCATTGTTAAACGCATCTACGTTTTTCACAGGGCTGAACGATTTGAGAAAAATATTTAAATGCAATTTTTCTTACTGTGATTAAAGTCTAGTTGTGGTGTGCATAGTTTTAAACGAGATATGTTTGCACTGAGCGTAATCACATATTTATCTTGTTTGTACGTGAATAGAATCAGATAAAATAATGCAGTTGCTTGTTGTCGAGGTCCTATCAAGGTTGAAACAAGCCAGTCGGAGAAAAGTCTACATCTATAGAAAATTTACTAATTGAGCTCAGATGTATTAAGATATTACATTAGTGGTATACTTGACATTACTCAGTAATGTTCAAATATATTTGTGATATTCAAAACTGGCATGTCTAAGAAGCTAACATCAACGTTTACTTGACAGACATAGAGGGCGGGCTGCTTTGTGGCTTGTTTTTTTTTTTTTTTAAAAGTACTCTTCTTTATATCTAGATAAAAAATATACTGCGTGGTTCCCAGTAAAAACATTTTTCAGAAGCAAAGAAAAAAATAAAATTATCAGTTATTTTTATCCAAAATAATGACCAAAACCAGCCAAAAATGTCTCACGACAATTTCAGATGATGGGGGAAAAAACAGCCACAAGCCTATCTGTATACATTACTGTTTTTATTAGAGGGAATAGGGAAGCGATAGAAGAAGCCATTTACATTACAGCTGTAGGAACGTATAGAGGGGAAGGGGGCAAACAGGCCGTAATACTGTACTGTAGTGCATATGCAGTATTTTGAGTCCGTAGAGCATTAGAATGCGTTTGAGTGTGTAAACATTTACTACCTTGTGTGCAGTCGTGTGTTTGGTATGTGCCACACAGTATTGTGTGAGTGTGTGCAAGTTTTTCTATCGACATTTTTGCACCCGGTGAACACATGCATGTGACACTGCTAATAATACCTCTGCAGGCTGCAATCAGAGCCCCTGTAGAGGCTGTGGGCCTGAAACTAGATTTATTCCACATTAAAGACCAGATTTGTCCAGTGACACAGAATCCCAAGGTGACCTCTCACAAAGTACAGAGAAACTTACGTTATAAGTGCAGTGCAGTGGGAATCTATAAGTACCAAGGAGGTAAGGAGAGGCTGTCTGCATCACATTTGGAAAAGTGTAGAGATTCAACACTAATACTGTACATATCTGGGCAGCGGATTGTTAGATCAGAATGGGTGTTTAAGCGATTTCTTTTACGAGCTCAGCCATATAAATGGGGGGTTAGTGATCATAATGTGATAATTATTGTCAAATAGGCAGTTAGTTTAATTTTCATCTAATAGTCGACATGGCTAATGACATATGACAACGGCCTCAATGGAGTTTCTTTCTTTGGCTTCTGTGTCAAGGAACAAAAGCCTAACATTACACTTGATTATACTGGTCATAACAAAATCACTGATATCATTGATTCATGATTGCCTGTCTGATAAGCCCTGTTAGCCTCGTCTTGTAACACGACCTCAGAAATAAGTAAAAGTAGAGCGGGAATTTTTATTTTTTATTTTCTCCCATAGGAGACTGGTTGGTGCACCCACCTTTGATTTTTTTTTTTTTTATTTAGATAGCAAGGGAAATAGAGAGGGAGCTAGTAAAGGGCAGAGAGGATTTAACCAGTCAAGGATTAGTCCAGCACATAACCCCTCTTACATTGCAAACTGTTGTTCTACATTTGGGTTTTTGTATAAATTAAACAAATGACCGTTATAATGTTCTAATTACTGAGCTTTAGAGTTGTTGGTCTGTGGATTTTGTCTCTTGTTTCACCTTGTTTCCAGTATTTGCACTAAACTAAGCTAAGATAACGAGCTCCTGGGTATCCCTTCATATTCAATGGACTTCTCATCTTACTCTCCACCAAAAAGCAAATATTCCAAAACTGTTGAGCTCGCATTAATTGACAGAAAATAAAGAGGCAACACATTTTAATTAATTAATTAATCTTTTAAGCAAAAATGTCACTAGCATCTCAAATTTGCTGATTTTCTCCATTTTCTATCATTGCCAATTTAACATATTTTGGTTTTAGACTGTTGGTTGGACAAAACAAGTGATATGACGATGTAACCCAGGGCTGATGGAAATTGTGAATCCGAATTAGGATCCTAACTCATCCTGTGGATGCTAACGTTCACACATTTCAGCTGCCCTGTTAACCACCTGACTATCTCTGGGCTGTAAATAGGTGTGTTGTAATGCTGTAAAATATAATGCAGGCCACTTATGGGTCTTACCTTGTAAATGAATCCATCTGGGCAGGCGTGATCATAGGTGAAGGCCTTATAAACCACCAAGAACACGATGCAGGCGAGGAAGGCCAGGGCCAGGATGATCAGAATAGTCACCTGGGGGGAGGACAAATGCTGGTCAGTGTGTGTGTGTGTGTGTGTGTGTGTGTGTGTGTGTGTGTGTGTGTGTGCACCAAAGTAATAAAGCAGGATTGTAAGTGTATGGTTTATATACTGTATGTGAGGCAGGGTTAGGGTTAGACAGTGATAAATATGGAGTGTGTGTGTGTGTGTGTGTGTGTGTATGTGTGTGTGTGTGTGTGTGTGTGTGTGTGTGTGTGTGTGTGGTGCGTGTGTGTGTGTGTGTGTGTGTGTGTGTGTGTGGCATAATAAATGGTACAGTAAGATGCTGCTGACTGAGGTGTGTTTTGCATATACATACAGTATATTAAGAGCAATTGGGCATCTTGCTCAAGGACTTTATTATTATATTGTATTTTTGTTTTAATTATAAGCAAATAGTTAATAAAAAAAAACTAGCAAAATGAGTAACTGAAATTTTTGTTTTTAATGTGAGGGTTTTGTTTCATGAAATGCACAGCAATGCCATTGCATTGAACATCAATTTGATTATTAAGTCCGCTGAGAAAGTTATGTTTTCAGTTCGCTGTGTCCGTCTGTTTATTGGTTTGTTTGTCTGTCAGCAGAATTACGGGAAAAACTACTGGCCCGATTTCTATTAAACTTGGTGGAAGGGTGTATCATGGACCAAGAAGAAACCCATTACATTCTGGAGCGGATCGATATCACAGGGCATCACTGATGATGATTGCAGATACAAACACCATACACTAATTTTCACTTTCGTTAACATAATGAAACAGGGCATTTGTGCTGCATTCATGTGGTGTCGGAATAATCGGACTGGGAAACTGCGCTCTCTAAGTGCCTTTCCAGTTTTTTTCTGTGTTTTGCATATATTTTTCCATAATATTATATAGAGTATATCGCCCAGTCGTTAATGAAAATCCACACTGACTTTGCCGTTCATGATCGTAAGTGTGAAAAAAAAATTAATTTCAGTTGTTGGGTAAATTTATTTTTAATCAGCCTCATGAATCAATCCGCATCTTTCTTGTCACCAAACCTGTGCCTATTGTCAGTGCACTCAAGTCCCCAAGAGAAGCCTACTGCGAGAAGCAGAAGAAAGAAAAAAAGCTCTCCCTTTTCTGATTGTAAATGGCAAACTGATTTATGAAATGCATTTTTTGAAACTGCAAGCAACTCTGAGGTGTTTAAGAGTGCAAATGAAGCTTTTATATTGCTGGTCTAAATAAAATGTATGCAAAAAAAAAATAAAAACTGGAACTAACTAAAACTTTCTGGTCAGTCTTCACAACATGGAACTAAAGTATGAAATGTTATCAGCATTTACTTGGACAGAATCAAAACACATCTGCAGTGTGAAAAATGCCTAATAGCAGCCAAAAGCAGAGCTAATCTAAAATGATGGAAATAACACATGTATTGCAGCGTACTGATGCAAATAAGAATGCCTCTGTGTAGTTTGAGGTGAAACATTCATTTCTCTGGCAGGCTAAACAATGTCGTAGTAAAGCAGATTAAAATATAAAAGGATTTATTTCCTCCTACTTTCTACTTGACATCGTGATTGGATGCTTCTGAGTGAGCATTTAATTAGAATTATGCAAATCAAGTGCAAAGGATAGTTGTGTTTAAAAATGGTATTGTCTGCCAAGTCACAAATGCCAATGTGTGTGGTGCATGCATATGCTTGTATCTGCGCATGTGCATGTGTCTGTTTTCCCTACATGCTCCAAAATAAAAAAACTGCCATTATCCCAGTGAGCGAGCTGAATAAAAAAAACAGAACCTTCCATAATGGATGGTTTCTAATTTCCAGTTTCCATTTTAATTCTGGCATTAAAGTCCTTCCCGATTTACTGCTTTCTATATGATCTGTCACTGTGATATGTCAGAGCAATTACACATGGGTGTGATCATTAGATCAGTGTTATGGGGGTGGACAGGGACACGCAAGCTAAGTGACTGTTTACTTGGTGTCAACTGGGGGACATGACACTCAGCCTTGGTTGCTGCTGACACTCTGTAAATTACATCTTCCACACATCACACACTGCAATACACTAAAATGACGCATTTAAAGTCATGGTGACTCGCCTTTTGGAGGCAAAATGGAAGTTGAATGACTGATTAAGACCCACTCTGACCCCCTTTTTGAATTGTGATGCACATGAAACAGCTTATTAAGGAGGGGGATTAGTGTAAAGCTCCTCATATCATGCACCGAGCAATCAGTGTTTTATGCATTTGGAGACACAACTTTGCGTAGACACTTTGAAACATGAAACAAAGACTTAAGACGTAAGCTGCTATGACTGAAGAACTAAAATTGACAACATTTAAACAGCAAAGCATTTGAATTATTTATCTGTATGGCCCACCCATCTGAAACATTCATTCGGCCGATTATTTATTGAATTAAACTGCCTTCTTTAAAATATATGATCTGACCACTCTTTAATGATGCTTGGAAGTAGGTCATGACCTAGATTAGTGGTATTAACCCTGGCATGGAAAGTGTAGCCTATGTTAACGTTCAGTGACATTTCCATTGTAGATTCAACACAGCAGCAGCAGTCGGAGCAACAGTTCAGGCCAGAACATACCCTGCCCTTTGTAATAGAAATGATCGCTCTAGAATCCCTGTTGATGCAGCCGTGGCCATGTGGTGTATAAATCCATTAAAAATCTATCCTGACCTTTCTCCATTATTCATAATCTGGTTGAACAGCAGTAAACCTTAGGAAGTCGTCAGGGTAACGCTATAGCTCACGGATGAAGACTCCCACCGGGCATGAAGTGGATTCGTACATTTATCTGCCAGTATCTACTGGTCCGATGCAATATTCCTCTATGATACGATAATGCTCTGATACTTCTGATAACAGCTGAATCTGTGCTAAGGGTGCAGCCACATTAAACATATAACAGAATAGAATAGCACAGTAGAATCCAATGTAATAGAATAAGGCTTTTTCGGTGAATACAAGCTTATGTTATCTCCCATCATGGCAGCTTCTCCCACCCACATAAACATCATCCTTTTTTCTGTTGAACACAGTTGATAGTGCTGTTTTGTCATTAGCGCTTCACTATGTGCCATCCTACACCACTATCACCACCAACACAACCATCATCCTGCTTGCTATGTGCGCCACAGATAACAGACAGACGTTTGTTTTTTGTGGATGCAGGTACAGTAAAAGCACAGCCCGCTGTGATACTTTGGACGAAGAGCACTGTGTCCTTAACAAGAACTGGCTCCATTAGTAAAGATTGGATTGACTGCATAACAGGTGACCATGCCTGCTGGGCTTTAGTTGTTTGACCTAATCCACCCAGGGCCGATAGAAACCCCTTGTTTCTATGCACATGGATTCATTCACATGGTATTTAAAGCTCCACTGAGCAAGGATTTTATGCAAGAATGCATTTCACCAATATCTCCCTGTGCATTTAAACTGTTTGCCACATGAAACTGGAACTGACAAATATAAACTTGAGAGCAAAATTATAACAAACAAAAACAAATCAGTATAATCCCTTGCCTCGTTTATCCCTATGTTGCATTGTACTGAAAGTGATCACACACCGGCTCATTGTTCTTTATGCAGCATTACATCTTATTTCAAGGTACTTACGCTTATTTTATTCAACATTCATCCAGGAAAACCTGAGTTGAAATATCCAATATCTAAATTTTAAGAGAGTCATGGTCAAGAGTAAGAACAATAAGTTACAGACAACATAAAAAAACATAACTTAAACTTAACAACTTTAAATATGTATTGAGGAATACTGAAAAATGCTCATCAGAATTTTCTGCGGCCCTATTAAATGTCATCTAACTCCTTGTTTTGTCTATTGCTGGATTTATACCTGCTAAAGTACACATTTTAAACATTTTAAAGTGGCCCTGATTGATTTAAACTCAAAACTATTCTTGGTATTAATATCTAAACAGTTATCATTCACAGAAAAGAAAAGGAGCTAATCTTTACAACTGAGAAGCTGGAATTGGGCATTATTGTTTAAAAAATTACATTTAATTGATTATCAAACTTGTCTATTAACTTTATTATACTGCATATTTTCATGCACATATTTCCCCATCCTTTGTTCTTGCATCACAGAGTTTGCAGCTGTGTATTATGGAAAAAGACAAACAATCATACCAGATTATAAAAGATCCAGTAGGATTGTTCCTCCATAATGTCCAACTGCAGAATAAGCATCTACAGTCTACCTATTGTTTATGTTTACCCATTTCTTTCATAACACAACCCTGCTTATTTTCTCTACCGCTGCCTCTATTTGGATTGTAGAAAATATTTGATTTATAATTGATATTTTCCACAAATTACACTTCCCTTTGATTATTTATGGCTGCACAGTGCCACATAAGTTCAAAGGCAGTTTCCCTAATGGATGTGCTTCTTCACAGCCTATTTCACCACCATTCCACATATGATTTCTCTCCTCTCTTTTTCACGCCTATGTTAGAATGCAACACACCGCCCTCACTCTCACTGTTGGATCTTGACAGGCCATATGGGGGAGCAGACACTTCATACATTGGCTCGAGGAAAAGAGGAGAATATGTAAGAGTGTGTCTGAGAGAGCGAAAGGGAAGGTAGGTGTGTGACAGGAGAGGGGTGTGAGAGAAAAATGACGCTGATAAAAACAGATAACAGTGGCACAGGGAGCAAAGTGAGAAATAAAGGAGGAGATGACAGAGACAATAAAGCAGCGAGCGAAAAGCAGACAAAGAACGAGTGATGGAGATCCAGGGGCAGATAAAGAAGCTTGTTCCCTCTCTTGGTAGCAGGTGGCACAGACAGACAGACAGACAGACAGACAGACAGACAGGCAGGCAGCCAACACAATTGGATATCGGTTGATGCATTAATCAATACATCACTGATGGAAACACAAACAACTATTTTTCATTCATCTTCCTGGTATCCTCTGACACCTTCTATATAGCAGCACAAAAGGCAGCTCAATCCACCAGGTCTTGGATTATTTTCTGCTACTCTACAGTGAAGCCTTGTGCTGACATGTCGAGATAGATGCATTAAAAAAAGCTATTAATATCAAATTAGAAAAGTTCTAATATTAAAAACATTTTATCTTGGCTGTAAATAACCTCTGATGCCTTTAGGTAAGTTTGCTGATTAATGAAATTAATGAACTTGGTGACAGGGTGAGCTAGTGCAGAGAGAAAGCATCCCCTAAAAAGATACACTGAAAAAAGAAAAGCTTAAAAGGTCACTGGTCCAATGCATATGGTAGCAAAAGCCCGTATATGTCCACCAGATTCGAGTTCCAACAGTAAATAACAGACAAGTGAGGAGGGCCCCCTTAAAGGTTTGGAGCTTTGGCCTTCAATTATATCCATTATAAAAACATTGTACTCACCAAGTTAATTGGAAAATGGTGATAATATAACCTGCCTGTTGTAAATATCCATCAAAGTTTACTGGTGTACATTTGCACACAGTTTTATTCTGTTCTGTGATACAGAATTACAAGTGCTCCCACAAATAGTGGTTTTAGGTAATGTGATCTGAACTGCTGGCTGGTTTACAACCTGTTTGATCACCTGAACCACTAAGTCTGATGTCTTCTGTGAAAAAGGGGAATTTGTCAAGTAAAAATGGTAAACATTCTGTGGTTCTAGCTTCTCATACGTGAAGCTTTGCAGCTTTTCTCTGTTTTATATATATTTGACAACACATGTGCAGCATTCAGCAAACACGCTGCAAATACACACAACACAACCAAATACATAAACGCACTGCAAATACACACAACACAACCAAATACATAAACACGCTGCAAATACACACAACACAACCAAATACATAAACACGCTGCAAATACACACAACACAACGAAATACACAAACGTACAAAAACTGCAAATAAAAAACGATGCAAAAAGAAAAGCACACAAACCCCGAAAACAAATGCAACAAAAAAACGCTGCAGATCCAGATTATACAAGGGAAGTTCTCCAGACCTCTAGAGGGAGCAGCTAGTGGAACAGCTGGATTTTCGACCCCAAGGGGAGAGAGCGCTCTGCCTTTTAATTAGAGTCGGGTATGGCTGCATAGTAAAAAGAGAACTCCCGTCTCATGCCCTCGTCCATAGACTGTATATTAAATTCATATTATTATTATTAATAACATAATATAATATATTAATAATATACAGTCTATGCTCCTGTCTCATGCCCTCCCGACTGGTGCCGTCCCCCGAGCTTCGGGCTTTTCAAAATAAAAGCTTGCATCTGGTCCGCTATGTGTTTGTACTTTGGTGTGTTGGATGTTTGTGAACTAAACAGTACGGCAATCATGCTAATGAATACAATAACTTTTTCAGCAGATGTCTTACTTACAACACGTTGGAGTTAGCAAAGCAGTTTTGTGTTTATATGTGCGAACGGGATTTATTCAGTTTGATAAATCCCACGGTAAATTGGCTGGTTTACTAAACAGGGATGGACTAGAAATCCTGTCTGTTTTTTTGTATTTCAAGAGCGAATTGCTCCACAATATGAACACAGATTGATCACTTATTTTGTTGGTAACCGTTGTTATATAATCACAATATTGCACTTGAGGAGGCCTATACTACATATACTTACTTATACCTATACTAACCCTCTCATGTAATATTTGTTATTGTAAATGTTTTATTATCACGAGTTTACAGACGTCTCTGCTGATTGAGTATCACCTGTGACCTGAGCCGAGACACACCCACCAAACGAGAGAAAACATATCTCAAACATAGACTTAATATTTACAGTCTATCATCTCACAGTTGCACACCGTTCTGAGCTCTCTCTCTCTCTCTCTCTCTCTCTCTCTCTCTCTCTCTGAAATTGTTTTCTTAATTTGCTTGTGTTTTGTCTATTTGCTTGTCTTAAGTTGCAGGGCGTTTGCCCCTGTCAGCCACCGTAGTTTACAAAGTAAATCACAGTTAAAATAACTGTTGCAGACATAATCCTAACTATGACATCAGAAAAAAACTGTAAAAGTAAAAAATATTCTTCATTCATTCTTCCCTCTGGAACAAACTAATCTAGCCTCAAGATTCAACAGTGGAGATGGAAATGTGTCTACTCGAGACACTAAGCCCTCACCTACAGTATTCATGTACGAGCGTTTAAGTCAGGGATCAGCTAGCTACATAAAAATATAAATGAAATATTCTCTTATCCTCTAAGGCAGTTTTGTAATGATGAAATTAATGAAACGAGTGATAGCATGCGTGTTAGGGAAAGTGGTTGGAAACTACAACCGATAACTGAAAAGTCATGCATTTGATCCCTGTGTGTCCTTGAGCAAAACACAGAGCCCCTAGCTACTCTGTCACATGGAATATAACACAAAACTCCACTATGAGTAAAAGTCCTGTTTTCAAAATCCCACTAAAATAAAGGTACAGCAGTATTATAAGAAAAATGTACAGTTCTGTATAGTCCAGTGGTTCCCAACCTCCTGAACCTCTTTGAACCTGATATCATTTTTTATATAAAACCATCATAAGCGGTTAGGAGGAGAAATAATAGACATCTGAAAGGTGAAAAGGAGCCCCAAATAAACCTTGCTTTTTTGTAAAGGAGCACAAGTTGAAAAGGTTTAACACCACTGGTTTAATCCTTAACAATGCATTGCCTTTTATAAGCTTATTATATGGTATATGGTTTACATAATAGTTTGAAAAGTAACTGTTGCTGTTATGTAAATGTAGTGATGTAAAAAATACAATTATTACCTCTGAAATGCAGTGGATTAGCGGTAAGGAAGGAACTTGTTTTGGTGGAACATGTGTATGTTCAAAGGTTGTTTTATTCGTGCAACAGAAAACTCAGATTGGACAGATAGTCCAGCTAGCTGTCTGGATTTACCCTGCAGAGATCTGAGGAGCAGTTAACCATAGTCCTCAGAAATCGACCAGAGTTTAAAATGACAACAAAAAGTAAGCGGAAGGTAACAGGACATCCGAAAACGGACATCTGAAAAGAGTGACATCCGGCGGAATTTCCGGCAGAACGAGAGCAATCCCGGAAGTGGAATGTCGTGGATATAGACTAGGTAAATTGTATTAAAAAAACAAATACAAGCACCTAAAAATATGCGTATGTATCACTTTGGTTTTTAAACTTATGTTCAGAAACCAGCATGATGCCAGTTTAAGAAAAATGAATGAATTGATATTTCTGCTGTATGTGAGAAGAGCTCACTTTCTTCTTGATATTTTTCTAGGATAAGTTTTGCAGAGGTGAATGCTAATCTCTTTGCTCTTAAGGCATCTCAGTGCAAAGTTCTCTTTGTTTTTAGTCAGTGAAACAAAAGACAACTCTCAAAGCGGGGATCTCTGGGGAACCAGCTACCTCAGAGCAGAGTATCTGATACTGGGCACGGGGATGTCAAGGAGACCGTGTACAGGGATTGGGGCTCTCGAGGACTGGCTATCCGGTTGAGATGAGCACAGCTAAAGTAGTGTGGCAAAGAAGTACAAAAACTCCACTGTCAAAATGCATTGCGTCTTCGATGGAAATACAAACCGTTAAAATGTAGGCCTGACAAAACACAAGATTCTCTTCTGATCTCAGGTCAGCTCAAGCCTGCACACAAGAGCCTGTCTACCTCAGAGCTTTGCAGGAGGTTTTGTGAGCTTTCGTGTAGTGAGTTCATAAAGCTACATGTTCCATAAACAACCAATCAAGAACATGCACTGATTGAATACTTGCGCAGTGCTCATGCTGTTTTTCTTGGCATGTCATGTCAGATCTACCATTTCATATAAAGGTCACACGCAGGCACGTGCACACATAGACATCCAAAGAGGCTTGAGCACCTGCCCTTTTTCTTCCTCATTTGTTTTTGTTTTTTATTAATAAATATATATATATATATATATATATTCCTGCTAGCACACAGCTTCCCTGTCAAACAAATGTATTTCTTGAATTAAAATAATCAAAATATCAGATCTCTCTGTCTCTCTCTCTCTCTCTCTCTCTCTCTCTCTCTCTCTCTCTCTCTCTCTCTCTCTCTGTGTGTGTGTGTGTGTGTGTGATCCGTCTCCTCGCAGCAGTGCGCGCCGCACACACAGACACACACACACACAGACACACACACACACACACAGAGGCAGACAGTTCCTATCCCAGAAGGTTTTTCTTGTCTTGTGTGGAGGTGAGTGGTGATGAACAAAAGACTAAGCAGCCAGTGCCTCGAGTTTACAGCTAATTAGACAAAAGACAAAACAAATAGTTAACTTTGATCGTGCTAACATGCATGAGCTACTTGCTAATGTAATATGTTAGCTAAGGTTAAGCTGAGGCATCATGGCCCTACAGGCTAATGTACTGTCCTTAATGGAGACACCTCAGGTGAACAGCTACAGTAAAATCTGTACCTAATAACAATCGCCACATTGATATGCAAATTAGGCATAACCAATGAAAAGGCATTCATTTGACAAGGCACTGCAGGTGAACAGGATAAACAAAATAACTAAACATATCACCACAGAACTTCCCCAGTTAATGAGTTAAGAGTCTTTCCCCCTTAAAAGTTAGGTTTAAATATGTAGAATATTTTAGAAGAAATCTACAGATGCAGCCTATAACAAATACCATCTAAATATGTATTTTGGAAGTCTTATTTCCATTAGAGTAAAAGAAGACATGGAAGCAAAATAAATCAAAATCTCTAAATTGACCAAAACATGTAAAAAGTGTCCTGGATTAAACAGTAACTTCATCATTTGGATCGTAGGCTCCTCATCTTATAATAACATCGGGGTTTTTTTCCATTATTGGTGCAGTGTTTCTTTCTGTAAAATTAACAAAATTGCAGCAACAGCCTTTTTTAGTTTAGTGTCAAGATATTTGTTGAGACTTTTTATAAAAAAGATTTTTTTAAGTGTTATTTATTCCAATAACACTAAAAGGAAATGAAAAAAATAAGATGTATTAAATGAGTTATTGCCATATGCAAAATAAACAAAACTATGCCCCTCTCCTTGGTGCTGTCACTTATTCTAGATATATACTTGAAACTAGTAGCATAAAACATGCACATTGTGGCAGAGTTTCCCCTGCTGTTTGTGATTAACCTGGTCAATACAAAAAAGTATCTGTGTGAACTGATTATTTTGTGAGTATTTATTAAATAATTGTGTAAGGGAAATAGGAAAAAATGGTAAGGTAGTCAGAGTTGTGTTAATATATTTAACGTTTTGTTTAAATTTAAAATAAATAATTATTTATTAACTATTAGGCCTTTTTTTTCATGAGCTCCTGCCGCCCAAAATGTCTGTGCACGTCCCTAGTCACACAGATGCAATAAGGAAACCAGCTCATTCAGTAAAGCTACATCAGGGTGTCTATGTTCACAGAATTCAAGAATTAAGACAGATTTGGTCATGTTTACCACTTATACAGAACAAATACAGAAACACACAAGATAACATGTCTGGTATGAGCAAATAATCTCCCCCTCTCTCTCTGTGACTGCGTGTGAACACCCAGAGGTGAATGACTTAGAAACACTCGACTTAGAACGTCCTCTGCAGCTTACTCCAAAAAAAGTGCAGTAAGAGTTGCTGAATTTTCTTTTAAACCAGGTCGGCCATTGCACTGACTTGCAGCAGCAAAGTGAGTGTTTGTGTGTGTGTGTGTGTGTGTGTGTGTGTGTGTGTGTGTGTGTGTGTGTGTGTGTGTGTGTGTGTGTGGATAGTGTTATTGTGAGTTTATATGTCCTCTGCTGCTTTGTAATAAGACGTGTCATTAAGGAACATCAAAAGTATTTCTCTCGCATGCACGCAGAAATCCATGAGTTCAGTAGCGAGTGAGACAGTGCATGTTCAGCAGGAGATAGATGCTAATTATGCTAATGAGTCCCAATTAAGCATGGTCTCTATGGAGACAAATCTTCAAAGGTTTTGTCGGAGCACGCTGTCATATTGGTTAGAGGAGAATGTGCTCTTGGGGTATAGACTCCAAATCAAATAGCAGGTGGGCTTAAAATGACAGAAATGAGCAACAGAAAAGGGTGAAAGGCAAACAGAAAATGCATAAACAAGAGCACAATTAATACACATCACGTTTCCCTTTTCCAGGGTGGTCCATGATGATGCTCAGTTGCTCTTAAAATATGATCTGAAACCTACTGTACCCTCATACCTATAAAACATGTGCACTGAGGAAATGGACAATACCAATCAATAATGATAACAAATTCAAATGTATCCTCAATAATGTGAACACACGAGCAGTCACACACAAAAACACACTCAAACAGACACTAATTATGAATCAGTAATAGTTCCCTCACGAGACACTAAACATCTGGATTAGATTTGCAAATCAGCTCTATACTCTGCTGGATGAAGATGTTGCAAGAGAGGAGATATTATTAATGCAAGAAACCGCCTCTACACACACACGCACGCACGCACGCGCACACACACACACACACACACACACACACACATGACACTTAGCACACCTCTAAAATGTTGTTTACATCACAAGACAAGGTTCATTACTCTAATGTATCCCCAGCTCCCAGTCTCCTGGGTAGGTTTTATGTTCCTGCATATGTTCACCAACTCTGTGTGTGTGTGTGTGTGTGTGTGTGTGTGTGTGTGTGTGTGTGTGTGTGTGTGTGTGTGTGTGTGTGTGTGTGTGTGTGTGTGTGTGTGTGTGTGGAGCAATTTACAGTGACTACAAAACTAAAATTAGCTTCAGGTATTGGATCGGCCGACATTACATGCAAACAATGGGAATGCCATGAGAACCTAACAATCCTGCTGTTACAATCACAAAAGAGTGCTGTTCAGAGAAGAAATATAAGAAATAAAGTTGAGCAGACAGATAGAAAGGATTGTTGTACTCTAAGTAAGTGAATGGAGAGATTTGGGTGAGGGGAGGATTTGTCTTGAAAAGGAGTCAAACAGATGATGGGGAGAGACTCTAAGCTGCCTGCTCCCCTAATACATCATTTGTACAGTTTCACAGTCAGTTGAAAGTGAGGAGAGTCAAGTATGACAGCCAACACACTTTACAGTAAAAACGATGTTCAGAATATGTGGTTTATCAGCCTTAAATTATAGATGGGGAGCCGAAGGAACATGAATAATAATTAAGATAATAGAACAGAAAGACAATTAATAATACTCATAATAAATAAAGACAGTGATACTGCTGATGTCTGGCCTGCAAAACAGCGTGAGTAACATAGAGAGATGGTTGGATCGATTGCAAGGACAGATGTTAAAGTGGGAGGAAAAAACAGAGAAGTGAGAAGTGGAGGGTCAGACTAGTCATCCACAGTCCGTCTGTGTCCTAATTGCTCCCATGGCTCAGCTTGTCAGAACTACAGCAGCAAAGTGAAGGACGCTGGCTGAGGACAGGGAGCACAATGTCCGCTCGCTATCTTTTATCATTTTCAAGATAGGGACATCAAAGCATGGTTTTTTCTTGGGCTCATGTCTCCTTTTCTATCAATCTGAAATTGACCGGCTATGAACTGAGCATGCTCTGTTGAGCAGCAGGAATTTGTTCTTTGAGTCTAATCTGCCTAAAATTAATCATATCTGCACAGGGCTTCAATTTAAAGATTACATTTTAAACCCACAGTCTCAAAGGTAATGGCAATGATACCTGCTTAAATCTGATCAACCCACACAACTACAGATGATGAAATGTGGTATTTTTTACAACATATCTTATTGAGATCAGAATCAAGTTCTGAAAATGGACATTTTGTACAGTTTAGATTTTAAACAGAAAAAGACACAAAAGACAAAATTACAGAGCACAACAGATTATACATAAAAGGCAAAGAAAAAGAAACAAAGAATAAATAAATAAAATAAGGCACACAACTCACACACCCCACCACACCCTGGCTTAGTTGGGTCTACAGTATATCTAAGCTATACTTTTGTAAACTATTAAAAATCTTATTGACTCCATTTAGTGGTGTTTTGAAAAACTAAAAAACACTCAACACAACTTAGCTAAACAACAGCCTGCATTAATCATAATATGCATGTGGTAGTTTGCATATTATATAGTAGTCACTCAAGTAATTCCAACAGGTCATAGAAAAAAAAATAATAAAATAATGTTTTAAAAAATGCCTTATCTTGCAATGTTAACATCTTTTGAATATTGCTAGATCAGCACCAGACACTAATTACTTTTTCCTCTGGCAATGGCCTAATTTTCCACCACATTTTATTGAAATATGCTCACAAGTTTTAGAGATATCCTGCTAGCTATCTAAACAAAAAGGCAAAGATGATAATTATGCTCACAGGCAGTTTCCAACCAGCCAATTATACCTAAGGAAACTGTGACTTGGTATGATCCTCTCACTAAGAATCTGTTCAAACTGAATTGGACCACATGGTGTTGTGATAAAGAAAAACAGTATTTGCAAAACATCATGGACTGTTACCATTCCTATTCTGAGATGACTGACACAGAACACATAAACAAATCAGGCTGCATATGAATACTGTATGTGTGCCAAGATGTTTAAAGCGCCCATATTATGCTCATTTTCAGGTTCATAATTGTATTTTAAGGTTGTACCAGAATAGGTTTACATGGTTTAATTTTCAAAAAACATCATATTTTTGTTGTACTGCACAGCTCTCTCTCACTGCTGCAGATCCTCTTTTCACCTGGCCTCTGTTTTAGCTACAGAGTGACACCTCATTTCTTCTTCTTCTTCTGTACTATCTTTGATTGCACTCGCACATGCGCAGTAGCTCAGATGTAGATCATGTCAGCTAGCTAGCTCCATAGACAGTAAAAGAAAGGCCGTTTGTCCAACTTCTGTCAGTTACAAGGCAGGATTAGCTGGGAGACTTCTAAATGAGGGTGCACATGTAAGTAGTTCTTTTGTAGATTATGGTGAACTTGTGTGTGTTGTAGCAGTGCTTTGCTATTGAGAACGAGGTAGCATGCTAACGCTAACGCTACGAGCTAACGGTTGCGGTTAGACAAAATTGGTTTGGCTTGTGATGTCACAAGCCGTGCCGATTTTGAACAGCTCACCCCTGGAGACTGAAGGCAGGACACATTCAGAAACCGTATCTCACTCAAAACAGCATGGATGGATTTTTTTTTCAAAGTTTGTATGCGTGTGGGAGCACCAGAGACACAAAAGAACACCCCAAATCCCAGAAAAAGTGTTTTTTTCATAATATGGGCACTTTAATGCTGTCAGACTGCAAGGACTTGTTGGCTATCGTTCGGGCTCAGAAATCTGTTTTAGCCTTGGCAACCCCTGACAACTGAGTTTGTTAAGTTCTTCTGTACAAAAGAGTTTGGATGCAACAAAACAAGACAGGATGGTCAATCATAGATGGATTTAGGATTCTTTTTCAGTAATCACAAATTTGATTCTCTCTTTGGCCTTTAGGATAAAATAGAAAGTGCAGAAATATTTGATTCAAGAGTTCCTTGTTTATTGAATGGCTAAGAGATGATTTATATGTACTGTGTATGTATTCACATCTGCTTATAATGATAGGCAGACGGTGATTGACGTCTGCTGTCCTTTGAGGTTCTGCTTGATATGGGATCTCTAACAACAAGTAGAGCAGAACGGAAGCCATCTGGACTTATAAATCATCCCAAATATCACTCACACAGCAGCAATGTCTGTCTCTGTTGTTTTCTGTCTGCCTGCCTTTCTATCTGGTCCTGAAGATTGCGAGTTGTCTGTCCTTCCGGCCTGTCTAAGAGTCAGTTTACACAGGGGACCTTTTTGCAGTGACAAATGACTCAGACTTTACTCGGCATTGGGATGGCAGGCTGACCTAACCAGGACTGTTTGTGGTTCAGTGGAGCGTGAAGACGCACGTACAGCACCATCCAGCTGAATGCTGGTTTTGCTTTACGATTTTCAGCCTGTTAACAGCATTCTCTTCCTTTCTGTTTCACACTGATAACCGATTCTTCTGCTCACATAAAGCCAATAGAACCATCATATTCAGCTGAGGCATAAACTGAACATCGCAGCCTGAACTGATTCATAATTTAACAATGACAGTCAGCAACTCAAAGTGTGTGTACCTGAAGTGTGTGTGTGCAAGCCAAGGCTAGGGATCACATCTGGCTAGTTCATTTTATCAGAAGCCAATTTTGAACAATAAGATGTCTGAGAATATCTGCCAATAGGAACTGGCATGGTAATAACAGGAACTGTGTGTGTGTGTGTGTGTGTGTGTGTGTGTGTTAGAAATGTAAAATGCTTCCCAGAACTGAATTTGATGAATTTACTGCCACTAATTGTTGGCTTGTTATTACACGATAAAGAGGGAGAGAAGAAAATGGCAAACAAAAGTGCGAGCTGGACAGATGACGAGAGGGAGAGACATTTTATGAGAATACAGCATAGAAAATCTGCTCTGGATATAGGATATAACAACATAATGTAATTCTGCTAAATAAAACATTACATTCATTATTAATTTCACTTGTTTTCATTTAAACAAATTGTATATCCGAATACAATACACATTTTCTATAGGCTCAGTCTGTCACTTTTTTTAAAAAACAATTCCAGTGCTGGTTCCATGGTATCAGAATTTTGGACAGTCATCAACATTAATTGGTCCTGTGACAAGGGCTAGGGAAACTGGCTGTGACAGTACTCTGATCCAACGGAATCACAATTGTCAGATTGACAACAATCTAGCCCAATGGAGGGGCTGGGGGGGGGTTGAGGCACCAGGGGGTATCATATTTCGGGGGGGTCGGTGCCACCCTGTGCCCTCCTTCTAGCCCCGCCCCTGTACATCAGGACAAATTTCACGACCATTTATGACCAAGTACCTGAAAAACGTATACACTGCCATCAGCCTCGGCTTTGTTTATAGCACTAATGATAGCATGCTAACATGCTAAACATTATACCTGCAATTAATCAGCATGTTAGCATTGTTATTGTAAGCAAGTTAGCATGCTGACGTCAGCATTCAGCTCAAATATAGACTGACAGAGGCATTACGTAGCTTTAGACACTTAGCAAAAAATAAATCAGGGAATTGAAAGTGTACATTAAATTATTAATAAGTAGAAATCTGATAAACATTAATTGTATAATATTAAGAATGTTTTAAAAGCCATTTGCAGCACACAACTCTGTACTTAACTAGTTTATTGTTTATTTACTTCCTTAGAGGGACTCTGGTGCATAATCAGCAGCTTCATTTACCTCTCCACTTTCTATTACTGGGACCAATCTGACCTGTCTTTATTACAAGAGTGCCTAGACTTAGTAAACTGTGGTCATCAGTGTCTTCATGCATCAGGAATCACAAGAACTTTTAGATGCATTGGGACATCAAATTCAAATGAAAATTAAACAATTAAATATGCAATAGTTTTGAATTGATAGATAAAAAAATAGATGACCAGTGGGTGTTGATGCTCACATACAAACACAGTATAATCTCAGTTTTCATAACACTTGCTGTACTCCAAGTGCAGCAGAGGAGTTTAGATGCTGTTGCTCCCACACCAGCAAAAATAAAGTATCTGCCCTTGTCTTCCCCTCCCTCTATGTTCTTCCTCCTTCAACAGTACATAAGGTTCAAAGTATAATAGTAATGGTGAAGGTAAATCAATTGTTCCCCCATTGTTCACTTGAATGTATGTGTGTGTCTGTGTGTGGGTGTTTAACTGAAAGCAGACGACTGCTATAAACACTCCCTGTAATGAGCGTGCTTTTAGTCATCCATACAAAACAAGGAAGACCAATACGTGGAATAGGATGGCTGTGCGAGGTTACGAAAGACAGCAGTAATTACCTCCAACCTGAAAAACAGTGGAGGTTTTCTGTGGAGGTGGCAGTTGCTGCAAAGCTTTTGTCAGAAGGCGAGGTGGAGGTAATAATGGGATAATTGTTTTGGACTATGGCTGCCTCTCCCTTTTGCTCCCTTCTGCTGGCCCCGAGCGGGTTCAGCTTGGCAGTAACGGTGCTGTCATTTGGTCACTGTCTGTGTGTGCATGATCAGGTTTGTGTTGGAGTGTCAGTCCCTGAGTGGGTGTGTGCATGTGGAAGTGTCTGTGTGTGTGTGAAGGTGAGAGCCAGCCAAGTACACCATGTTTTCTGGGTAGCAAGCGGGCCAGAAACCAAACAGGACAACACAAATTAAATCTCCCTTTCATCAATCTTTACACCTGCATCTCTCAATCCCTGCCCTACTGTGCCAGACTAATCCTTTCCTCTCTTCCAAGTCCTGGTTTTCAGGGATGCTCTTCATGGCACTTTTTCTCCATCAGAAAGTCTGCAGTTGAGCATGGTGGCAAAAATGGAAGAGAAAGAGAATAGATGTTTTGCAGAAAAGGTCATGAGCTGAATTTATTTATTTATTTATAAATACTGCAAATACCACAACACAGCAGCTTTCCTCTATCCTAATGTTCATCCTTCTCATTGGATCCCAGGCCAATGCAATTTTGATATTCAAATGTCAAAATTATATATATATATATATATATATATATATATATATATATATATATATATATATATATATACTGTATACAGTATATATTTGCCATTTGCACATTTTTGACAAGGACATACAGTATCTAAAAAATATCAAACTAAATTGATTTTTTCTCCTAGAAATCACATATTTGGTCAATGATGATCTGGCAAGTCACACAAAAAATTAAATTAGTATCACTAAGAACTATAAACTCCACCACAAATGTGAATGAATGAATAAAGCTGAAATGAGGAAAACATTTTTAACTATAAAAAAAAAATGCAGCCTAACCCTATAATAGATTATACCATACTATAATAAACATCACATGAAGTAGTGTGTGGTGTTGGCAATACCGTATTATAACACAAAATGATTTATTTATATTTAAAATCAATTGTCCCCAGTGGTTAATTCATCTTTATGTATTAACTTAGGTATTAATGTATCTTTAATTCTACGTGACTCTAGCTACAGGAGATGTTTCACAAGCATTATAGATGTCAACAGACTGAACTCTGCCTCGCCGAGACCTCTCCAGGTTCTGTTTAAACGACATGCAGCTTGTAGCCTTTATTTCAGATAGTTATGAGAGGGGAAATGTGCTCTCCTAGGTTTGTTAATGGAACAAAACAACTACAGGGAATACACTGTATCTCAGGTCGGCTGGGAGTAATCAGTAAGACAGAGAAAGAGAGGGAGGGAGGAGAATAAAAGTAAGGCGGCAAGGGAACGAACAAGAGCAGGGAAGAGGGATGGGACTGGGGCACAGTAAGCTATGACACATGAACCTGCTCTGAAGGCAGGAAGAGAATGGATGAGAGAAGCAAGGAGAGACAGCAGGGTGGAGGGAGCTCTTGTGAGAATCAATTATTGTGTATATGCTATTGTGCCCTTTTTCCACCAAATTATAACTGTTTCGTATTATTGTTGCTTTATTCTTTAAGCAATAATGCACTGTGGATATTAACATGTCTACATTTTCCCCAACTGCTCCATTTCTGTCTGCTTTCCTTGCAGAAGGATCACTCTGAAGCAGTTTAAAACAAAAAGGAAAAAAGCAATGTAGTGAGCAAAAACATGCGAGGAGAGGAAAGAAAGTAGCGTCAGGGAAGGAGAGAGAAGTGGAGAAAAGGATAGAGAGTGGTAAGCAGGAGCGAGGCGGTGAGGGAGGGCAGATTAGAGAGCATTTTACACTCTGAGCTCTTTATCCATCAACACAATCTGCAAAGCTTTGAAGAGAGAAGAATGCAAGCTTTTATCCAGAACTGTTTGCTCGGCACTGCACAGCACGCTGTGTGTGTGTGTGTGTGTGTGTGTGTGTGTGTGTGTGTGTGTGTGTGTGTGTGTGTGTGTGTGTGTGTGTGTCTGCAGAATCAGCTCTGTCAGTCAAGCAAAGCAAGCGGTTCAGATGAGCACCCAAAACCAACCGACATCGCACAAAACCACACAGACTGAAATGCATTTCTACAGAAGCTGATGCAGAGTGGCAAGTCAGAGATGACATTAAAGTCTGCTGCAACATGGAGCATCTCTGATGAGCAAGTTGGCTCAGCATTGCTACATGGCAATGTGGACATTTTTGACACTGTGTCCTGATTTGTTTGAAAGATCTGCAGATGTATCATTGCACTCTTACTGTATAATATGTATATCAGACTCATGATGGACTGTTTAATACATTATCAAAATCGATGCAGCAGAACTAGAGATGTCGTATTTTTTATCCCACATAATCTTCGTCCTTGTCAAAACCATGGTGCTTACTTACCCACAATGCAACTTCACTGCTGACAGTTTGGTCAGGGCTTCAGGTGTGTTATGCTACTAATCTACTATTTAGCCTACTGTACAAGGTTGGGCGCTATGACAATATACACCATGAGATGATGATACACCATGAGATGAGATATTCCTTATGCCTTTGTGGGTAACATCAATGTGCAAAATAAAAGTACCTCAAGTGTTGTAAATTCATTCTATTAGTCAAAAACATAGTATGTATAAAAAATTCTCATCTTACATTTCTTATCATGATACTGTATCAATATTGTGATTTGACATAAAAAAAAGGTATATTACAAACTGTGGCAGAAGATTTTATCCATACCCCCCATTCCTATCCCAGCTCAACCTGTCTGATGTCAAATATGGCTCATAAAAGGATAGAAGGCTTCTTCCCCTTTATATGTCTATATATTAAATTAATAAGGGACTGTGGGACTTCATGGACAAAGCAGATTCACAACAAAACAGAGGTTTCTCTACACAGAGGATTCCTGACATGTTTGTTCACCGATGCTGCCATTTCCAAAGCACCAAGCTCATTGCATCGCTTTGGAGTGCCGTAGAGGCCCAAGTGAGTCCGTATTCTACTTAACCACTTAACCTTGTCTGCATGCTCTGACACAGCTTCAGTGTAGCAGTGTGTGAATATACTGTAGCGTGTTCACTGCCTCTTGTGATGCCTGAGATCTCATTCTGTTATCCTCCGCTTTAAAGGACGTTTCAGGCCAGTTTTACACCTTTCTTTTACACACACACACCTACACTTAGACATTTGCACACCTCTGCTTGCGCACTTTCTCTCCTCTCTCTCTCTCTCTCTCGCTCGCTCTCAGTCAGGGTTGCCATGGAGGGAGGTTTTCTTTGCTGCCATGACAACGTGAGTTCTCTTTGGTCTCCCCTAACGACAGAAGAATGGAACAGACAGTGCCTGGGTGATGTATATGTTTTGAGACTGGTAGCTTAGTGATCCACACACACAGCTTAAGTCACCTATCCTAATCTTTGCCAGGCAAGAGGAGTGGTGGAATAAGTACGCAGCTCCTTTACTTAAGTAAAAGTCGGAATACAACAATATACAAAATACAATCTAAAAGTCCTGTGTTTACAATGCTTTTGTTTGTCCTTAGCTCTGCTTGCATCTCTAGGTCCTGAGTATGTACATAGCAACCTGCCTGAGTCGATTGCAGGTGTATTTCTAAAACCTAACTGGCAGTTCAACGTGGTCACATTTCATTTTTGGAAACTGGGGGGGGGAAATGTCCAATGAATGAATATCCTGCTTCCAATTAGAGCCAAATATTTCCTCAACCCACACACAGGAAATGTTCTACTTGGATGCCCATTATACTTTTGAGTCACAGACCAACTACAGTAGGAAAGCACTGATCCAAACATTTTCTCTTCTGATATCAGCCGATAGTGAGCATAGATCCGATACCAGAGCTGAATGAATGCAACTGATGGTGGAAACATGATTTCTTTTTTTTATGATGACATTGACAAAGAAACTGTATTTACATCATAGCCAATCCCCCATCCCCTTAATAAGGTCAGGATCAGTGCAAATACAGATCCAGCAAATCGGATCTTATTCATTCTTACCTTAAGTCTCTCAGACACCCCGTCAGTAAAGCTAATGTTGAACTCCTCCACCTTGGGAACCTTCAGCCTCTTCTTCTCTGTCTGGTACTCCGTGCGAGTTTTTACCACCACCTGGAGGAGGGAGATTAACCGTTAAAGCAGGTAAATACTCAGGGAGGCTGAAGGCAGGTGGATGGATGTTATTGTAGGAGGACATTTTTGAAAAGTCACCACAAAGGTCTTACTGTACACTTCACATTAAAAGACATGAACCACCAACGGAAAACAAGATGCAGAAGCACATAAATAAGACGTATGAGATGTTCGCTGCACTCCAGACACGATGCCAAGGTGCAAGAAGGCCGGAAGAAAAATCAGATGTTGTATGTTGTCTAGAGTTTACTAGAGGCATATGACAAAGTTTAGAAGATGTCTTCTGAGGTGTTTGACAGTAATAAAGCATTACCTTGGACATAAAGACTTCTTTAGTGCATAAGTTTTGAGATTTACAGATATTCCATTTTGTATTGTTTAGATATGGACTAAAAATGTGCTTCCTCTAAATATGTGCATAATGTAGCTGTATGGGAACAAAGGAAAAGATATGACACTGATCAGGAGGTCATGAAATGCATAAGCTGCTGTTAGAGATACTGGATCTGGAAAACATAAAAGACACAGATACACAGATAACACATACAATAGCTGTCAATAGAAAGTAAAAATGTATTACATTGTAATAGCAGTGTATTCCTGGACTCTGCTTTCATTTTGGCATAGGATCAGAACTCAGCTTCAGAATGTACATGACACCCAATGCCCAACACAGCTAAAAAACCATCCTACAGGAAACACTGGTGCAATGCATCTGGTAGAGCTCGACTGTATGCTAATGAGGTCTAGTGCCTAGAATCCAAGACCACAATCCAAAGGGAAAACATTGTGCTTTGTGCCGGAAGTTAGATGGAAAAAAAGAGCCAGGCTGCCCCAGTACTGTCAGTGTAACACTCCTCAAGCAAACAGGTTTAAAGGGGTGAGATAGGCACAGGGAAAAGAGACAGAGTGAAACTCCCAAACTCTTAGATTTGTCTACTTATCAACTTTCACTTGTGTTGTGGTAGGTATTGGTTCAAAAACAGTGGGAAGGAAAAGTGGATGGGATTTCTCCATCAATTCAGCAACTACAGAGGTTCTCTTGACGTGTCAAACTCCATTTCCCCAATTAAAGGATGATTCTGTGTTTTAACAAAACATGTCTTTTTTGAGATAGCATCAGCCGTTTCAGCAAATACTAAAAAACATGTTTATGTACAAAAGTGGCAAAGCTCTAGCCTGGAAATCCAGACCCAAATCCAAAAGATTAAGGGTCTGGCATTGAGTAATGAAAATGGCTCAACTCGAGGAGCGGCACCAAGCATGCATTTGATAAATCTCACTGCACGCAATTGGATAACACTACGACCAATCACAACAATACACAGGGTGGCGTATCCAGAGCCCCATACATTTAGCTACCAGCGGAGCTAACTGGTAGATTAAACTGTCGTCATCTGTTTAGCTCGCCTCTGGCCCGCCTATACGAATACGAAAAAGTTTATTGTCCACAGATGTGACATTTTTTTCTTCGGTTTCACCAAGAATACAAGTGAGACGGGACATTACGAACAATACGTAGCCAAGGCGGCAAGACAGACAATACATTTCATAAATAGTGACTTTACAAAGGTTACATTTACATTACATTTACAGTACATCTGTTTAGCTCGCCTCTGGCCCGCCTATATCAGATACACCAATGTGATTGGTGCAGCTCGGCTACAAGGGCATAGTTAATGAGCATCATCACTCAATGCCAGAGTGACTTGCTGAGCAAATACAAATTGTGCTCTTGCGAGAACTCTGGATTTCCAGGGTAGCAAAGCTCTCTGGCTGCAGCAGGAATCATGACTCCTGTCTGTCAAGAGCAAAGGACAAAGTGGATAAATGGGTCGACGAAACGTTGGACTTCAACACGGGAGATTTGTTTCCCCTTTCTGACATGAATGTTTACAATAAGGATTTTAGGTTATAATTAACCTTAGTTTTCTCTTTCTCAGCAATTAACTTGATCAGTACAATGTTATCATTAACAATGGGAATAATGGTCAAAAAATAAGACCCAGGTTTTGATAAACTGGAATTATCCTTTTCTTTTTCTGTTCATTGGCCATCAGTCCAAGACACCAGGTGGACACTATATGCATGCACTCATATAGTATCACCTAACTAATTTCTTCACAATTTTGCTTGAAAATGAACTTACATCCTTCTTGCATACACTCCTTACATACACTTTTTCTAATTCTGATGCAACAGTCTGTATGTAACACTCATATAAAACTCAAACTATGCATATAATGTGACCACTTGTCCTGTTTAACATATAACAGAGAGATGAACTTCTAGCTAGCATGATATACAGCACAATTATTTACTTACTTCAACAATAGAATTAATAAATCAGGAGTTTTTCCATATCTAACATTGAATATCTCGGTTATCCTCTCAACACTGACTTGTAAAAATCCTAATTGTTAATCCTAAAAAACTCAATGAACTCGTCTTCTCAGCTTAAGCATAATTTTTGCACTGACTTAATTGAACAAAAGAATCGCTTTTTACCAGGTTTCACTTCATCACTGCACCTACGAAAGAGAAAAGGTGTCACTATTGTTTTGTGCATTCACTAAATATTAATGTGCAAAAGAGGACGGGGCAGATAGAGAAAAGGTGTACAAATGACAAGGCGGAAAAGAGGTGGAAGAAGAGAAAGAGAACAATGTCTCAGTGTCCTTTTGGCTAATTGCGCTGCTTCTGAGCGGCTCTCCTTTGAGACAAAGCCAGAAACTGCTGTGCTCACAAACGGGCTCCACTATCTGAATAACAAAGCTGTCAGTTGGCTCTAGAAAGCCATTATCTAAGAGTTGAAGGCCGCAGTAGGTGCACTAAACATGCATTTGATTGGACCCCTGAGGCTCTGAAGCCTCGTGGCTTTCAGCGCAGCAACACCAAACACCACAGTCCTAACTAATGTCTCAATGCCTAAACTTTCTCTTTCTCTGACCCATTTCACAATAGCGTGCTCAGGGCCTCCAGGTTCAAACACAGCAACGCTTCATGTTGCTTCATTACTCTCTCCCCTCCTGTACCTCTCCTTTTTATTTCACATTACCTAATGACGTGGCTATCAATCAATGTTGCCTCATTTACACAGCCCTTAAGCTATCAGCAGCAGCTAGGAATATACTGAGCAAAGTGCTACCTTCTCTGATTAGAGAGATCCAACTACTCTGTGGGAAACCATACATTTATGAACAATTAAATCTCATTTAACAAAGCTTGATGTAAAAAAAACAAAAAAAACATCACATTACGCCATCATCACGATACAGCCATAAACAGTGGTGATATGATGACTGAAAATGTAATTACAGCTTGCTTACTTATGATTCCACAGAGGTAGCAGCTCATTTTTCATTTGTGATTTCTCTTGATAATTCATTTATGTGTAGTTTATATTTTAGCCAGTGGCTTTTAATGATGGCAATGTTGGTCAGTCGGGTGAAATGTCTTATTAAGTGTTGGGTGAATTGCCATGAAATGTTGAAGAGACATTCATGGCTCCCAGAAAATCCTCCAAGTACCCAAATCCCAATGCCCTGACCTTTCCTCTGGCACTACACCAGCAGATTGACAACTATGGGATGGATTTCAATGGAATTTGGCACAGACATTTATATTCCCCACAGAAAAAATTGGGTTGGACTCTATAACAGCCTGCGATTTATTGTGTAATTTTGTTGCATGAATCAGGTACCAATAAACCCCCTTACCCATTCCTATGTGTACTTAAATGCGCTCTCAACTATATATACACAGCACCTCTTTTTGTTGGGGCAAGCTTACCTAATAATTGCAATGAGCAAAGGGTAAAATCATTTGTTTTTATTGCACTCTGTGTAGTGAAATAACTGCTGCCACACAGGATGTTTTTGAAGTCAGCAGGATGTGACATACTGTATGTTTATTTAAAAAGAATCACTTCTTGGCTTTTTATATTTTCATTTTATATTTGAGTGAATTAACGAGAGAATGAAAGACACAAAGAAGTAGAGAAAAGTACATTTCAGAAAAGGCAGTTTTAGCTCATCAAACTCAACCGGCAACTAACTAACTAAGTAACTAACTAACTATCTCTCTCTCTCTCTCTCTCTCTCTCTCTCTCTCTCTCTCTCTCTCTCTCGTATTTTTTTTAGATTTGATATTCCCTGTGGAAGTGCTGTCAAAAAATGTCTTTACTCCCTGTCTTCTCCAGAATGTTATTCCTCAGACCTTATCACTTTGATTGCTGTTTCATTTCTCATCCCCAAAGACTGAGCCGCGGAAGAGTTGGTCTTTGGTGAGGTTTCAGTGCGGAAGGCAGCTGCAGACGTTTTTGTTTTTTTTTATTGACGTTTTTTGTTTTTCTTGTGAATAAAACAATGAATGAAATTCATATAAAATTCAGAAGGGACCCCCCTGCAGACATGAAATAAAATAAGATATGCTCTATTTGGAATCCTGTTCTTACTAAAATATAGGTTTTCTAAATGCTCAACTCAACTAGTTGCTACCTGTGTCTGTCTGCCATTTGGTGCAGGCCAGATGGCATAGAGTGAGTTTTTAGTGCTTTTTTCAGCTGCATGCTGCCTCTGAAAATGACACTAAAACCAAAACAATTAGCTCAAAGATGCTAAAGGGCTCAGTAGAGTAGAAGAGAACTGCAGAGTTAGGTGTTAATGCTCTGTGGGTTTGTCACTATAAGCAACACTTTTTTTTACATACATGTAGTGATTTGATCTGTTCATATGAAAATATTGTTTATAGCAGCTTAAAAATGAAAAGCTACAAAATAAATCATTGGGAAACCATTTAGAATAAGCCCTGCTGGTTCTCTTCACCCAGGTAAGTAAGAGCAGTTATTTGCATTCCTCTGGCATCATAGCTGTAAATCGATTTCTATCTACACAGCTAGAATACAAACCAGCAGAGGAGCAGGACTGAAAACCAATGGTCCAACCAACAGGCAGCACTACAGTACTGTTTATACAGTACAAGAGTATGAAATAAAGCAAGAATGACTATTGAAGGCACATGATGCATGCTGTTTTTCGCTACTTTTCATTACCTCCGCCATGGAAAGTATGTTTTCTTTTCGGTTTGTCTGTTGGTTTGTTTGTTTGTTTGTTTGTTTGCTGGTTGATTTGTTTGTTTTCTGGTTGGTTTGTTTGTCTGTTGGTTTGTATGTTTGTTGGTTTGTCTGTTATTTTGTCTGTCAGCAGGATTATGGAAAAACTATTGGCCCGATTTTCATATACAGAATGTTGTTCATTTACAGAACAGAGGGTTTAACTGGGTATAGTATATACTGTACTTTAGATTTAATGGTTAAATACAAAATGTAAAATGAATATAAAAAAAATTACCTGTTACAAAGCCTGGCATTTAATTCATCAAAAACTAAGATAACAGGCTCTATCAGTGTGCAGGCTTTCCTTTTCATTAACAACATGCTATTGAGTCATTAATATTATACATTTGGTTGCATTCAAAAGTCACAGTTACTCTCACAGCCTCTTTACACAGCCAGCCAGATACATTTACAAATCGCTTATGTATAATTCGTGATCATTTGACAAATTAAACTTGGATGCTGGCACATCTGGTTACGAGGCCTTACATCATCACAGCACGTAAGAAATCATTCAACAATCTATTACTGATTTATCATTGCTGACTGAGGATTCCTGCTCCCAGGAATTCCTCCCTAATTCATGAGGATGAGAACACAAAGGCGTAAAGAATGAATGAGACTTAAAAGCTGCTCCAAAAGAACTGAGGAGAGAAACAAGAAAAGGATGAGGGTGTGTAAGGGGACATGTTGGACAGGAAAAGAGAATGGTTATAAGTCTGTCAAAGCCTTTGAAGCAGGTCGCTGTACCTCAGCTTTGTTCTCAAAAACAAAAACAAGCAGAAAGAAAATCTCTGTCTGTGAGTCTCTCCACCCTCCTCTGATTGTTGTTGTTTTTTCAAACCAGCAATCCAATCAAGATATTGGTGACCCATTGGTAGCTGTGACGCGTCCCTGCCCAGATGGAATCAAATCTAATACCTCTCTAATTCCTCAGCCTCTGCAGGCCACATGTGTGGGTGTGTGCGTCCTTTCGGTATGAACTTTGCTGTGACTGCACATCGCCCCTGCAAATATCCGCGGGTAACCCTGTACTCGGGGAGGTCACATAGTCATGAGGCAAAATCAGGGTGAAAACAGCTGGGGTTGTATTTGAAAAGCTGCTCAGAATCGCGCACTGCTGATCTGGGGTACTAGTCAGGTCACAATAAATCTGGCTTTACTTATAAAGGACAGAGAGAACAAAACTGGTCACAGGTCATAGTCTGAAAGGCTGATAAAAGCTGATTAACAATCAACTCTTTCTGGGCGGGGCAGGTGGCAAAAACAACAATCTTAAATACGAGAATATAGAGATTTTCATCACAAAGATATTACTGGTGTACAATACTGTATTTTTAGGTTTAGTGATAGAAATCCACACAAAGGGTATGGCTTCCTACAAGACTGCCATTGTCCTTTAAGTTTCTATAATAAATATTAAAAAAAACAATGTGACAAAATGGTAGGGTAGAGTTCACAACTTCTTTCCACTTCTTCCCACTTTCCACTGGTTCAGAATTTTGGACATAGGACCTCATTTCCAAGTTAGCCAGTGTGTTATTTATCAGTGGACAACAGTATCTGCTAGCCTGTCACTAAAAACAGTCTTACCCACTCCACAGTACACCCGAGGCAAATACATTATAACGCCAGACTATCGATGTAAATGTCTGTTGATAGAATAATGTTAGAATTAAAACTACCCTTGCATCGCATTGCAAAAGTTATACTTTGTTCCCTGTAGTTGGTAGCATAGGCTACAGCAGCGGCAGAGTGCTATTACCTAGGCTACAGAGAAAGCCGGTTTACATGACAATCACACAAGTTAATTTACCTGCCGCTGTGAGCTCCACCTAATTCCACTCTGCCAGGCTATAACTCACATAACGTTACCGGTACATGAAAGCACACGGCCTTGCAATTTGCATGTAAACTGTCCGAGCTTACATGACGTTTCTGTCAGCAATTACCTAAAGTTAGCGGTTAGCCCAGCCAGGTATCTACCAAGAGTGTAGCTATACCGTTAGCTAACGTTGTCACTCTCCACAATGCTTTGAACAGTAATGTTCCACTAACGTTGTCAGTCTCAATCTATCAGTAGCAGCTAGGCTAATGTTATGAAAGGGGCTAGCTTTATTAGCTAGAGTAGCCTACCAAAAGTTATTACCATTACCATTCATTCATCAGTAGCTGTTGGTGCATCTGGAAAGATGGATGGAACCACATTCGTTGTCAGTGACTTGTGGTCCTTTAGATTGCGGGGTTTTCAAAGTCGTCTGGTCTAAAATGATCACTACACATTTGCCACTTGAGTAGAGTCTCTGCCGGTATCTTGATGTCCAAGCCAGCAGCTACTAGGTTTCCCGACTGGAGTGCGCTTCTCTGTTTACTTTTTGGCGCAGTACTACTAACCGGAGCTAAGTAAAATTCCGCCGCTAGTCCCTCAAAATGTAATGCGATCATTGAGATGCAAGGGTAGTTTTATTTCTAACATTATTTTATCAACAGACTCGTTATAATTTATTTGCCTCGGGTGTACTGTGGAGCGTGTAAGACTGCTTTTAATGGCAGGCTAGCAGATACTGTTGACTAGTACCAGCGAACTCTGCAACTGGAAGGACTGGATGAAAAGTGTTGAAAACTGTCCACTGATAAATAACACACTGGCTAACTGGGAAATGAGGTTCTATGTCCAAAATTCTGAACCACCCCTTTAAAGCAGGATTAATTAAACCCTTCCACCGAATACCTAAACTTTTAATCCAGTTTGCAGCCTGTCTTTATTTTGTTTCAACAAGGTCTCTTCTTCACCCAAATTCCTCCCTCGCTGAACAGAAACTTCCACCACAAAAGTGATACTGAAAACTGGCCCCAAAAAGACAATAACAGTGCAGAATACCCATTGCATTAACAATGATAGCCATCATCAACACCTCCCACGCTCTAATGTCTAATTACAGATTTCATTATTATTTCTCTTGCCCTCTGTTGCATCACTTGCCAGGAAGACAAATTCTTGCACAGCTGGAGACAAATTCAAAGATTTACAGTAACAGCAAATTGACCTTTACAAGTCCCACACAATCTCATGTAAAAACAACCCATCATTTGTTTTACATGTATTTGTGTGGGAGTTGTACAGGTCAATTTGTATTTTCTTTTTTATTAATGCCTGTAAGTGTGGACAACTTAAACCAGTTTATTCAGCTGCTGAACTGACAATTTATTTAGTTATGTAAGCAAGTGAGCAGCATACAAAATCTGCATCAGCTTTCAGCAAACAACAAGCAATAGCAATCTTTGTGTGTGCGTTTCCCGAAGGGATGTAAAAAATCCACTGATCAACAAAACAGCAAGCCTTCTTCTCTGACCACTTTTCCTTTCAAATGTCAATGACAATAACTCGCTGTTATATCGCAGGAGTTCATACTCCACTCAGCTTATTCTCTCTGTCTCTCTACTTGTTCAGGAAATCAGTAAAATACACTTGAGCAATCACACAGTGTGTGTGTGTGTGTGTGTGTGTGTGTGTGTGTTATGACGGCAGCTTCAGCTACAGTACATAGCAATGTTCTCAAGTCTAGTGGGACTGATTTAATTACAGCTCTATGAATGTCATGTTAGGAACTGGAGAAACAACTTGCCACTCACACACAAACATGTTCACATGCCTGCATTGTGCACACACACAGGAAGGCAAGCATGCCTCTGTGTTCTGCGTGTGTGTTTGTAAGCGAGTGCAGTGAATGACAAGACAGTTAACAGGTATTTCAAATGAAACAAGATTGTGCCTCCCTCAGCAGAATACTCAGTGAGGATTCCGGCTGTACCGTGTGTTTCTGTCTGCAGCAGCATAAATGGCCATCCAATTTTGGGATTATTTTTTCTAAGTTTTTAGTGAATCCTCGACAATAACACCACTTGAAGAGATTCATCTCAAAATAGATACATTTTCATGATTTTTAAAGGCCAGGTAGATAACTTGGGTCCATATTTCTTGGACCTTGTACACGATGCTGTAAAAGGCTTTTGCCCTCATAAATTCGCTGCATTTTCAAGGTCCCACAAGTCTATGTAATGCTTTACTTTTTTCCCAGGGATCGCTCCAAAGTCTTCTATCGTTTTTTACGATAGAATGGGCAGAGGGGTTGGATTTGTTCTAAAAACTGATGTAGGACTGAAACTTCTACTACATTTTCATTTCAATACATCTGTAAAAAAATGTTTTTGATGAGGCAATTGATCATTGTCTATAATGTGTAAGAAAATTATTTGAAAAATGACATTTTCACAGCCTAAATGGGCATCTTTAACAACTTGTTTTGTCAGAGCAACAGTCTAAAACACAAATATATTTAAAGAAACCCCTCATGTCTATATCTGGTAAATAAGTACAGTAGCTGGAGCCAGGAGCAGTTAGCTTAGCTTAGCATAAAGACTGTAAGCAAGTTGGAATGGCTAGCCTGTCTCCATCCAATAGTTCTTAAGTGTCCAATGAAACTACAGATAATGCTGACTATTAACAAAGTATAACTAAAGGCTTGAAGAGTCAATAGCATTTCCATTGAGTGATGTTTTTCCCATCCATCCAAAGATGCACTTTATGGTTTCCTCTGTATCAGCACTGACTAAATATATTGTAAACAAGCTGAGTAATAGTGTTTGAGTTTAATTCAAACCTGATTTCTTTTTAGGTAAGAGGATATGATTTAAATAAAAAATTTGGTTCATATTTATTCTCAGTACCTGCCCAAGATCTCCCTCGTTGTCAGTGTTTTGGTTTATTTTGTAAAAATAAAAATAAGTTTGATGAAATCTTAATAACAGAGGTAAACATATTGTCCTACTTTGTAATCTGCCAATGCCTTTATCATTTCAAGTGTTAACTGTCTAAAGAAAATGTTATTTTTGTTTGAATTGATTGTCCTATTAGAGTCCAGCTTGAAGCCCTATTTGGAAGAATGTATTGGTTCGAATAATGTTATCTGTCAATAATCCTTCTGACATCTAATAAGGTGAGTTAATAAATTACATCAGAGATCATTTCATCTTGGTGCTCTATAGGTAATTGATCAAGTTTAGGGTAGAAATATGGGTTCATATAGCTGCAAAATGAAATCATCACAATGTAACCATGGTCTTGAAAACGAGCCAAACACTATCACTCGATTGATGCATAATAAAACGTTCATATGAGCATGCCTGTTGTCTAATTCCATTCATTTTTATAATTTACAATCAGGTCAGCTCTCTGTCTCGACCCCATAGAAACACCAATCAGACTCTCCACTTTGCGCTGCCACCATGGTAACTGGATTAACGAGCTGCGGTGCAGTTACTATGGGATGTCGAGATGATAAATGACAGTCTGTCTGGCACCAAAGCTGTCTCCTAATCTCAACTGGAAAACAAAGGACACGGCTGGGAAACAGCTGAGATGAATGAATTTGTATATGAATGAAAGGGTGTGTGTGTGTGTGTGTGTGTGTGTGTGTGTGTATGTCTGTGTTTGGGGGGGGGGGTTATTCAGCATAAGAGGGTTTGAGGACAGGTCAACAACATTGACTTAGTAGAAACATGCACAAACAAGCAGGAAACTCTCTTTTTCACAGACTCACACAAACACAACCAAGCTTTAGTCTCTCACCTTGTCAGGTGCTTGGCTCTGGAGACTGCCGACATCCAGTGGAGTAATGAGGGGCACATTCTGAAAGCCGTCCTCCACGCTTACAGGTTTGGCCCCTTTGTCTTGAAGATTACTCCCCAGTTTCACCATCTTTCACCGCCCTTATATATATTGCCTTTATTTCCCTGAAGACTGCTCCTGAATAGAGATGTTGAGAAAGGATGGTTTTTACCTCAGCCTTTCAGGTCAATGAAACCTGGCAGACACAGGCTATTTGATGGAGAAGATTCTCGTGTAGCAGGAGATTAAATATTGAGATTTTAACTTTATTATAGCCTTCCTTAAAGCACACTCTACATAGCCTACGAGTAAATGTTATCAAATGTTTTGTTAAGCGGAATCAAATTCGGGGCATGCGATTCATTTGTGAACGATAAGAGCAGCAAAACACTCCAAAAAAAAAAAAAGCACATATCTCGGACTTTATTTACCAGAAACCAGAAAGAAAAACAAACCTCCGTTTATATCATCTTCTCCACCTTTCTCCATCACAAAAAAAGCAGTAAAAACAGTTACTTACAGCTGACCGTCCTTGTATGTCCGTCTCCTGTGTGCTGCGGCAGTGTTTGTGTCTGACAGAGGCGGAGGGGAGCACGGATGAGGAGCAGGTGAGGCTGGAGGCTGCTCTGCGGTGTCGCTGCTGCTGAGGCTGCGGGAAAGCAACGCTGCACCGCCGGAGACAAACTGGATGTCTGGCGGCAGGTTTCCTACCAGCAGGCAGTCCAACCCCCTAATCCAAACACAGCCTCCTCTTCACCGCGCTGCTACACCCAGCCGCTGGAGCTGCCACTAGGGGGATTTTTTTTTTTTTTTTTTTTCCGGCAGTCTCGTTTGTTTGACTAAAGTGGAATCCGAATTATTGTTGCCTTTCTGGGCTCCTCGTAAACTCCTGTAGCCTATCTGAGCTGACAAGGTGGAAGCATATCCACTGCATTTATGTCTAGTCTACATAACAATTAAAGCATTTAGGCTGTAGGCTAGCCTGGTAAGTTATTGTGTCACGGTATAGGCTACGTTGCAAAAGTACTTTTATTTCTGTTTTATTTTGAGAAATGAATTAGAGCAGTTGAATGTTCTATTATGAATTAAATATATAGCCCAAATATGTGCATGTATCCTAGCCTGTGACAGCTCAAAGTTAGCCAGAATTCAATTAGAAAACAGTCAACTTCAGCATAATGCTTAAAAATGACCTACAATCATTTTATTCCCAAACAATAAGGTTCATGATTCAAAATCGATTATCTGTGCCTTCCTGAACATCTAATCCCAATGTCTCAGTAAACACAGAAAATCCATTTGAAGAGAGAAAACTAAATCCTAGGATAATAGATTAGATATTAAAAATATGTCCCACAGTATATGAAAGCAAGTGAAAACCACGTGGAACTAAAATTGGTTCTTTGGTCATACAGCGCCACCTGATGGTTAAAGGAGTGACACACAGTCACATTTGAGGGAATCTAAAAAACTACATCAATAATCCGACTAACAGTAAACCACTTGTTTGTGTGGGAAACAGATATGCTTCATTAAGATAAGTTGTTTCTCTGTAGTAATTATAGTGGTAAGGCAGATTTGTCAAATAAATCAATACATCATTTATAAAAAGCAAATAAGACATGCTCAAATAATGTGAATATAAATTAAAAAAAAGGCAAGTAAATGCAACATTACAAAAAAGATCATTTAAAAAAAAAATATATGTCCGAAAGAAAATAAATGAATTAAATAAAAATAAAAAAAATTAGTCCTTCAGGATCTGCGACATATTACACCCTAGATTCTCCTTGTTTGTCCTGTAACCTATAAGGACATAATGGCATAAACTACATTGTCAACTAGAAAATGCATTTCCTGCAGAAAATGCTTCTGAATGTTAAAAAGCTAAACTGCTAAAGCTAAACTGGATTGCTGTCATAATTGTGTAAGAAGAAGGTGAAGTAGTGAGAACAGTTGGAAAAGTGTGAATGGTTTAAATTAGTATGGATTTTATTAAAATGTTGAATAATACCAATAATGTATTAAAGCAAAGTGGAATATTTTAAGTTTTTTTTAAAGAAAAGTCATAGTATAGCATGTTGAAAAGTCGTAGTATAGGTGTGTCAAAAAAAAGTGATAAAAAGTCACAGTATAGTTTATAAAGCAAAAAAAGTGATAAAAAAGTCATAGTATGGTATGTCGAAAGAAGTCATAAAAAAATCATAATATAGTTTGTCGAAAAAAGTCATGAAAAAGTCAATGTATAGTATGACACGAAAAGTCAAATTATAGTATGACAAAGTCAGAAAAAAGTCATAGTATAGTATGTCAAAATAAAGTGATAAAAATGTCAAAAGTCATAGTATAGAATGTTGAAAAGAGTCATAGTATAGTGTGTCTAAAAGTGATTAAAAAAAAGTAGCTCACCTGGTCGAGTGTGTGCCCCATGTACAGAGGCTCAGTCCTTGCTGCAGCAGCCGCCAGTTCAATTCCAACCTACAGCCCTTTGCTACATATCATTCTCTCTTTCTCTCCCCTTTCATGTATAAGCAGTCCTATTAAATAAAGGCCTAACATCCCACCAAAAAGCCTAATATAAAAAAAGTCATGGTATATTATGTCGAAAAAAGTCCTAAAGTCATAGTATAGTATGTCGGAAAAACTCATAGTAGAGCATGTCTAAAAAAGTGATAAAAAGTCATAGTTTAGTATTTTAAAAAAGTGATAAAAAGTCATTGTATAGTATGTCGAAAAAAGTAATTATAAAGTCAAAATATAGTATATCGAAAAATATAATAGTATAGTATGTCAAAAAAGTCTTAGTATAGTATTTAAAAAATAGTCATAGTATTGTATGTCAAAAAAAGGTCTAGCCTGGACTGGGAATCAAACCTGAGTCAAAGTCTGCAGTGATTACAGGCTGGTGGCCTGTTGGAGCAGTGTAAACCACTGAGCCACTGTTCCACCAGATAACTTATGTTGAAAACAGGCATAGTATAGTATATTAAAAAATAATAATAGTATATTGAAAAAAGTCATAGTATAGTATGTCATAAAAGTCATAGTATAAAATGTAAAAAAAAATAGTATATTGAAAAAAAGTCATGGTATAGTATGTCGAAAAAAATATCGGAAAAAAGTCATAGTATAGTATATCTATCTGTGATTAAGTAAACGAGCCCTGCTAAACTCCCATTGAAAAACTGGTACTATATGCTTTTATCCAGAAATGTTGAGGATGTTTAAGAAGTGCTGTCAATGAAGGAATGGTTGTGGCTCGTCATTTGGAGGCTCACTGAGCCAAATTGCTCAGTGAGTTATGCTTAAATGAGCACATTAGCTGAAAGTGGACAAGTATATCTATGTTATGATGTATAAATGGTGTATTAGAAGTAAGAATTGTGGCCGTGAGAGCAATTAAGCAGAGGTTTTCCCCTATACTGTAGCTGTGACATCATCCACACTGAGCAGCCCTTAAAAACGCAGAAAAAGCCTAAAGAAGCACTAAACCTAAACAGTGATAACACAAAAACTGTGAAAGATATCAAAAAGCTGAATATTTTATATTGGTAAATGGTAGACAAAAGTTGATTACAAGCAGAAATGGCCTTAAAGAGCTGAACATTTTGATATTTGAATGGTTTGTGTATCTGGGTACTCTTACCTGAAAGATAAGTTTTCTACTGCACTTTTTTACTCTATTAAATAAAAGCTGCACTTTATGCCAGTGATAACCCATTTCATTTTACTTAAAGTTGTTTCACCTGCTCCAGTCCACAGTGATAACAGTTTAATCTAATGAGCTGAGAGCTAATACATCCATGAAGATACAGACCATGTAGGGACAAACACAACAGTGGAGATGATAGAGCTGGGGAGGTAGTGGCTTGCTAAATTGGCTAATCGTGCTAACAGGGTCAACAGGGTTAACGCAGCTCCGAGAGAGGGCGGTTCAATACAGGGAGTACGGACCGAGCGTCAGGTCCCACCTGAGCTGCACCTAGAACGGCTGCAGTCGATGGCAGAGGTTGACATGTGATCTCAGGTAGCATCAGCTAGGTCCTCCTGTGGGCGTGGGAGTTTATTTTTTTGTTTATTTTTAATTGGACTCGAAGTTGAACGGTCTTCTTTCTCTGTTTGTTGGCCCCCCATTGTGAGTCAGCAGTAATGAAATGTAGGCGCCTCGCGCCTGATTAACGTACCCTTTCTTTACATATTTCCTTGTCAGAAGTTCCCAATTTCCGAGTACAATGGAACGCAACATAATCGGCAGCGACAAGCTCCACCTGGGGCAGAAGGGGGAAACCAAACCCTGCTGACTGACATAATTAGCGTCACTAACTGTGTGCTCCATTTAAATTTAGGGCGGGAAAGTCGCCACAGACACTCAGATTGTATTACTTGACAAAGCAGCAAATACAAGCGCTTTCATCAGTGGGTCATATGCTCAATCACCATTGTTTTACCTCACTTTTTGATAGATAGGTACTTTCTAAACAATTAACTACATGACAATCTTACGGACAATACCTTTAAACAAATTATCATCAGTTTTTTTTAAAGCAAATTGTACTGTAATTATCAAGAGCTCTGCTGCTAAATCCTTGGCAGACTGACATTTCAATGACTAATGATCACACTTTCATGAAGTCACACTTAACAGTACAAAATGCAACCAGCTGGTGGTGTCACTGAGCCATCAGACAATTTGTTCAGTTTTTCCTGTATTTTGAGAAAACAACACATGGCCCAGTAAGTCTTACAAGACATTCATCTTGTTTTTTTGGATTTTTTGGACCCTCGATCTGAGTCTATTTAAGTCCATTAAAAAGTCAATCCGCCCCAAGGCATACAGCCAGTGGTGTGCTATTTCTTTGATGGCCAGCAAACACTGCACCTGGGATAAGTGCATTTACAAACAATGTTGGAATACAAAGCTAATACAATCCAAAAACAACCTAAAAGAAAAAAAAAATAGAAACTAAGTAGATATCCTAGCTAAATGCTACATAAACTAAAACTGCACTGATAAAAAAAAAAACACCTATCAAAAGTAAAAAATGCTAATATCTTACTCTTCTCAGATCTCACTAATCTGTCTCTCAAATGACAACTCCAAACGTTTCCCATAGCTGACAGTTGATTTGTGTTTTTATGTCTTGACCAAAGTTAATGTTTACTTCCTTTGACTGCCTTTTCCTTCAGGGGGCATGTCATAGATTCTTGTTTTTTCGGTCCATAAGACACTTTTACTGGATTTTTTCTGGAAATAATTTAAATGTCTGCTGCATTTAACACCATAGAAAAGGGTTCCGAATCAATTGATAGTATAACTAAGTTTCTGTACATTTAATTTTCTACCTCAGTGAAGTTGATTTTATTGTTAAAGAGCAAAATCACAAGCTGAACATCTTATTTTCGGCTGACCTTCAGTAGTTTAACTCCTCAATGCTGCAGTGATGTAGTGTACTCCAGGGTGTGGTCAGTACAGAATAACAACACTACTGGGTGTGGTCAGAGGTACAAGGCAGTGAAGCACTACCTTTCAGTCTGATGTTAAGTTACTGTTTGGATGGACTGTTCATACACATGATAATATTTAACTACATGAGAGCCAAACTGTGATTACAACACAGTAAGATGTGACCAAATATAACAGGATCACCTAGTTATTGAGACTATCCCATAATGGCTTCAAATGTCCCAAGACTTGACATAAATAAACACACCAAGCACATATATTCATCACAGTTAAGATTTATTTCATTCAACATTTCACATTACAAATATTTAAAAATTATGCATACTGTTATAAATAGTTGGCTGCAAACAATTAAATAACATTAGATTTGTCTTTTTCGTTTCACTAGCACTTCTACAGACCAACTCCTAGAAATATGGACATATCCGTAGTACATAACTTAATTAGAAAGGAAAATACAAAAATAGGAACTTATAAAGTGAAATGACAATAAAAATTAAGGTGATATCTTAAGTAAAAAATGCTATTAATAAATACATCAACCTTCCCATACACAGTTAAAAACTATTGAAATCTTGCCATTAAGTAACATCGTTAACAGACAAATATTTAAATATTTATTTTCCTTCAGAAAATGTGAACCATATATTGTGGAGCACAATATAGCAATTAGTAAAAACTAGACACTTTAACATATTAAAAGCTTCACCTCAAAAATATAACAAAAATCTGATCAAAATTATAAAAATCAATTATACATTCCAATTAAAAATATACCAATAAACAGCTAAATACATTGTTGACCTAATAATTACAATGCAATCAATCACAGTAGCTTAAAATAAACAAAAAATAAAATGAGCAAATGAGCACAAAACCTTTAAATGTTTTAAAAATAACTTCAATTATTTATATTAGTACAAATAGTTTGATTTCTTTTCTTTTTTACAAACACCAGCATGAAAAGGATTACAATAACAGTAGAAAATGACTGTGAAAAACATATTAACATCTTCTTTAATTAAATGTCTGCAATTAAAAATGGCATTAAAGAATTACATTGCAAAGAGTCTTTATCTGGAAAAAGGTTCAAAAGAAGTATTGCACATAACAACTTGAAGTTAACTTGCAACATTTACCACATTCAAGTCTTTAAGCTCCCCTTCCTCCAGATAGGTCTATATAAGACCACCTCGACAGACTGCGGGGATGAGTACTCAAGTCTTTTAAAACAGTGTTCTATAAGGATGCTCAAAGTCCTGCACTGCCAAATCGATTTCAAAGTTAAGTTTCTGTCTTGTTTTTCGTCTTATCTCTCTGTCATGTGCATCCTGCAGAGGTCTGCGAATGGGGAAGCGAGGAGATCAACACGTGGGGAGGGAAGACGGGAGGGGGGGGGGGGGTGAGAGTGGGTTTGGGGTGTCCTTAACAACTTAATAGTTGAGAAACATTTGGTGCACACCACAACAATTAGTTTTAATAGCTAATTCATGTACTTGTCATTTTCTCTTTTTTTTTGTCATGCATGCTAAGGATTACAATAGGTGCTAGTTGGCAAGTTCAAGAATATATATATACTTTTTTTGAAATATTAAAATATCTAAACACCAAACATCCATTCTTGTGATACGAGATTCAGCGTTAAGCGTGAACCAAATTTTGCATTCTCCTTATAATAAGTTATACTCCATCTATGGAGAGGAAACCAAGACAGAAGTTACCATTTTCCAACTAGTATAGCCATGTTTAGAGACATTAACATTAATTTCAAATTATAACTTTTTTTTTTTTAGTTTTTTTTATTCTCGCCATGCTGTTATTGACCAGATTGACTGGAAACATCTAGTGTAAGAAAAGCTAAGACCAAGGGAGAAATACACTTTGGTCTCTCCTCGGCAGATCTGAAGTCGCATCAACACAAGTGCGCACTTAGTTGTAAAGTTTCCTCAGCACTGAAATGTATAAAAAGCATAATTGAAAATAATATATATTGAAATCACTCAACTTTTTTTCTCAAAATGAACATTTCCATATATGCAGATCTCTCAGTAACAAAAGTACAAAAGCTACCTTTCACAATGTGAAAAATTGAGGTATTGCAAAAAGGAGTTTTCCCATTTGTGAAAAATGTGCCTAAAATGACTGTTGGAAAAAGAAAAAATATTTAGAAAAGTAGTGCATAATAAATGTTTATATGTGCATGACAAAATAATTTAGCTAGAAAACACTGTACCAAAAATCAGCAGGCCATGTATAAAATAATCTTTTTTTTTTTTTTTTTTTAAATCTCATTTAACAGCAAATTCTTCACAAAGTGTTTTAACTTCTAAAATGCTCACCCACCACACCCACAAAACTAATGTTCAGGGTGCAAAACTGGTGCAACGACACCACGCCGATATGAGGATACGTTTCTCACTAGTGTGTATAATCAAGTTTCTGTACTAACTCCCTGACATATTTAAATGCTCGGCTAGTAGGTTACCACTCAGCTAGTAGGTTACCACTGAGTGACTTAAAACATCAAACAAATGAGAGGATTAGTTTTACTTTTGCTGTGTGAATGTGCACTTAAACTTCCAGCAGACCTATTTGAGATAAGAAGAACTAGTGCCTACCAGCGTGCACCTCCATTTTGAGCTATGGAGAGTGTGAGGGCGTGTGTGTGTGTGTGTGTGTGTGTGTGTGTGTGTGTGTGTGTGTGTGTAAGCCCTGTTGTTTTTCCACTGGTATTCTAATGGGTTTTGACGGCACTGTCAAATATATATATATATATATATATATATTTATTTATTTATTATGTTCAAGGCCAATCTTTGGTTTACTGGGCTTGACAGTTAAGCAAAACTGGGTAGGTAAGTGACAGAATTTAAAAAATATATATGAAAAAACGTCCTTAAAAAAATTAGAAAGAAATAAGAATAAAAACCTAAATAAGAAATGAGCTACAGTATGACCCACTACTGCACAGCCATCTTTGGTTCCCAAAAGCCACTGGGTACGACTGTTACCAAGAACAAACTGCATGTGGGTCACAAGTGTGTAGTAGTAGAGCACACTGCAGAGACTATCTTCATTTATGCTTCAAAAACACTGGATGCTGAGTTGGATTAGCTTGGCAGGAGAAAGGATAGAGGGTTCGCCGAAAGGGCAGATCCCTCTATGACTCAAATGTGTGCTGACGATTGGGAAATCAGATAAACTTTAATTGCTTCTTTCGTTAAATGTAGCTGACTCTCGGATGCAAAGTAGAACTTTTTCATTAAAGACGGGAGAATTGCACAAATGCATTAAAAAAAAAAAAGAAAAAAAAAAAAAATTAACAAGGACAAGCATTTCCTGTTTGGTGGTAGTCCCGTAGAAACTGCAATAAAAAGGTGGCCACTTGACCAGCCTTCTCTCGAGGAGTTACCCTAACCTCAGTCCTGAAAGATCCGGGTCCAAACCCCCGCTGTGTATTGACACAGAAAGCAGGGTTTGAGCCATGAATGAGGCCCTACCCTCTGTTAGCTGCTAGCTTAGCAGTAGAGGCTGCAGGCAAACGTGAGGAGGGGGGAGTTGGGCTGCACTTATCTCTTTACCAGGAAGCCTGTCTGTCTGTCCTTCGGCCTCCCTACGCCATACATTCCCCTAATACACTGTATACTGTACGATGCTCTGCTCTGTCCCTAGCACAACCCTGGGTTTAATTACAAAAATAAGGAGGTGATGAAGCAAGTGAGTACAAAACTGTGCCAGTCAAATCACACTCTGCCTGTTGCATCACTTCCCTTTGATTACAGTTCTTAGGAAAGGAGAACATGAGCGGGTGATACTGTTTTCTTTCTTGCTTTTCTTCTTCCTTTCTTTTTAACTGTATCCGGCACATTAGCAGCTGAGTTTGAGGTATTAGTTTTTGCATGTCAAAATGGAGATCAAAACCCAAATATGTGTTGCTAAATTTTTTGTTGCGATTTTCAAGTTACATCAAAATATTCGTATGATGGTTGAAATTATAAAAAGAGAGGTTCAAACATTTTGATATGGGAGGGAAAAGAATCCATTTCGTTCTGCAGTGGGCCCTCTCTGTTCTTCAAAGTTAATTCAAGATTCAGCTTTGGTTAACCAATAAGGGTCTCATATACTGTATCTGCACTCTTTAAAATTGGAAATAAGTGCACTCTTCTTTAGCAACACCTTTTTCAATTCACATTTGCTCTGGAGCCTCTTGTATCAATAGAGAACTTAATCACACCTCTCAGAAATAAATAGCCAATGATATGCTGTTGCAACAGCATTTGCTCGGGAGACTCAATACAAAACGAAAAGCAATAGCTCTGCTACAAAAGAAGTCAATCAAATGTCAAATGAAGTGTATTGTTTTGGGGCCTCTTGTATGAAATTGTTAGATTGTTGTTTAGAAAAAAATAAATGCTAATTGAATAGCAGAGTACCATATCACACCTCAAACATTCCTATATATATATGTATTTTTTTTGACAACTAATAAAAATATTTCAAAAAAAAACGCATAAATAAAATTATGTAACACATCTTTTTTCCTTGCTGGACATATTTGGATATAATTCCAGTTTTTCTTTTCTATCTTCATATATATATATATATATATATATGTATATTTTAACTTAAAAAAAAAAAATGAGAAAAAGGTTCAGTGAAATTAGAGCAAAAAGGAACCAGCAACAGAAAAGTGCATTTATTTGTACAATGATTTGCGACTCCTGCACTACCTGGCCTCCTGTTCCCCTGTTGCCTCTCCCCCTCTGCCATTCGCTCAGTTCCAGCGGAAGGAGATGTGACGGGGTCGGTCGCCTCCTTCCTTCACCAGGGGTTTGTGAAACTCTCGTCCGGCGCGTGAGTGGATTGCCGCCCAGCAGTACTCGCAGTAGTACTGCAGACAGGTGACGTTGGCGCAAAAGAATGGTGCAAACTTCCCGCCGCAGCGAGTTCCCTGGCACTCATCGCACAGCTGGTCATCCAGCACGTATGGCTTCACTTCCACCTGCAATCAGAGGTGGGAATAATTTGAATTTAGCGATGTCATTTCCTTTACAATATCTTTGTCTGCATACTGCTGTGTCTTTATAAATCCTGTCTCTGCCAGATGTTTTTAAGCAAACTTGCAGAAAAGTAACTGGTAGTATACTACTGGTATGGTTCATTAAAATCCTTTAGGTTTCCAATCAAACCTTTTTTGACACCATTTATGGTCAGCATTACCGTAATAATAGTGGTACTAATAGTAGCTGTCATTATTAGTGGCGGAGTTTAATATTGCAAGAAGTAATGAAACAAGAAGTTCCAGCCAGTTAGCAGGCTCCAAATGTTGAAATTTGTGATTTTCAAACTCACTTTTCCAGCCCTACTGTACACCTTTCACTTGCTTTTCCAACTGCTCAGTGATGAGAGATTGGGCTATTAGCAAGTGACTGTCACTGAGGCACTCCGTCTACAAATTTTGCACAGCAATTATGCAAATGAGAAAGCAGCGTGCTATTATTCCAGTATTTTATACTGTGATGTTACCTTTTCACTAGATATTTCTGTTGGATTTCTGCTCACGTTATCTAGTTCACTCACCTCTATTGTGCAAATGTGAATAATATTTGAGTCAAGTTAGCGGCCACTGTAAACTGTGTTACTGTAATTCCTTGGCTGCTGACAACAGTGGGTAAGTCATTGATAGCCTTAGCTTAAAACTGTACACTGGGGAAGTGACTGTAAAGACATAACCTACAGTACAGTGCATTATGGATTGTTTTTTTGCAGAACAGAAGTTTATGACTTGAACAAAACAGCCAGTGTTTAATGTTAACTGCAGTGGTGTCATGGAATAATCTGCCATTACATCTAAAAATCAAGAAACCTAAACCCATTTAACATCATCACTATTCTTAATAACCACCCTCCCCCTGCCTGTAACTCTGTTAATTAAATCTGCACTGGAATATTCTGTTCCGGGGTTTTTTTGTTTTTTACTTCACAGTAATTGTTAACAAGGCATTGCTATAAAGAACCATTTGAACCTGTACTGTGAAACTAAAGGAAGATACATTGTTTATGTTGGATTTGATGTAAATCTAACAACAGTCTTTTTGACACTGTTCTGTGCTCTCACTCTACGGTAGACATTTTGGTTGAATGTAATTTTGAATTAGAGTGGAAATCCCTTTTTGAAGCTTGGAGTCAGGACAAGTGTTGCCACTTGCACTTATCTTCTAAAATGCATAAACAATTATGCCAAATGTGTTTCTCTACTACACATTAACTACTAATAAGCAAACGCATTCTGTATATAGTGCTGTATTTTTCACTCCTAATAAAAAAATCCAGTAAAAAAATGTCTCTCCTTAAGCACAACTCAGAAAACGGGCCATGGCGAGGAGAGTTTGAGAGAAACCAAACAGAAAGTGTGTGGGGTGACAAATGAAGAAAGAAAGAAGGCAGCCGGAGGGGAAACTGAAAAACACTGAGCTCTCTTTTCTTTTCACTCACCCGTTTATCGATTTCTCCATGCTGCAGCTGTACAAAGCGAGCACTGATAGCAGCAATGTAGCTCTGCTGATTAGAGAAGGCGACCCGCCCTGCTCCCTTGGGGTACTTCAGCTCAGGGTCTGTGTCGATGCCAGCGTAGCAAACTCCGCCATACAGGCGATCCATGATCATGGCCAGCTCCACTGCAAAGAGGGAAAAAAGACACATTGAACTAGCTGAACAAAATATTCACAAAAACAAGTTTGACGCATGGAAGCAAAAGACACAATAATAAACATTTTGGCAAAATCCAGCAACCACACACACACACACACACACACACACACACACACACACACACACACAGGATTAAAGTTCAGCAGAGTTTGATGGGGCAAATATAAGAGTAGTGTCAGCTAAAATGGCTGCAGTAAATCCCAATAAGTTTATTTTCTTTGTGTTTTTCTTAACAAATATGCAAATTGGGGGGAGATGACCTTACAAATTTACAAGGCAGCTTTACTAGTTAGAACATAAAAACTCAAATGGCAGATTGTAGATTTTATACATGTAAATTTTGATCCAAATATTACACAGGGTCATAAAACATGTAATGCACCACAGTAGGGCCTTATGACCTTGGTCATATCCACAACTACATCACAGAAGTCTAAAACACAGCTACCAGCGGTGCAGAAAACATGAACACACAGTGCACATAACATTGCTAACAGGATAAAGAGGAATTTAATATTCTACACAGCACAGCGTGCCACAAAGGGTACTTCCTGACGGGACCAGTATAGGTCAAAGCCGATTTCAGCAGTACAAAGACTCTTGCTCTAGCCTCTAGCAGGTCTAATGTTTATTATAAACACAAGCTGATCACATTGCAGTGTCTTACAAAAAGGAGAATTATGTTTACAGCTGGCATTTCAAAGATTGGGATGAAATGAAGCATGAGAAATGAAGTACGGCTACTTTGTGATTTACAGTATAAACATATGCAAAAGGATTAAATGCAGAGATGGATTGAAAATGTATTCAAGGCCTTAGATAACAGGCCTTGAATACACAGAAAAATATGGGAATGAGACATTAGCAAACACATGGGATTCAAGCCGTATGCACAATACTTACTTCAAATGTAAGTGAAAATAATCTTATATAAAAAGACAAACAATCAAGGATACCTGCACGGAGCGGACGAGGGACACCTCCCACAAAGATGGTTTTCCTCGGGTCCAGAGGCTGAGATCCATCCATCACAAAATCGCTGTCATTCAAGTTCCAGGGCCGGATCTGAACCTGTTGCACACAAAACCAACAGGTTTCAGCACTAAGCAGTTAGTTCAGTACAAGCTGGTTGTAAAGTCAAGTAAAAGTCATAACCGCAAGTTTTCTCTGAGTTTAGTGGACACAGCGAGAGATTTGAGCAGATGGGTGTGTTTGTGCGTGTGTGTGTTCCCACTGACCGGCTTGTCTTTGATGGTGGGGCTGGACACACAGAGGTACAGCTTGCCGTCCTCTTCGATGCAGGCATCGATCAAAGCCTGCACCGAGCTCTCATCTTGAAACAGCAGGAAGGCATAGCCTACACAAAGTACAGCAGGGTTATTCATGCTGCTGGGGACACAATGTATTAACAAAGATGATTACTTTGACTGAAAAAGACATTCTGCATTCACAGCAGGCAGGCATGAGCTTTTACAAACAGACAAACAAACAAACAAACAAACAAACAACCAAACAGACAAACAGTCCACACATGGTTACAACATGCTTCAGATAATAGACAAAACCAGACTGCACAGATATGAATAGAGGTAGTGCACAGATACAAGGCTAACACTGAAGAATACTAAAATCAGTTACCGAAAAACATCAGTTTTTTTTCCTCACACAGAAACACAAAGAAACTGAAGCAATAACTGTAACCTATCTGTTGTAGTAATAAATTGGATGTCGAAAAGGGTATTACAGCTACCTGAACAAAAACAGTAAACAACTGCGGGACAAAACAGCACAGAATGAAGAATTTAACAAACCTTTGGGTGGAAAATAGGATTTGCTCTCTGCTTTGTGAGGCCAGTCCACAAACAAGTGTCCAAAACGCCGGAAACTGGCTGTTATCTCATCTGAAATTAAGCACACAGAATGCATGTTCATTGGCAGTTTGCAGGATTTTTTTTAAAGAAAACACTGAAGATTTACAGGAAAAGTCCTGCCTCAGATGTCACTGTATAGTATAGTATAGAAAGTAGGGCTGTCAGCATTAACGCGTTAATCGCGATGTGATTAAGGGCCGAGCATAATGCATTAAATTTTTTTTTTTTTTTTTTTTTTTTTTTTTTTTAAAATCGTATTAATCGCATGCCGCCATTTATTAATTTATTTTCACTTCACTCGGCTTTGCGTCGTGCCTAACAGGCTACTATTTTGCCGTACTTCCTCGTAACACATCCTGCTGCTGCAGGAATAGCAACGCCGATTTTCGTGCCTCATTCTGGTGCCACTGATATGTTCGCACTTTCTGATGCTCTGAAACAGACGTTACAGGCAACAGAAACATCGCTGCACGTGACGCTAGTTAACACTATACTCAACAGCAGCTAACGTTAGCCTACCGCTAGCTAGTAGCTGGATTAAACACAGTTACAATGTGTGACTGTATTTCACTGTAGAGGATTCAACACCGGGATGCAGCTGCCGTTGTCGGAAAAACACAGACTGTGCGCTCAATGAAACTGGTCATTTACAGCCTTGTGGTGCATTCAAAGTTGTTGTTAAATGCCCTTTTCCCATCTGGTGGTTGTTTTTGTCATTCAACAGCTATTTACTAGTGAAATAAGTTATTGTAGTGATTACATTATTATTAAACATTTAATTTTGACCATATGGCCTTAGCAATAAACAAGCCGTTCTTTAATGTTGCCAACTGTTTAGTACCCTTCTTTTTTTTTTTACTTTCTTAAAAGTACGGGTTCAGCACCGTTAAGGCACCGGTACCGTTTTAAAAGTACCGCTTTAGCACCGGTATCCAAACCAAACAATACCCAACCCTAATATTGACTCTAGATTCAAATGTGTGATTAAATATATAATAAACAATTACAAATCTTAAAATCAAGTTCATCAAGTAATTTTCTTTGCATTCATTTGATTCCCAATCAAGATACACTGGTAAGAATTGCTTTCCATTGTTAATATGTACTTAAAAACATAGAATTTTAATCATGTGATAAAACATGTGATTAATCACGATTAACTATAGAAATTCAACGATTAATCGCGATTAAGAAGATTTAATCGTTTGACAGACCTAATAGAAAGTATCATCAATAAACAGTATGATGCTTGTGTTTCAGGTGTAATTTTCTAATATTATGGTATGGTGTACCTTGCCCTTAAGTTTCCTATCTTCTGAGTTTCAATCATAACCAATAATGGCCAGAAATTAAATCCTTTTGATCTTAAAGCTAAAGTGCGTGACTATTTTATAATAATCATCCGTTACATTCAAGCCATTGCCAATTGAGTTGATACAAAGCTAATTAAGCCTTTCAGCTCCACAAAATTCTCTCTGTATTTCTCAGTATGGCTATGTTTACAAAATGGTGTAGTCCGGCGACCTTCGCGCGCAGCAGCTCGAGCGATGCGTTTTACGTCACCGCAGAGAAAAGGAAACAGCAGCGTTCAGCTTTTCAGAAAAGAAAAGACCTACATGTTCAGCAGAGGGACTAAAATCCAAAAAAGAAAGTGACAGACGGAGAAGACAAACACGGATGACCATTAGTGTGGCTTTTCCTAGTAGGAGAAGAAAAGGGACTGAGGTGAGACCCGGATGTCGCCTTACTGCTCTTGAACAGGTTTGTGATGGGTTTTGTAACGTATTATGGTGCAAGATCACTGTACGCTTCATGGCGTCATGTGGATGCGTCGACAGTAACTACGCACGCAAGAAACTACGCACTATAGCTTTAATGTAACTACTTACCTTCATCTATGTCCGGGGGCAATCCTCCCACAAAGACCTTACGTGAGTAGCGTTCGACCCGCTCTCCATTCTGGTGTGGAAAGCAGTGTGGAGAGCCCAGGCCTGCAAGACCCTGATCACCACGCTCATCGTCAGGGAAACCATCCTCCATGGGGAAGAGAGAGGAGTGGCCTGAGAGAGAGAGAGAGAGAGAGAGAGAGAGAGAGAGAGAGAGAGAGAGAGAGAGAGAGAGAAAAGAAGAAGAAGAGGAGTTTATTTCTTTGGGGTCGTTGTCATGGTAAAACACTTGGGCAGCAAGGACAACTGTACATGACATTTTTCGTTTCTCTTTCACTGAATAGACCACCTGGCGCTGGGTGGAGGGGGAATAAGCAAAGTATTTCTTTAGGTCTTGATCTGACATCACTTATCATTAGTAGCATGCAATGCACATGACTAGGGATGCATTACAAAATACTTCTATTTCCTTGGGCACTTTGGGACTTTAATAGCCACGGACGGGAGTGAAACTTTGCAGGTATTTTTCTAGACCCCTTTTCCTAGACCCTGCAAATGTGTTCAAACCTCAGACTACTATTATGTAAAAGTAGTACATTATATGTAGTAGTATAGTAGTAGTAGTAGTGGTTGTTGTTGTTGTTGTTGTTAGGAGAGAAGGGTAACATGCAGCACATAAAGGTTAGTAGGGACTCAGCTCAAGCTAAAAATAACTGTATGACTGTTTAATCAAAATTAGGAGAAATAAACATAAGAAATGTACAGAATGTCACACAATCAGTTGCCTTGACTCACACACTGCCAGCAACTGTAACGTCAATGAAGGACTGAACGTGCATGCAACAAACACAGAAGTCCTCTCAGTGAGCAGGTTTCACAGTGGACTGTGCATGTTTGTGTATGTGTTTTAGAGACTAAGTCCTCCCTGGCCTATTCCTCCTCCTATACAACCTGCCACGGGGCTGTTTAATGAAGATTTATGCAAGACAGTTAGCCTCAGCTTATAGTATGTGCTGTGCGCGCGCGTGTGTGTGTGTGTGTGTGTGTGTGTGTGTGTGTGTGTGTGTGTGTGTGTGTGTGTGTGTGTGTGTGTGCCATGGCGCCTGGCCATGCTTCTGTTGCAGTGTGTGTAAATCGCATACTACACTTGGTGTGTCTCTGTGCCTCATCAACTTTCAGCTAAATGTGACAATAGCAACTATTGTCTGACTAAACAATCTCACTAAATGTGTGTGAAAATGAGAAGAAGAAAAAAAGCAAGCAGAGTCAAGCATAACAAGAGAAACACGCACTAAAGGACGAAAGAAGCATAAGATCACTTCACAAGCTGATGGCAAGGCTCGACACTTCACAATCATGCAGACAAACATGTCACTTTACTGTACGGGTACAAAGCGCAGAGTCATTCCAAAACGTTTACATGGCATTCATTTAACAACCAACACCCTATAACCAATAAAATCACAGCATGGCTTGACATCACAAAGTCAGTCAAAATATTGAGACCTAGAGTTTTATTTATGCAGGAAAAGTGACATAATATACCCATGATTATATTTTACCTCGTCTCCTGTTATAATTCCTGGCTGCATGTGGAATAAGGACAAATCAAAGAAGAGGGTGATTACAAAAGATGCATAATACATGTACCAAACCATGTAACAAAAGTGCCAGGTGCTTCATGACAATGAAGAGATTATTCATTGTCTCTCCGCCCTCTATTTTATCAATCAGCTGTAAATTATAATTAGCCTGTGGAACTATTATAATACCACTGTACCGACACTAGACTATAAAGTTTAAGCACAAGTCGATATTTTGAAGGCCTGTAGACAAACACTTCAGTGAAAGAAGGTAACGACTTGTAGCTTGATCATGTTGACACAATGATTTTATCTCACTGTATTTTGAAAAAGGATAAAGATGTTTTACATGTTTCCGAGTGGACACTTGTCACCTGGCTATTTATGCAGTACTTTCAAAATGAATATGCAATGTGCTTCATTATCAATAAAAAGGATAAAAGACAAAATCCAAAGGACAGATCAGTACATCAGTAACAAAGATTACATGAATCCTATAGCAACAGAACAGTAACAAGTAAATACAGGCATCAGGATTACAACATGAAAACAAGGCAACAGAGGTTAAACAGTTGTGCAACTTGACTGAACAGTACAACTGTGTAATATCGTGCGTAACAATGGCGATTTCCTTCATTCTGATTATGACCAAGAATCTTATAAAGGAAAAGAAGAAATTGTCCAAGGACTGAACCTTGAGGCACACCACTGGTAATCAGGGACATGGATAAGATAGTCCAGAGAAACCCACAAATATCTGCATTATAATTGCACAAGATCTTGTACAATTCTGATAGCAGACACAACAGCAGATTCGGTGCAGTCCCACTGACAAAAACAAGACCGAAATGCATCAAGTATGTCACTATAATCTTAGCGTTCCCAGTGGCAGGGGTTTTGTTAGAGTCTGTTGCAGTGCAGAGGAGGCACTAGTGTGGCTAACCTCCACAATAAACAGAATGAAACTGCCAGAAGTAATAATAGAGCAGAGTAACCATCAACCATCAAGTTTGGTCATTAGTTAAGTCATGGCCTGCCATTTCACAATGTGTGATTTGCCCTCCTACAGTCACGCTTTAGACTTTTAAACATAATGTATCTATGAAAGTGAGCGGTTACGGTTGCAATCACCATTGTTTTCAACGTAAACACAATAGCAGCTCTGCGTCCAAGGAAGGCAACAGTGGCACCAAGGAGCGAGAGGGCAACTGTTATACGGGTGCAAGGCTATCTGCTTTTGTCGCCCAAGTTGATCACGTTAAACTTGTTTGACCATGGCAACCGCAAGAGACAGACACATCGAAGGAAAAAAATAGTGTTAACCACTCTATTTTTGAAAGCATCATGGTTCCTTCTAAAAACCAGATAGCATTCAAACTAAATGGGCACAAATTAATCAATGTATGGCTGTGATGACTGGAGGCTGCCTTAAAAAGTGATGTTTCACATTTTAAATAATTCTGTAGAGAATGTGAGAATATGTAACCATGTAATATTGGCTATATTTTCTTTTGTGTAATTCATGCCAGAAATCAAATTCTCTTTTCTACCTTAAAACATGTGTATAACCCATCTAACCAGTCCATCAGCCAACAATGCCATTCACTGTAATGTGTAAACAAGAAGATGCTCTTTTTACTCATTCACTTTAATGCGCTCACTGGGACATAATGTTTCTTTGCACAGAGCTGAAGTGAAACAAATTAAAATGTGGACACTGAGGAGATTGAAGCATGGACCCATCTAAAACTGTAAGGACATGGAGAGGATGAAGACGTGGCCAGGACACACAAGCAATAATCCTTGGCTCCCTCAGTGGACTCTCCAACCCAGATGGACATTAACTCTGGGGGAGGGAGGTCAAAGAGAGCTAGAGAGAGAGAGAGAGAGAGAGAGAGAGAGAGAGAGAGAGAGAGAGAGAAACAGGAAAGCAGATTGAAAGAGAGTGGAGCATGCTATAAAAAGATGTGTGTGTGTGTGTGTGTGTGTGTGTGTGTGTGTGTGTGTGTGTGTGTGTGTGTGTGTGTGTGTGTGTGTGTGTGTGTGTGTGTGTGTGTGTGTGTGTGAGATTGGAAGAGATGGAGAAACAAGCTGATAAAACTGTGTGGGGATGAGAGAAAATGAGAGTGAGCGAGAGAGATCAAGAGAATGAGGAATGCAATCTGTGTACGCTTATGAGACAAAAAGAGAGAGAGAGACAGAGCTGGTGTGCAACCTCTGAATCCTGCCTATGCGCTGACACCATCTGTCTCAGGGCTTGATGACAGCTCCTGACCATGTGATCTCACCATGTGACCCAGTGATCTCGTGAAGAAACTACTGGCCTCTCGTGTTTTACATTCTATTACAACAACACAATTACACAATGATAAAGGGAATGAGAATTTGCAAGGGCAAAAGAGATGTATCTGAATATTAAACTGCTGTTGTGGAAACTGCGGCATGTCAAAGGGATTTGCCAGATTTTATTCAACCCTTGGAGAGAGGCATAGTTATTTATATACAGTTTAAAGGCATTTTTTTCTTCTGTTCAACAAGACCATATGAGGAAACTACAGCACCTAGAAATTGAATGAACTATAAATCTGCATCTGTATTTTTTAAGAAACACAAGCATGAAGGAATATATGTTAGAGTAGAGTATATAAAAAAATGTAAATACAAAAGAGCCTTGCATTTTGCATCAAAACTATAGGCTTCATGGCCTATATACACACATACCACATAACCACATCCCTGGTCTGCATCCGGCAGGGGGACCTTTGTTCAAAGAGACGCTGTTTACAGGACAAAAAAAAACTTTGGTACTAAGAGTTAAGCTAACACACATGGCGCTAGTCCCATGCTAAGGCTATTTTTGAATACCATTCTATCCCTCAATCCATCCACTTATTTTCCCATTTTCAAAAACCACTACATCCTCTTCCATTCTTCTCTATCCATATCCATTTTTTTTTATCCCCCTCTTCATCTATCTATTTATTTGAGTGACTTATCAACAGTCAAAGGAAAGGAAAGGACCCAACAGAAGTTCTTAACTAGGTGAACGGTCATCAACAGAAATGCTTATTGGTTAAAACTATTTTTAAGAGGCTAGTGTGGAAATTGTGTTTCATGTTGACATTTACAAGTGGGGGAAACTGAGCAGAGACACACAACTTTTTGGTTGGATTAATTACAAAGGCAAGCAAGGGCACACAAGGCTTCACAGTCACCAGACACAAACACTCAAGGTTATCTGGCACCAGCCAAATATTTCCACCTGCAGTACTTATGGCGTTTTTCCATTACATGGTACCTGCTCGACTTGATTCGACTCTACTGCAGTGCCCCGTTCTCCATTTTCCATTGCAGATTTAGTACCACCTCATGTCTGAGGTTTTTTTCGTAATGGAAAACCAAAAAAGACGAGTAGAGTCGAGGCGAGTAGGTACCATGTAATGGAAAAACGCCATTAGTGTCACCTACACAAAGATGTAACAAAGACAAAGTGATAGTCACAGAAGTCACTAAAATTGGTTGAATCATACTTTATGTATGTCCCTCATGATTTACCTGAGGGAGCATGACTTTAGTACAGAAACTAAAAATGATCTTGCTTTGTTTCATTTAGCCTGCCAGGTGTTTGCATATAGATTGAGGAATTTTTGACATTTCATCAAATTATGTTTTAAATGATATCATTTTTCATGTAATTTGTCAAACAAATTATGTATACAATTTTGCACAGAAACTCCCTTATGAGTTAGGATTTTAATCCCTGATTTGCAGCGTTAGTGGGCCCTTCAAAAACTAATTAGTTTGCCATACGTACCATTGAGGGGCAGAGGGTTGTCTCCTCCTGGATGGGGGAACCCCAGACGACCTGCACAGGGATACACAGAATAGAAATATTTAACATGATGGGGCCTACATATCAAGAAAATGTGACACACGGAGGAATCTTTAAAATCATTAAAGGGAATCCAGAAGTTTTGACGTTATGTCAGTCTTTCTACGAATGGAGTAGGGCTGAATATATCAGGTCATTGTTTTATGCTATGATTCATTATTCTAAACAAAAATCTGTTTCAGTATAGGAGTTTCTATTTTGATGACTCTATAGTATCCACATAATATCCTATTAATTAAGGCCTATTTTATTTTTTACAAATTTAACAGATTTAACAGAAACATATCTATAAAAATGTACAAATCACAAAATGGCAGCCACAAAACTTATAGACAAACAATCTGAGGAAAACTAACACCACTATTAGTTAAGCAGTTTTTAGTGCAGAGATTTACTTTGCTGATGGGCAATATTTGAACAATTCTGCACACAACGTAGGACATTCGAATAAGCAGATTTGTACAGAAGAGCATAATGAACTGTCTGAAAAGCCAATTTTCAATAGCAACGTTCATACGGAATAGGCTGTGGCTAGAACAGATATGAGAGCACTGAGTGTTGCTGTCACATCAATCTCATTGGAGACTACATCTGTGGGACACCAACCATCTCTCTCATCAACCTCCATTTCCCTATGTGTGCCTCTCTCCTGCTTTCTCTGAGCCTCATATCATACATTTTACATTGAGCTATTTGCCAGGCCCATCACACACACACACACACACACACACACACACACACACACACACACACACACACACACACAAATACATGTTATGATGCCAAACAAGCTTCAAAGTTATGCAAGGCCCGCTTGCTGCAGAGGGATAATGAGATGAAAGGGCAGAAATAGTACAACCATTGTTGTATTGGTACAGACCGCCCTGTGATTGGTGCATTCCGATGCCTCGGTCACAAGGAAATCTGCTGGCCCCTCCCCCACACCTCGCCTATTGAGCCCCACAGTCCTCAGTAAATGTGGTGCATAAAACAGAACTAGACCACAGAAACCAGGACGGACCACCCGTGGAGCTACTATACATACATGGCATTACGTTGTCCGCATTAAAATACAAGTTCACTTATTCAATAAAACGCTCAGTTTAATCAAAATAAAATTAGAGGTGCCAACCAAAACCAGATTACGCAGACAAGCTCAATTCCTCTAGACTGCACGGCAGAATTCAACAGTTTATCTCCCTCTGTAATTTAGCTGAGTAATATATATGTGCTGATAGGTGAACCACCCAAAATCAAAGTCCATCTGAGCACAACCCGTCATATTGGATTTTAAGAGCCTTTAATAGTCTCTAAGGAGCAAATGTGCAGGCACGTAAGCACACCACATCCCAGTGTGTCTGTAGGGTTGTGCCCGCTCTGTGAACCTCATTTGCAAGCTGCTGGCTGTGTACAGTCCAGTACCAGTTTAAGCACATACGTGTGTGTGTGTGTGTGTGTGTGTGTGTGTGTGTGTGTGTGTGTGTGTGTGTGTGTGTGTGTGTGTGTGTGTGTGTGTGTTGGCTGAACAGAGAGATCCTTTCTGTCAGTCAGGACAATGCTGGAAGCGATTCAAAGCCACTTCTACTGTAGACATTTTGTCTCGCCTGTTCCCTTCCTTCATTGCACTTTGTTCAATATGTTCTGCTGGAATGATAAATTTGTGCTCTGCTTACGTGTATCTAAAATGTACTTGTGTACGCATGCTGTCTGTGTTTATTATATTTGTGTGTGCATGCTTGTATGTACGTATGTATGCATGTGACAGAGAGCAGGAGGGAGCGAGGGACAGTTGGCCTGGAGAAGAGTCAGTGTTTAAAGAAAATGTGCTGTAATTATGTTTTTCTTTTTACTTCGCTGTGAGGGAAAAGGAAAGGACTCACTTAAGTCACTGCTACACTTGGCACAGCAGTGTACAAGCCTGGACTATAATTATGAAAACAAGGAATAAACAGAATAATATTTTGTAAAAGGCCAAGGGCTAAAAGATGAAAATAAAAAAAGATAAGGAGTACAGGATGAGATATGGTGTGATGCATCATGTGAAAGCAATCAAGAATGGGGCACTGTATAAGAACATATCTGAAGAGGACGGCTGAAGAAAAATGAGGTAAAATAAGAGGAAAGAAAGGTAAATGTGTGGTGATACTATTGGACAAAGCATAGAATTAACTGAAATGACAGAAGAAGTTGCTGTATCACATATAAACACTGCCAGACAAGTCTATCTTTCCTCAACCTAAAACAGAGCCGTGAGGGAAAAAAAGGACAAAGTCTTCACATTCAACTATTAAACTAAGTTTGGGTCAATACTTCATCATTTCAAAACCCTGCATGGTTTCAACCCTAATGCAGCATAAGATAAGAGGTTTTTTACTTTAGAAGAAAACTTGTTTGGTCTTCAGGTGCCAAGTTCTTGGATCTAATCTAGTCGCAGGAATCTGTGCCAGCATGGCTGGAGCTAAGACACCAAAATGTGGCTAATGAGGTAACCTTCCAGTCTTCTTCTCTTATATTGAGGGAAGATTTACTAAGGTTTGACAGCAGAACATTAGATCACAGCTGGATGTGGCTGAGCCCAGTGGGTGTGAGGCTAAAATACATACAAGGTGATAGTGAAGTGTCTGGAGCTCAGAGTTTTCACACATCTTGTTGTTCTGGTAGTGCAACTGGTATGAATGCGTGTTTTACATGGCTGCGCCTTTTTTTTTTGTAGAACTTTGGGGAATATATACATTCAATAAGATTAAACCAGGGACAAGGCGTAATGTGGGTACTATGTTTGATTTTCCTTTTCTGCAAAGTAACATTTAAAAGGTACAAAGATAAGACAAACTGTACATGCAGACTAGAAAAGGAAAACATCACATTGTTACTGGCATTTTGAGATATTTGTACTGAGCTTTAATCTCATACAAAAAAACCTACGTTATTCCATTTTCCGTACTCTGCCCATTAGACTGTGATGACGTAAAAAGAAAAGATGGTTGTGAAGTAGTCGTTGTCTAACATTAAGCCTTGCGGTTGGATAAACTACTAAGAACTGTGGCTGACAATTTAAACTCCACACCCAAATCCTTTAAACTCAACTAAAGCCTGGAAAAATCCAAGGCGTTTCCTTTTGAACAATGATCATTACCAAAACTACTACCACAAGCTACTCCTTCTCGACCAACGGCTAATATTTGCCACAGTATTGCCTGTATTCAATAACCAATTTCTGGGTTACCATTGACCAATGTTGCCTAACACCATTCAGCCCATAACAGACGTTGCTGAGTCTCTATTCATCAATAAACCTAGTCAGTTATGGCCCTTACCCACTGCTAGTACCAGCTCTATTAGCTCTGCTCGACCGCAGTGCCCTGTCCTCCATTTTCCATTGCAGATTTAGTACCGCCTCATGCGTGAGGCGAGCATGGCTGGTCGTCATAGCGACGCCACAGGAAACTGCCGTGACCTAACGCGACACACACTCAGAATGTCGAAGGTGTGTTGTCTTTGATTCTCGGAATGTGGCTGTTGCCACAGCCAGAAGACAAGTTTTGTTTCAAAAGAAGCTGGAGGCAGCAAAAAAATAAAAAAAAACACTGCTGGCTAAACTATTTAAAAAATGGCGGGTTTGTTCACGACAACCCCCGTCTGTCGCTAGCATTGATGACACAGTGATTAGTGACGATTCTCTCTGACCAATCAGTAGTCTGCAGGTTTTCACGTCACCTTTTGCTATCACCTCAGCTCACTTGGAACCTTGACTGAGATGATACTAAAAAAAGTACCTGTTAGCTAGTACCAGGTACTTTTTTTTGTAATGGAAAACCAAAAAAGGCGAGTAGAGTCGAGGAGGTCCCATTAGAGTCCAATTTCTGATGAATCTCTTTTTCAGAAAATAACAAGTTCCTGCTTTGTAATGTATATAATATGTACTCACTTGCCAGTTTATTAACTAGTGAGTAGTTTATAAACTAGTTTTAGTTAGTTGTGCCTCTTTCTATTATTATAATAATTTCAATTCATTATCGAGGAAGGTAGGCTACTGTAAATAACAGCAGCACCTCTCAGTTTCGAGTAATACATTTCAGCCACCTCAGAAAGTTGAATCAACATTATAACCTTCAAAAAGGTTGGGTTTATTGCAGGACTGTTGTATACTACTGCATCACTTTTAGTTAGGTATACCAAACAAACTGGCAACTGAGTGTATGCAAAGGTGTAGAAATTCCCAACGGTAATAATCAAATCCATATACTGTAAAGTTTCAAAGACCAGGAATACATGGATTTACACTGACCCAGAAATAAAATGTGGAAAATATGTGCATTCTGATTTGACCTGACATTAATAGATAAACAACCACAAATACATACTACAGGTAACAGAAGTGTGCATTTGTGTCTATCACAAATGGTCCAGACTGTTTGGACAGAAACACCTGTGTGGAATGTGTTTGGAAAAATGTTATCATCCTTCAAAATGGGAGGTTCTGCAGCTTAGAAACTAATGATGGCCAACAACTTCAGTTCAGATCATCTCTCTCATAAATCCGCTCTTAAATACAAAGCCTAAGCTTCCATCAGCCCTGTATTCTCTCTGTCGCCTTCTTAAAATGCATGAAAAAAAAAAGAGGTCAGATTCATTGCACTGAATTTTCTTTAAAAGTGAGAAAACCTTTTTTTCTTTTTAATTCAGCGTGGGAAGGAGAGAAAATGAAGAGGAAGATGTGAACTGACCTCTCATGTTATTGTTGATCACAACACTAAAAGCAGACAAAAGCAGTGTAAACATCTGATCTGTGGAGGAAGTGAAACTTCTGTTAAGAAGGGGTGTTTAGTTGTGAATAAGTGTGTGTGAGCAGTTATCAGCTCTACCCTGAAGTGCAACACTCCTAACGGATGCTTGGCCAATGAAATACAATATTGACACACACTTATTTTTATCTTTATCACATATATTTGATGTTAATTTATGAGAGTAATTAATTTTATTATAGCATATGTTGCCATAACACTAACATCTATTTAGGGTGCTTGACAACATGTTTGGAGGCTTAATCATTATTTTGGAGCTTTCAATTTATATTTTGAAACTAAGTTAAAAGAGTTGACACATACCATGAATAAATATTGTGCGCCAACCATGTATGGAAATATGTCAAATGTGCATCAAACGTGCTAAAAATACAACTCGAGAAGGACAGCTAAAGCCGGAAAATAAGTAAGTACAAACTCATGTTGTTTATTTCCTATTCAAAACTACATGCTACGGTGGCCGGGTTGGTTCAGTGGGTAGAGGGGGCACACATGTACTGAGAGGTTTGTGCCTCGACGCAGAGGTCCGGGATTCGAGTCCGACCTGTGACGATTTCCTGCATGTCTTCGCCCTCTATCTCCCCTTTCTCACAAAAAATAATCTTTAAAAAAAATATAAAAGAAAAAAAGAAAACTACATGCTATGTATGGATATTCAGAATTAATGAAATACTATAATTGATTAGATATTAATCATTTTTAAATTATTATAAATAATTTTGTATTGTCCACGTCATGTCATTATGTAAGCCTCTATGCACTACGTCTCTGCTGTTAACAGAGTGAACATGGTAGTATAGCTAGTTGTCTGCTTAGTGTTTCATGTTTTTGATCTTCACCTTTCAGGGTGTCCTGCTCGGCCCTCATGATGTCGATCAGGGAGCTCTCCAGTGTGTTCATGTTGAAGCTGTCAAATGACCTGGTGCGTTCCTAAAGAAAGGAGAGAAAGAGGAGAAACACCAGTTAAATTTCTTTCCCTACTTCAAAGACATGCAGTTTTTAATAAAACTAATTCAAAATGTGTGGCAGTCAACAGTCTTTAGAGATGAGCAGGTCCATGGGAGCAACTGGAGCATTTACCCATAGCTTTTAATGTAACATTGCCTCAATTAACCCAAGCTGGCCAAAGAGCACACACAAGACAAGGATACAGAATTCATCTTTATTCACACAAACAAATATACGGTTTCACAATTCAAACTACGGCTGAAACGATTCCTCGAGTAACTCGAATAATTCGATTACTAAAATAAAATCCTCAATGCAAAATGATTTGCCTCAAAGCTTCATTTAATTAATGTTACCAACGTTGTATCGCTCCCAGTGTTTCCGCACGGAGGATTATTACTGTCGCACACCAGGCTGACGCTGCTTGCGACACGTGCCATGAAGACCGATTACAAAATTAAAAAAGAGCGTAAGGGGCTAAGACAAGAGACCAAAGAAGTGTCCAAAGTTTGGAATCAGTTCAAACGTAATTAAAACAAAAAGTCTGTACAGTGTAGCTACAGCAAAATCGAACTAGCTTACCACAATAATAGCACAACGTCAATGCTTCAGCATCTCAACAGAAAACACTGAGTCTAACTTAATCATCCATTCCACGAAGCGGACCCGACAAAAGTAAATCACAGAGTCGTATGGACGATGAAACTACACCAAACACAACTACCAAAAACAAAAGACAAGAAAATATGAAGTGGTGACCACAATTTGATCTAAAGAGCCGACTTGTTGACTATCCCTTTGGAAAAACACGGAGAAACAGCTGATCAACGATCTACTAGTAGAAGTGTAACAGAGCTGTGTAGCATTGTAATCAAATATCTAAATGAAAATAGGGTGAGTAAAACTAATATTTACATATAGGCCTATATATAGATCAGTCTCAGGTTGAAACTTGTAGTTCTGAAAGTTAAGTTGCACAACTTAAGGTAATGTTTATGTATGTTTAATGTAGGCCTTAGTGTGAGGTTGTTAATTGCATTTCAGAAAATGTTTTCTTTAAAAACAATGTAATATGGCACTTAATGTTTAGTTTTTTGAGAGATGATATTGTAAGCAATGTAGGCATAAAAATGTAGCTTTTTCCGAAAATTAAACCAAACTATTGTATATTATTGCTCTTCAATAAAACAAAAGTATTTTTTATCCTATTACTCGATTAATTGGTAGAATACTCGATTACGAAAATAATCGATAGCTGCAGCCCTAATTCAAACATAGCCTGAACAGCCGGGACCAAAGTAAGCTATTAATTAATAAGTTACAGACACTTTCCTAGTTATCCATGAAGGGTTTTTTAATTCAGTCTTGCTTTAGTTTGAACGTATTTCAAAGAAAAATACAAAAGACATGACATCAGTGTCAATTCATATTTCTTTCTACCTTGCTTTGAATACATGCAATACCGAGATATTGTGAGGATTCAAAAGCATGATGGTCTCTTAATTTAAGATTCTGACACTTTTGGCATTGGCATAAATAGCGAGAAGGACAAACAAAACAAATTAGCCATAGTTTCACATACGTGGAATTTCAAGTGATTCACTAATATATTCTGCAAACTGATGTAAAAACTAGAAACTAACTTAAACGGATGATATAATGATTATATAGGGTATTTCACACTGTTCCTTAAAGTCTCCTAATAGGGTATGTAACATTGGTTGGGCTGAAAATTGCCCAAATGCTATTTTATTAGGCCCTTAACTACCCTGTGAATATGGCTCTATTTGGAACAAGAGCTTTTATCCAAATATGGTATGCTCATGAATATTTAGATGAGCTGCGCGCTGATTGGTTTGAGACAGCAGGTCTCATATTTCAGACACTGCAAAGTTATACATTGTTTGTCGGGCTATTTCGTTATTAAATTCACTTCTGAGACTTTTTTAAGCGAGAAATCAATTATATAAAGTTCAAATGTGGGCCGTTTTACGAAAATTGATGGCTAATTGCAAATTTGGTAAGACGTGTCGGACTTTAGGAGCTCCACACAGTCTGACGAGAAAATGGCAACCTCCATACCCAGTGAAAGTCACCGTTTCTCGGTTACTGGACTACCAGGGCTCGGGGCTCCGCAGCTGCCTAGATATAACTAGAGTATATTTACAGTTTGAATTTCGTCACGCCACTTATATAACATCTACCCCAAGGTCTTATAAAGCTAACAATGGTGTCAGATTTCAATTTAATGCATTTTTGTGAACATTAGCAAAGGGATTTCGTTAGCTACTACTGTCCCTTCAATCCTATGGGTAAAGATCGCGGCTAGCTGCAGGCCCTGGAGCTCCATCAGGGCCTTGGCATTTTGTAGTCCAGTAACCCAGAAACGGTGACTTTGCGCGGGTATGGAGTGCCGCGGGCTTCCCTTCATGACGGAGATCCAGCTAGCTCACAGCGAGCCGGAGTCTATGAAGTAGGACACGCCGGGCGGCGAGGCAGCACCGGCCGCTGTCACGTAGCCTGCTGAGCTCCTGCTGAACTGTGACACACAGTCAGACAAAATTTGCAATTAGCCATCAATTTTCGTAAAACGGCCCATATTTGACCTCTAGATAGTTGATTTCTCGCATAAAAAAGTCTCAGAAGTGAATTTAGTAATTAAATAGCAGACCTCTGGAGATCTGCATGACCTAGCTAGATTCAGAAGACTAAGCTGACCTCAGGTCAGTGGTGTAGCCTATGCAAATGTTGGGGCGTGACAAAGACTAGGAGTTGAGATGTTGACGTCAACTTTTAGCTTTGTTGAGATTCGCCCGTTTTCAGCGACAGTTTCAAAATGTGAGATTTGCATAGTAAAGGGGTATCAATGGGATTTTGAGTTTCTATGCATGTCCTATTTACCCACCGAACTGTCGTTATTCAACTATGACAAGGTAAAATCGGTTTTGCATTTAAACTAAAATAAAAAGAAGCTGGATAAACATTTAAATAATTTACTTTAGTGTTTCTTTCTTCTGCTTGAATTTCAAGGCCTCTCATTTGGGTTTTTCTAGCCACCAAACCGGAACTCAACAAAAAAAAACTCAAGAGACATCTCTATATATATTATTTGCCATATTACAACCATTCCAATATGTATACAGAAAATATGTACACGCATCGAAAACATGTACACACACCCCCACACAAACATAGTGCGTTTCACTATCTTTGTGGTGACCCGTCACTGACATAATGCATTCCCTAGCCCCTTAGCCTAACCTTAACCATCACAACTAAATGCCTAACCTTAACCCTTACCATGACCTAATTCTAACCCTAATTCTACAACCAAGTTTTAACCCTCAAACAGCCTTTTAAAGTTGTGGGCTCCCGCATTTTGACCCCACAAAGCTGTCGGGATCCCACAAGTATACTGTATTCCCGGTTTTTGGCCCTCACGAATATAGTTAAACAAGCACACACACACACACACACACACACACACACACACACACACACACACACACACACACACACACACACACACACACACACAAAGTGCCATGCTGATAAGGCTTCTGTTTTGACTCCACCTCAATCAAACTAACTATACAGCCTCTGACAACAACTTTAACTGATAAACTCTTTTGGTTTTCCTTCTATCCAAAACAACCACAATTCAGGCAGACACTGCTGCTAAAGACATATTAATATCCTCCTTGTTTACATTTACAGCTGGTGCTAAATGTCTCCACAACATCACGCGATTGATTGTCTCATTCCTTCCTCTGACTCTTCCCCATTTCCCAGCCATTCTCCAATGCCACCTTAAAAGCAGAAATACCTTTAAAACTGTTTTTTATTTAAATGTGTCAGAGATCTCACACTGCATAGAGCCAATGACTCTTCTGTCTATAAGTTGTTCAATAAACTGTACATCATGACTCAAATGTTTAGTCATGAGTATTTTTATTTTTCTTAACTGTCTGGTCAGGACTGAAATAAACTTTTTTTTTCCCTTTCTGCATCATATCCATTGTATCAGCCACTTGGTTATTTTATTATTATTATTATTATTATTTATTAAGTACTTCTGTGGAAAAAAAGAATAATGACATACTTAATATAAATTGTAGAAACCATTAACTATTTAATGACAGTATTTGCAGAGATATCCCAACAATACTCTAACCTAGGCATTAGCATTTCATGTTTGTGTGGTATTTGCAAAACACACACACACATGAGCAATTTAACACCAGAGTAACACTATTTAACACAGGGACAAGGAGGAGAACCTCCCTTAACTATAACCATACAAGCTTGTAAAATAGCAATGCCTGAATACATCTCTTGAGCTTAGTTTTTGCTACGAAATGTATATCTGCAAAACATCCGCTTAGCGTTGACTGAGGCTGACAAGATGCTGACAGACCAATCGGGAAACTGAGTTTATTTGATGATGACATGACTCACAGCCTCTTGAAACTTACGAAACTTGTGAACAGTAAGGCGTTATAGATAGGGTTGGGTACCGTTTGGATTTTTACGATTCCGATGCCGAACCGGTTGCCGAATTTTAAAAGAAAATTTGGGGAGGCTGTCCCGCCTCCCCCGCCTCCCCCACCACCAGGCTACAGGGTCTTGTCCTGAACAATAGACTAGCAGAGCAAGTGTAATATTTTTTACTAGTGATCACGTTCAGTGAATGGTTAATATGCTTTTACGTCCGTTTTGGTGAGCCCAGAGGGAAAATATGGCATTTTAAAAGTAGCCTACATTTACGATAGCTAGCTAACGGTAGACTACAGAGAAAGTTTGATATTTTTACGTTCGTTTCGGAGCGTGTACAAAAAGCCGTCTATCAGCAGTGATTGTAGAGTGTATGTAGGAGAATAGCGCGGACACGCGCTTCACACCGCGAGCGGGCACGTGCGCCACTCGGCAGAAAAGGGAGAAAGAAAAAAAGAGTCTGCCGCTGTCTGGAGCGACAGAGGGAAAATATTTCAGTCGGAACCGAAATGAGGAACCGAAATTCGCGTTCTAATCCGGTCCGTTTGCATAGGAACCGGATCCATAGTGGAACCGGGTTTCGGTACCCAACCCTAGTTATAGATAATAAAGCTTCACTCTGCAACAGCATGGCTTATTTGTCGTCTACCCTAAACTTAAGTTGATGCATACTTTAAGAGAAAAATCCAGACATTTCCAGACCAGCCACTATTGTTTGCCAGTTTAAAATGAATAAGCAAGTGTAGCAACAGTTTGAATTGAGGTCTGACTGAGGTCTATTGTGCAGCCTACTTGACATCCCAATACAAATAAAGCCTGAGTGTGAAAGCCTGTTTATTAAAGTAAGCTATAAGTCAAAATGAAATCTACAATCCTGACAAAATAATACATAACAGAATTTGCAATATGTCAAATTGACCACCCCTGAAAAGTCTGAAACCTCCTGACATCAACACTGCGTGATCAGCTCTGCCCTTGACCTGACTGATAATGGACCGGCCTTGCACAACAAGAATTACCCAACACGCCTGTCAACCTGTAAGTAACCAATCTGTATAGTCAATCACTCTCCATTCACCACATTGTCTTTCCAACAAATAGGCATTCATCTATGCATAACCTCTGTACGCATTTGTCCAGCAACCAGGTCAAACCCACGTTACAAAAATTAGGCCAATGTCTGTGGAGAATGGTCTGAAAGCAAAACCACCTTGGGAAGAAAAGTTCATATCATACCGTGTTGCATCATGAACTCAACACGGGTGAAATGCTTAAGGGTTCAGAAAAACAGACCTGAGTCTGTGAACTACATAACCAAAGGTCGGGGCAGGCAGGCAGGCAGGGAGCACACTTTTTTTATCTACTGTGGCTCCCAAAATCTAATAGCTACTTTTATTATCTGATCAGTCAAAGAGCGTGGTTGTATGTCTGGCACACACTGGCTGATGAAACAGCCAAAAATCCCCAGCTGTAGCCAAAATTTTACCAGCATTTTGGCTGATGTAGATGTGTAGATTTCCCACATTGACAGAGGGAACATACTAACACAGGGATGACATGGTAGAAGAATACACCCAGTGCACACTCTCTCCCTCAAAACAAATATCAACACAGGGATATAGGCCAGACTAGGTCTACTATTTTCTCATATCCGCCTCAGTACCTTGTGTGGACTTAGGCTATTGCTTAAGGTCAAATAAACCAAACAATCAAAGGCAAGAGAGGCAGAAACAAGTGAAGGACTGGTTACTGTGGGAAGTACACCACTAGTGGGTATATCTGAGCATAGGCAAGCACATAAACACATTAGACAAATACGGACATGTTTAACATGAGTGCAAGAATTCTGGGATCTGCTGCATTTTTAGAGGTTATAGTATTGTTGGTGTATACTATGATTTCATCGGGTGTCATTCTTCTAAAATCGTACCATCTCCTTGGTACGGTTATACTTTGGCTGATGTAGTACTGCAAGGTAATCCTATTATGTTGTTTAGAAGAATAGGAATTCATTTTGTGGCCGAGATGGAAGTATGGTGGGCATGAGGCCTGGCTGGTGCTCTGCAGTTGCTAGGCATTAGCCTGGAGAGGTGCAGAGAGTGATTAATCATCAGATTCATGCATCCTTCTGTCTGTCAACAACTGGCCAGCTGACCACCAAAGTACTCATCACACACACACACACACACCCACAGATAATTATTTGTGGGCAACAGTGAAATGTAGCTCAGTATACGTGGGTAAGCAGAAAAAACACAATCACCATGTCCCAATCTAGTTAAAGCTAAATGGATTAAAAATGGCGAGACACAGTGACACCCCTTTTTTACAGTGGCCATCAATAAAAACCTGCATGATGGATCGATTTACATTAGACAGCATGGCAAAGTGCATCTACCAAGCCCTGTTACCATTTTTGAATATTTGACCCTGGATCAACAATTGATCTAAAAGTACTGGGATTAACAAGTAAGGAATGCATCATCAAATTTGGAATCATCACTTTGAAAAGAGGCAGTGTGTGCTCAGCTGATCAGAGAATGTGCATTGTGGGAGGCATGAACTCAAAACTGGGCTTATTAGATTCAATTACCATGACCTATTATAGGTTCATTTATCTGTGTTTATAACCAAACATTCTAGTCAATATAAAGTACACACATTGGGTCTGTTTGAATTAGTTTCTACCTATAAGGGGTAAGACCTATGTGTTTTCATAGCTCATCTGAAACACCTGACAAAATAGTACTGTGATCATTTGGTCCAATGCAACTTAGCCAATGCTACCTGAACTCTGAAGAATACTAGCTGCAAAGATTTGTCGATTAGTTGATCGACAGACAATAAATCAGCTGTTGATAATTGATTTATCATGCCAAAAATATGATGTTTCCAGCTTCTCAAATGGGAGGATTTGCTGAGTGTCTTTGTCTTCACATTATTTTAAACTGAATACATTTGGATTTTCAACTGCTGGTCCGAAAAACAATACATTTTGATGACATTAACTTGGGCTCTAGGAAATTGTGGCGAGAGTTTTTCATTATTTTCTGATGTTTTATGGACTAAACGATTCACCAACAAAATAATTTTGTCAGATTAAAAAGGTAAATGGCCGGACAAAGCGCTTTACAATTTGTACCAAGACCTAGCCAGTTGGCCTGCTTGTTGCTTGTTTCACATGCCCATAGTCATCTCCAACAGCTGCCACAAATCAACGATAGATGATGGTATTGGGCATTTGTTTAACTGTAGAGTGAAAAAAAACGTGAAATAACAAAGTGGATCAGATTGCTTGTAATGTACACAGCCTCTCAACTCTAGACATGTTTTAATCTTAACCACCACAAAACAGACAGGACAACCTCCAACAGATTTTGATGACATATAGGGAAGTAAAAAATTATTAAATACAGCAAGCTGTGGGTGATTAACTCCAACATTAATCTTCCATGTCACCTGCCTGTTAATTAAAAATGGAAGTTGAGGGAGGGTGGAAACGGGAACAAGGTAAAAGACATAATAAAAATGTGGGCGCAGTAGGATTTTTAAGTTTTTAAGAGGCAAGAGATTATTACACCATCCACCTCACATTCATTTGTGGGAAAGCTGATGTTTTTTCCCTTATTTTTTGTGCATCTAATCACATGCCCAAGACAACATGGAGAGAGAGGAAGCCCAAAGCAATGAAGGGAAGGGGAAAATAGCAGATGAAAGAAAGGGGATGATGGAGAGAAGGAAAGTGAGTAGTGAGGTAAGGCAGAGTAAAAAGAGAAGAAAGGAAGGCAGGCAGGAAAGGGAAGCAGGTTGAGCTTTTGATGCTTGCGATTATGTTTCTTCCTGGGTCAAAGTATTTCAAAGGCCTGCTATGACATTAAATACCCCCAACTGTCAAAAACAACCTATTACCCAGTGTTGGCTGAAAGGTAGGTGTGTGTGTGTGTGTGTGTGTGTGTGTGTGTGTGTGTGTGTGTGTGTGGGGGGGATGTAACAGGAGTGATGGAGGCAGGGGTTCCAGCAGTATTTGCACTGCTTGGGGATTTAACTGAACTGACTCCTTTATTATATGCAATGAGCTAGGCTAAATGCAATATGACACTTCCGCATAGACTCCACTTTCTCTTCTTCCTTTGTTAAGACACATGTGCAGAAGACATAGGCCAGGGACTAATTAGGGCTCATGCACTCATGGGCATGAGCACATACACTCACACACAAGCTTTCTTTTTCCCCGTTTCAGAGCATCTGTCAAGGGTGTGAGAAGGGCACAATGAGGCTGTATGAGCAGCAGAGTTATGTGCTTGCCAGCAAAGCTCAGGCCGCTCATTAGTCTAAAAAACATTTCTCTCATTTAACACCAATGTCACAAGGACCAGAGGTAATGGCTGAAACCTCAGGCCTCTACAGTTTGATGGCTCTGAGTGTCTGTTTGTAGACGTGCAATGCTAGAGAATTTACGTGCACACATCGTGAATAAGAAAAGGAAGGCTACCTGAAAAGATTGAAGCTTTTTGCTTCAAAGTAAACCCAGGCACTGACAATCACTACATGATTTCTAATACTTGCCTAAAAACTGTCATATTGATTAGATTGCCTTTCAAACAATCAGAGGTAAAAAAAAAAAAAAAGAAGCAGAATGCTCAAGTCAGACAACAGGTGTTTAACATTTGTTTCCACTGCAGGCCTGAAGAGCTAGTTTAATAATGTACCGTCATACTGTGTAACAGCACTGTGTACAAGGCTGCAGTATATCTAAGCTACACAAACAGTGAGTAGGGAGCGGTAACCAACAGTTACCCAGGTAGCTTACTGAGCCAATATCCTGTCCTGGCTTGCTCGCCTTCAGGCCCTGCAGGTCTTGGTCTGGTCACAGGCCAAATTTACCAATCTGAATGAGCCCAGTACACCTGGCACAGCAGCAGACCTCTGACCGTGAATTTCACAGGTGAGGAGGAATTAGGGAGGTAGACAAGAAAGAACATTTGCATGGGTGATTTGGTTTCCTCCCACAATCCAAAGAGGTTAGGTGAATTGGCGACATAGGTATGTATTATGAGTGTGAATGGTTGTCTGTCTCTATGTGATAGCCCTGTGATTGACTGGTGACATGTCAAAAGTGTACCCTGCCTCTCGCCAAATGTCAGTTGGGATTGGCTCCAGTTTCGCCACAATATCAAGGATAAGCAGGTATAGCTAATGGCTGGATGGATGGATGGATGGAAAGGAAGAAAAGCACGAGAGACGAAAAAGAAAAGCAAGGAAGGCTTTCGTGGCCTTTAAAAAGTACAAATTTGTGGCCTGAGGCTAGTTACTAGCTGACCAGTGTATTAGCAGTTAGCAGCAGTGTGCCTGGCCTGGAGCCCATCCCAAATACTAAAGCTGCTCTAATACAGCAGTGGCCCTGCCTGCTGCAGCAACAGCCACAGTACATTTTCTCCCCCTGTACACCATTTTGGATAAAATATCCACCTAACGGCATATGACCTTGCTCTCAAACTGCATCTACAAATTTCCTCATATACACACACAAATAAATGTCATGGCCTAAGGCAATTACAAGACAATGCCAAACTCCATGAAAGTGGACAGAGAGAGGGATCTTTGCTATAGCAGCTAGCTTTTGTAACATACCTCACCAGTGACATATCACTGTTTTAATGTGTGTTCCTATCTACTGAATAGCATCTAACTGCAAATGTTACCGAAGTGCAGCAACTATCTGCTATGTCTCTGTAGAGCTGTGTGTTACAATCACATCTAATCCAAAAGTGTACAGATAAACTGACACTTTGATGAACAAACTTTGATTGTACAGAGGCAGAAAAAAAATGTGAATTCTAAAGCTAATGCCACTCATCCTTCATCTGTTTTGTCAGTGCTAAAATGGAGACAGTTGGAGAGGGCTTTTAGGGAAACCGTGTGACAACAGTTCCTCATGGGGTCCGTTTAGTTCAGAGTTACAGGAGCTACTGTATTTCAATTACCAAACCCGGGGGTGCCTTGTGTAAGGCAACATGTCGTCAGTCATCTGAAAAGTGCATGATCTCGACAAGTCCGACAAGTACAGTTTTTTTTTTTTTTTTAAGCAAAACAAAGCTATTGGTCTAACGGTTTTCGTTATTGCAATACTTCAGCAAAGGTAATAAAATGGAAGTGAATGTAAATGAAATGGCCTACAGATCTTAAAGACTGAAGTACACTGAGGAGGCCTCTGACGAATAAACTTGACACTTGGTTGCCTGTGTAATAATTTAACAGGAGTTTCTATATTGCAGGCTTCAACGTTGCAACATGAGTTATCATTTGATATATGTCACACAGAGAGACAATGCTTACTGTCACAGTCACCAGTATCGTCCATTGGCTCTCAAAATATAATCTTATATCACCTCAGATCTACCAATTACAAGCCCAATCACTTTTAAATGTTAAGTGTCAATATACATCTTCATTTTTTTGTAACCTAGACTTATATTATTAATTCCTTGTTCTTTGTAAATTGGTTATACTTACATAATCTCACACACACACACACACACACACACACACACACACACACACACACACACACACACACACACACACACACACACACACACACACACACACACACACACACTGCCCTTGCAGTATCAAGAGGGCAGAAGGACAATGCTACTTTGGCTGATCTGATTCAGCTGCAATGAAGAGCTACATACTGCGGCTAAAGTAATGCTAGCTTTAGTTTAAATCTGACATGTGGACGTAACAGGAGAACTGTCCACTGCTCAAAATGGACGCAGATTTACATTTAGATTGAAAGAGAATTTGCTAACAGACCTAGGTTCTTTTTTTATGCAGCATCTACAACCATTTACTGTCGCTAATTAAGTTGTGAATATTCATTGAAATGTGCTGCCTGTAGGAGTCAATTTTACCTCAATATACCATACTATTAACAAGATTAGGCCCTAATGATTTGGAATAGACCAAATATGAACCTGTCCCCATGACTACCTACAGTAATTAGGCTGTAAGCTGATGGTAAATATCTACATTTTCAGCAAAAATACACAAGACATGTCAATACAACAACCTGACTGTTTGGCCTGAGGTGCTCTGTGAGTCATTAATTGCAAGTAGAGATAGGGAAATACCTGGGAAGGTCATGGCAAGCAACACTTTCTAAATTGAGTTAATTTGCTTGTTTTGGAGATTTTTGGTTCATTCCTGAAAAAAAAAATTGTCTTAATAAAAATAGAGATTATGACGTAGATTTGCCCAATAGATGGGCATGGCCAGGAAATGAAGTAGCCCCTCACTGGTGATCTCTAAGGCCAATTAGTAATGCTGTTCGGCTATTGACATACAGCTGAAACAACACAGGCAAGCAATTATTCAGACAATTTAAGACTGTCTATTCCATCCAAGATGACATTGGGAACCAATGGCAATCAAGTACCTATGACTGACCAGAAGTTAATTTGATAAAACCTTCCTCTCTTCACTCCCGCCTCCTTGTAATGACCGACACAATCAATCATGAGCTAGATCAATAAAATTAATTTATCTCCATGCTCCCTTTACCGCTCTACATCAGTCCTATCAGCTGTTTTCTACATGTGATTACACAATTATTCAAGCCATCTTCATTGTGAGTGGACCCGGCTATCAAAATTACACTATGAATAGGCTGGCATTTTGAAAACGAGTTGCTAGGCTATGGCAGCCACGACCTGGGTGATTAATAAAGCGGTAATCCTGAAAAATCATTGGGCATTAGGCTTGGGTCATAAATCCACAGTATAGCTTTTTTTTCTAGCCAGAATAAAATAAATCCCACGATGATGTCTTCTTCACTGGTGTATCTAGATTTTTCTTTACATCCTAGTCTCTGACATTTTTGGTCATCCATTCCTATGATCGTTCTCCTCGCACCCTCTCTTGCTTTCCCCATTGCTAACTCCCTCTTCCTATCTTTTTTTTTTATTTTTTTTATCTCCATCCATGATGCCTCCCCCACTCCCCACACCCCCACTACTCACTCCAACCCCCCAGCTCGTATACGTGTCACACACCACTGCAGTGACAGAGCCACATTAGTCATCATCAGGGACTTCCACATACAGCTGTGGAAGTACAGAGCCCAACGACTGCTTTCTAAACTAACACGATACCAAATGTATCATGTAAATTCATATCTTCCCCCCATGTCTAAAAATAGCAGCTTTACCACATATTGTAATAAAATCAACAGCTAACATGAATGACACATTGATGTTTAATCATTCAGGCAGCAAGCGGCTACTGCTGAAAAATATTCACACAGAATTAGGGATGCACCGATACCGATACCAGTACTTGGGTGTCGGTCCGATACTGCGTTCATGTCGTACTCGTAAAACTACCCCGATACAACCGCACCCGATACCACTTTATGGCAAAGTGACATTAGCCTAAATAGATGGATAAATATAATGTTTTGCGTTACGTTTTAACATGTGTTTACTACTATTTGCCAGGCAGCCTGCTTTCCTTTACTTCCGGTTTCTTCTTCTCTACTACTTCTTGCTCATTCACAGATTATTTTGTCTGTACGCCCTCTGGTGTTTTGGAGAGTACTACAACTAACAATGCGCTGAGCATAAACATCTACGGCGGTGCGAGTATACCCGCGCCTAAGCTCTCGTCTTGTTAGTTGAGCAGGTAGTCGAGTAATGTCAGCAGTTTGGATATATTTTACATTTATGTGAAATGGGCGGCAGTGCCATGTTTGTTTAGGAAAACACAAAGTTGAAAGTTAACATGTCAGCAACAGCATCAAGTTGGATATTTACTTTGTTACAGTCAGAAAGTGAAGAACATCTGAAGAAAATAAAACATTGTTAGAACTGTAATAGTATTATTAAGTACTCATATCGGTATTTGGTATCGGCAAGTACCCAAATGTAAGTACTTGTACCACTGTAAAAAAGTGGTATCGGTGCATCCCTACACAGAATAGCATGCCAGAATTATTGCTAAATCATACAATGAGACTATCACAGGAACTGACCTGAAAGGGGAAGATGTTATCACTGCGGCCGACTCCATCATCCATCCAGGACTTGGGGTTGAAGCCTGCGGGACTGTTTCGAGGGTACTTCTGGGATGCCACATGGTTGTTAGGGAAGGTCTTCTTCAGTGGAGAGATAGAGTTGATGGGGGTCATCCCACCATTCAGCCCTCGGCGATAATCTCTGCCCTGAGACCCTCCCCAGCCACCGCCACCACTACCATAGCCTCCTCCGGGACTCCAGGAGGTGGAGGAGCCAGGGGAGGGAGAGGGGCTCTGGTAGCTGGCTGGACCCCAAGGGGACGGGGGTTTGTTCAGGCTGTTGGACAAATGCGGCAACTGGCTGAAAGCCGGATTCCTGTGCGGAAAGGGCGGTGGAGGGTGTGGTGAGGCCGGGGAGCGCCGATGCTGCTGGTGCTGGTTGTGGGGATGTTGGAAATGGGGGTGTGGTGGGGGAGCCGGGTGGTGCTGGGACAAGGCTGCCGCTGGTCCAATCTGGGGGGAGAAGTTCCCGCCAAACCCTGGACTGACATGGTGTGAGAAGTTCTGGAACAGCAGGGGCCCATTGTTGGCTGAGGCCGCGTTGAAGAAGCTGACGTCCTCATTGATGATGGTTGATGGCGCTGGCGGAATGGCAGCTGACCAGTTGTTGAAGCCAGTAAGTGATGACGAGGTTGTACTGGATTGGACCTGGCCAGTTCCCCCAAGACCAGACGTCTCCTGGTAATCAAAGCCTGTCAAGACAGGAGACTCAAGACGTAACTGCTTCTCTTTTCCGTTACTTCCTTCAGATGTGCCGTTGTCTGTCTTGGCTTCATCTGACCGGGCTTTTTCCAGTTCTGAAATGATCCCACCACCACTCCCACCATCCTGGTGACTCCCAGGGGACAACTGCTGCTGCTGCTTTTCTTGCGTTTCTTGCATTTCCTGTTGCTGCTGTGCTTTGGGCTTCTCTGGCCCCCCCAGGATTTCGTCTTGCACGCTGTTGTGGGTGGCAGAGGCAGGGAAGAGCCAGGGAGAGCCTCCCGTGGTGCCATTCCCTGCGGCTGTGGTGCTGTTTATGAAAGCAGCAGGGCTCTGCGACACATTTTGGTGGTGGTGTGGGGGCTGCAGATGCGGGTGGATTCGGACCGGGAATGCAGACTTGTTGCCAGTGTTGTTTTGAACTAGGACTCCAAACCCGTAATCCCCCATTTGTTTTCTGCCCCCACACACAAATGCTATCCCGTGATCGTTTGGTCCTATTGAGAGAAGAGCACACAGGATGGCATGCACTGAGTTAGCAGTCAGCCCCTCTCATTCCACTATAGATCAAGGGATTTAGAAACAACTAAGTGATGGCTATAGACATTTTCTAGTGACATAAAAGATCTTTCTTTCTGTTGGGTCTGTTTTACACCCTCAGAGGATTCCTAGACATATGATAATCACACAAGACTGTCATGAATGAGCTCATTCTTTTACAGAACAATCTACCCTTATTACTCTGAGCAGTTGAAAAAACCAACCAGTTAACATTACATCTTTAGCTAATTATAACCCCGTGACGTTGCCAGCTTGTAGCTAAGTCTTCAGCTGAGCTGCTGGCAGACACTGCCGTGTCGAGCCGACACAATCTCCATTTGGAGACGTTTTCCTAACACAAACCAGCTGACAGACAACAAATTACCCGCACTATAACATTAAAGAGATCCACGCTCTACAAAATATCAATGAATTTTGAGAATATTAACAATAAACCGTCATAACGTTCTGAGGAAAAACACTCGACCTTGTTTGACAGCTGTCAGGAGTCTGTGGAGTCCAACCTCAAAATGTATCAGACATAAGTCATACAATGTATAGTGTCAGACATTATTGCTCGTTATTAAATTGTTACACGTCAAGTAACCGTCGATAGTGAAGCGGTTTATATAAACTAACAGATTAGACATTTCCATCCGTTGCTAACGTTAGCTATCTAGCTATCAACCGTTAGCATAAATGCTAGCTAGCTGGACAGCCTGAATACAGGCGAATAAAATGTCTTTTCACCTTCTGATCCCCACCTTCGACCTCGGCGATGTCTTTGTCGAGATCCTTTCCTCGGTTTGAAAGCAAGGTGTCCTTGAAAAGATGAGTGCGTCAGACAAAGCTTTTACAGAGGTTATTTGAGAGCTGGCTCGTACAGTGCAGTTGGTCAGCTTTTTTCTCCCTTCTCCTGACGTGTCCTGCCTGCTCAATGACACAGCTCTCTATCTGCTGCTTCTAATCTGGACGGTGTAATCAAAGAGCGTTGTTAACGTGGCAATGAGTGAAATATATCCGGCCGCTGTTCTTTCACAAGCCTTATTCGATCGGTTTCATTGTTCGTTTGATTTTCAGTATATTTTCTCGCTAAATGTCTTTCCTACAGAGCCAGCCGATTCCTGTGTGCTTCTTTGGGCTGCCCCTCTATCCTGAAACCGACCGTGGCCGAATGACAGCGAGAGATCAGCCGAGACACACTTCCGCTTGTAGCACCACCCTTTCCACCGTGACCACGCCTTCCGAGGGCCACACCTCGGTATGTGATTGGCCGGACGACCGGCAGCCTCGCCTAATTTCTACAACATTTCAAGGCCATGCACCAATAATACATCCATGCCATCCATAAGTACTGCCCACTGAAAAAAGGAGTAAAAAAAAATCCTCCCAGCACGGTCCTGTCCTTTCACGATGCAGCCGATATCAGGTCGTGAGAAAACTGAGATACCCGCCCCCCCCTCGAAAGGATGACAGTGCCTCCGAAAAAGAGCATCCTTGGCCCAAGCATTTTGATCTCATGCTCCATTGTAAATATGGAAATTAAACAGAAAAGGTGTGGTATCATTTCAGGAGCTGTTTTTGTTATCGCTTCTTCTAGGGTAACCCAATTTTGATTAATACATATATAAATTCCATATCCCATATATTCTACTTTTATGATGCCTGTAATGTTCAGTTTGTGTGGACACTGTCACATAGTTTTTAATTTAATTAATTTTTTTTTATCATCTGAGTCATAGTAAGTGGTGGTGTTGTACTGCTCCACTGTGGAGACCATAACCCTCTTTCATGTCAGTAAATACAAAGGACAAAATATTAGAAACACCTCTCAATATAACACAAAGCTACACCTGTGGGGTTACAGGCTATAACATTATTAAAATCCTTATCTCCTTGAAAACCATATGTGCATAATATTCATTTGTCACATGAAGCATCAAACTACATTATATCGCATGGATTTATGACATGCCAACATTGTCCTACAAGTGAATTTCTCAAGTGAAATGGTGTTCCATGTAGGATGAATGTATGAAATATGTTTCATATGTGATACATTTACATTTATTTTTATATATCTTCAGGCTGTTGTTTGTGTTAGCTTGTGTAGGTTTTTAATTGTTTTTAATTGTTCTTTGATGTTTTATGTAAAGCACTTTGAATTGCCTTGTTGCTGAAATGTGCCATAAAGACTGAACTGTTCCTTTAAATAATCTACCCCTGAAGGGCCTCCTCTTGTATTTAAAAACTATACACATTGCAACTATTCCCTGCACGCATGCACAGTATTCTGATATTATTAGTTTTAATCTTAATCTCTTCCAGTTTCAGTACCGTATACACACTATGTTCGGCTGTGGCCCACTACCCATGTGCATGTGTCTTCTTCTCTCTACACCGCCAGATGTCTGACCATCCAACCCTTTTTCCCTCATCACCCGCCCACACCATTTCCCATGTCTCTTTATCTCCCTCTCTGTCCTCCTCTGTGTCCTTCTCTCCTGTACGGTCATTATCACCTCGAGGTCATCAAACAGCTTTGAATCTGTCATTCTCTCTGACCCTCAACTGGCAGTGTTACATGCAGCCGCAAATGGCTATCTAATAAATCTGTCACTTCAAGCCCAGCTGGGAGAGAGTGATAAATTAGAGAATCCGTAATGTTCTGCATTATTAAGTGTGTACAGAAAGGATGAGCAGGCAATGGGAGGTCGGTGATGGCAGGTATTGGCAGGGTAAGGCAGTGACCGGCTTAAAGTAATCCGATTAAAAAATAGATTACAGATGTCTGATAGTAATACTATTCACATTTAGCTTGCAAACCGGTGCGAGCTGTGCAAACGCCCTCACATGCAATAGGCTTTGAAGGCCTCAAATGTGAATTTGAGTCATATATTTAGACAGTTATAAGTTGATAAATATTTTTAAATGCAAGCTCTTCACGTACCTAAAAGAGAAGACACATGTCAAACTTTCCATACTTTTACTCTTCACCGAGACCATCCCCTTAACCAAAGCAGAAATTGTTGAATTTAGAGTGAAACATATTCCGTCCTCTCTCAAATAATATAATTAGTCTTTTGATTGTCTAATAACAATGACATAATAATGCAGCAGCTATCGTCCAAAATAGATAATTTCCCTGCATGGCTTTTTAATCAATGTAATAGGTCCAACACTATATGTGCAGTACAGCAGCTCTAGCCAACACTGCATTTCCATTTCTATTATATATTGTTATTTCTATCTGTGACCTCCATTTCCTTTCTTCATTTTCTAATGTCTGTTGTGTTCCACAAACGAAAGTGTTCAAGTGAAATCTTAATCATATGCTAGAAGGCGAGAATCAGCAGGAGAAAGGCGTAATGTTTGATAGTCTTAAGTGTTCCATCTTTACAGTATCTCTTGCATAGTAGGGCAGAGTATCCTTCTCACAATGGGGTGGATGTTTAGGCAGAGTACTCTGTACAGTTAAAGGGTTTCTAAGACAGAATAACCAGTCTTACAGGCCCCACTTTGAAGACAACACCCTCTCCTTCTCCTTTCCCTTTCTCTGCCTTTCTTTCACTCTCTGTCACACATTGTGATCAAATTCCCCATGTCCAAAGCAACCCAAAAACAAAGCATAATTGTCAAAATATTTATGGAATCTATATGTATGTTACTCTGTTCAAAGCTACTGAGATGTGTTATTTGCCTACTGAATTAAATAGCTAATAGCCAGTTTTTTTCTGGCAATGGTTTTGTATGTTCCAAGACTAGATAGGTGCTATGAATAAAACATTGAATCCATTAAAAAATTAATCGCCTTTTACCATGGGCATAATTATGGTGCAATTCCTCCCAGAGTGCATATGTGTGTGTGTGTATATGTATATGTGTGTGTGTGTGTGTGTGTGTGTGTGTGTGTGTGTGTGTGTGTGTGTGTGTGTGTGTGTGTGTGTGTGTGTGTGTGTGTGTGTGTGTATTTGTGAGCATGAGTGTGCACAGAGGTGCCAGAGTGCAAATGTGCACATGCTAATAATTTCACAACTCCAGTGTTGATGATTTATATCGTAACATTTAAATTTGTGAAACAATTCCCTGCTACTCTGATGGTAGAGAAAATCCTGCAGCCCTTTCACTTTGACTTGGGAAACCTGCTTACTTGCTTGGACAAACTCAAAAAATGCATTGTGATCTAAACGCATGGCTGTTTTTCAAGTTGACATTTGGGAAATACAAGGTTTTGACCTGTCAGCAATTGTTTTTGTGTAAATTATGCAGATGTTTGATAGATAGACGGTTTCAAACAATGTAACAAAGCCCCATGGTGTGCTGTTGTAGGGTGTGTTTGTGTCCTATGAAATATTCAGGGAGTGTACATGTTGCTAACAAAACGGTGTGGACGTGCTCCTGGGTGGCTTTGGGACACAACAAGGACCTCTGGGTACAGGGTGGAGTGGGAGGGGGAGATAATGCAAAAAGCAAATATGAGAGAGGTGGGTAGAAGGATAAAAGAGCTGTGGCAAATAAGGATCAGGGATGGATGCAGAAATAAATATACAGTACATGAGTATAAAGGCTCCTATCTGAAAGGTCTCCAATAAAACTTATTAAAAAAATACTAAACCATTTGATGACTTAGTTTTGGTTTCAAATGTCTCTAACAAGGATTTTATTTCCATTGACTTCATTTTGAACACTATTATTTATAATCTTCACACACAAAAAAAAACTTGATAGATGTGGCAGAGCCTCAGTCAGTTTTCCAATAATGTTCCATAGTCATATTGATCTGTCTAAATCAATCATTCATAATTATTGATAACATATATATATATATATATATATATATATATACATATATACATATATATACATATATATATGTGAAATATAAATAAAAACCATCACCTCTCCTCAGTATTTTTTTCTTTTTCTTTTTTCTAACAGCCTGAGACCTTTCACATCCTTCATTCGTCCGGTGTATTTTGCCCCGTTGTGCTCTCCCTGAGGACTCTATACTAATTAAGCCAAAGAGGTCTCTGCCGAAGAGGCCAGAACGACTGTTTGAAAAAGACGCGTGTGTGTGTGTGTGTGTGTGTGTGTGTGTGTGTGTGTGTGTGTGTGTGTGTGTGTGTGTGTGTGTCGCAAAGGCCAGGCTGAATTCATGACTGCTTGGTACAGAAGGGATAATAAATTACAACAGAGCAGCAGATGGGGGTCTATAATGTGAGTGTCAGTGTGTGTGTGTGTGTGTGTGTGTGTGTGTGTGTGTGTGTGTGTGTGTGTGTGTGTGTGTGTGTGTTTGTTTTCGGGCACACTATATTGAGCAAATATGTAGTTAAGTGATCTTGCACTGGAAAATCTGCAGTTTGACTAATTTTTCCGTCGTCTGATCATTGTGTGACTTCCCATATTGCTGTAATGAAGGAAAATATTACAGGTAAATAAAGAAATCTGTAATTCAAAAGAAAATGTGCTTAACAATTTACAAACTGCAAAATAAAAAAAAATCTTTTTTCGAGAGGCACCAACTTCAGGGAGTAAATTGGCAGAATTACCATTATTAGCTGGCATAGAAAAATAGTACTCGTGGTAGTCGCAATAAGCAGATGTGAACTGCGCACATTAATGTTTCCAAAAGAACTCCAAAGAACTGGGACTAAACGTCTAACCAAAATGTTATTGATCCATCCATCTGGGGAAATCAAGTCAACGATGTACAGAAAAAAGGAAATTGTGTTTGTCTATCACTATGCTTCTGTATCTTGAGCGATTCTTCTTCTTATATGTGGCAGTCTGCAATGTATGAATTTGTTGTTGCCATGGCAATGTCAAATTTGGGCTACTTGTTCAATCATTCACTGTTGATGACACATAAAGGGGATTCTGATTCTGCTTATTTTCATCTATTTGCATCTTTATTTTTCTTATGGATCAACATAAGAAAAACATTTGGAAACAAGTATTGATCTGTCAAAGGGTTGTGTGTGTGTGTGTGTGTGTGTGTGTGTGTGTGTGTGTGTGTGTGTGTGTGTGTGCGTGTGCATGTGTGTGTGTGTGTGTGTGTGTGTGTGTGTGTATAATTAAAGTATGTGCACAGATGTGTGTGAAATCAATTGAGGAACTGTACCCCTAAAGCGGTGGTGGTTACATTTACCTTCTGGGCACTGCTCCATATGATGTTCAAGTCACAGATCAAGTCAAGTCTCAATGAGTCATTAGCTCAGGATTGTTGTAATTCTAATATCATCCAGAATATGATCATGTGTGTAATCATATTCCCTCAGTGTGCCTAATCCAGTTCTGTTTCAGTTAGTGATTTTCTTTGTTTCCCAGAATGAGTTTTAGCCATCTCCTGGCATGGCTCTAATAATAATAATAATAATAATAATAATAATAATAATAATAATAATAATAATTTATACTTTATTGTTAGAACACACATTACTCACAGGCCTGAAATACACACACATGCTCAGTACCTAGCCTATACATGCACAAATGGCGAGATGTCAGAGTCAGGGGGCTGCAGCTGTTGAGGCACCCCGAGCAGTTGGGGGTTTGATGCCTTGCTCAAGATCACCTTGGCAGTGCCCAGTAGGTAAACTGGCACCTCTGCAGCTGCTTATCATCAGCATGTTAGCATTGTCATTGTGAACATGTTAGCATGCTGACGTTATCGTGGATTGGTGGTGATGTGTAATTCCAGATAAATGGAAATTAAAACCGAAATTAGATTTTTTTTTTGTAATGAGATATTTTAAGTGTTACATAATGGTAGCACTTCACATATACTCACTGTTTTTTGTTGTTGGAAAAAAAAAAACAGTTTTGTTTCACCAAGCAGGAGATATTTTAGCTCTCAGACATTTCCCAGACTGTAAAATAACGTCTAGAGAGCTGACATTCCCACTCAGCTGCTAGCCAACTTGTTTGTCATATCAATGATAACTTCTCTCACTCAAACCACAGCATGTCTTGTATGGATGTTGGTGGACACATTTGTATCTCTGCTATGAGTTCTGTCCTTCAGTAATGAGCAGCTATACCAACATCTGAGGTTTGCCACCGTTGAAATTTAATTTCCATTTTATTCCCCTGGAAATTGTTGTTGACCAACAAAATAGGATCCAAAAGTCTGTTTGTTGTTTGTTGCTAGTTGTACACCGACTTGGGCTGTCCCTCTTGTAAGGTCTGTCTGCATGGGGTTCATTGTGTGTGTGTTTGTCTTTCTCTTGTTTTCTCTCTCCTGTGTGTCTGTAGACACACACACACACACACACACACACACACACACACACACACACACACACACACACTGCTGACAGAGGCTAAAAGAAAGAGCAATGGACAGAGGAATGCTGAGTCAAGCCGACCTGAGCCACCCCCTGCCCCAATAAAGTTACAGAGCATGTGGCCTCATTAATAATGAAAGTCCTCCTTAAAGCCCTGAAAGTCAGTGATAAATGTATGCGTGTGTGCGTGTGGTTATTAAGACATCAGGCTAGTCTGTGTGTGTCTGTGATCGGGAGGGGGACACAAAAAGAAATGGTTATGGTATGGCTTATGGGATTTCCAGATCACTTTAACTGCAAGGTGAAGCTCCAAGTGTCTCTTATCAGTCGACACAGCTGTACCAGGATACTGTGATGTACTATGACATGTGTCTCAGCCAGCAGATGTAGTGAAAGCCAGTTGGAATGATGTGCAAACTGTGACTACCAGCCAGAGGTTTCCAGACATGACTACACGTTTCTCCCTCCAGCAATTCTGTAATCCCCAAATCTCAGTTCCTTCGACTGTGAAATGAGAATTAAGGAATTTGTAGTAAAAGTAGTCCTAAAGGCTGAACCCTGATACCTCATGCATGCAAAGTGTAACCATTTCACTTTGCATTGCTTTGAACTATCAAAGTCATCACTTGTGGACATTAATTGGGTATGTTTTCTGGGCATCAAGTTTCTGAGCTGCTTCTGAGTTTATTTAGTATTGCATGCTTAATGTAAACATAATCGTATTGTAATATTTTCTGCATTTTAATTTGTCCAAACATAATTCCAAAGAATACAAATAATATGTAAATTTAAATCTTGACATTCTTTAGCGATTGAGCCAGCTGATGTCAACATTTTTTGTTTTGCAGATAATAAAAGCCTTAATGCTGATGGTCTTTCTATTGGTATTGTGGTGAAAAGACTTGACATTTTTGGTATTCTAGTAGTTTAGAAACTTCAAAATGTTGGCATGCAATAACAACTCTGTATCTTATGTTTCTTTTCTTCTTTTAAAAATTACTATAGGTAGGTCTTAAAAGATTTCTTTCAAGGATGGGTTGTTTTGCATTTGAATATGGCAATGATTTGGAATAATGTTCTACTATTTGGTGTATGTAGTGCAGTAAATAAAGCGTGGGCTAGATTTGGAGGGTTTAAGGTAGAGGTAGACTTTTGGGATGAAAGCTTTGAGCATGTAAACTAGTTCTCCAATCTGTTGGCCTGGTGTAAAGAGAGAACAGCATGTAAATCTATTTCTTCAAGGCTGTAGTTAATTGTGAATCTCAGGCCTGCACAGTTACCAATGAGTAATTTATGGTATTTTGCCATTTATTTTTGGAAAAAAAATGTTATTATTTTTAAAAACAATGTACGAGGGCTTATGTGGGCTTAATAGGACCAGTTGCCAGGCAATCATATTTACCACAGAAGCATGACAGTGGTATAGATCTTCTCATCTAACTCTCCGCAAAGTGCATTCCCCATAATGTTAAACTATTACTTTAAGACACCTCACACCTCAACGAAATATTTTTTTACAATGTATTAATAAGCATTTTTGAAAAATGTTTGATTGATTTTACCTTATCATCCGTGTATGAGAATTTTACATGCTTAATATTTAGTTTTTACTACTACTTTTATTTTGGGTTGCCTACAGTATTTGTTCAATAAAGCAAACTGCCCTCTTGCCTCCTGTGGCATAGGGAAATCCTTGAGTACATATATCAAGTTTTCCATGCATTTATACAATGCATTATCCATAAAATCAATGCTTAAATTTCACAAATGCATATTGTGGTTATCGCAAGCCTGCTGAGAAATATTAATATGATGGGTTTTATTAGGTTCACTCGGCACGGTCTTCTATATTAGGAATCACTGGGAGTTAGGAGCCTTGGAAAGAGTAAGTGATTCCTCCCTGCCATAGATTTATGTTCTAAGAGCCAGATTGTTCTATTTCAATTACTCTTCCAGATGTTTCTGTCCTCACTGTGGCTCTGCCAGCTGAAAGCTAACCGAGGTTAACCGAAGCCTTGCTCTCTTTTACCTCAACTTTCTCTCAAACTTGGTTAGGAAAATCAAACTGTTTAAACTACAGTTTAATCACTGATATATTATTTTAGCCTGAGCCTGCACCAAAAGGGATGTACATGCTTTGCTGGTTGCTGTATGTAAGGGCCAAGTTACATAACATGATAGGCTCCATGACTACTTAATTTGAAATCAAAATGCTGATCTTAGACAATATCTCAAGACTTTCAAACAGATCTGGAATAAGGACATAGGGAAGGTCACAGGAGTTTACAGGATTCCATTAATCCTATTGGATGTCTGGGCAGGTGATGATGGCTGTTCGAGCTGTGTTGGCATTATTATCAAGCATAAAGACTTTATGACCTTTCCAGTGAGTGACAGTGCAAGGAGGGACACTTTAGTAAAGAGATTGATTCCCCCCCACCCAAACCCTCAGGGCCCCCCACGCTCTGTTTTGTGTTTATTGACCTCCGTTTGCAGAGTCACAATCTGGCCCATTGGTAGTTAGAGCCATTGATTGGAGTATAACACATAGATGATCAATCTGTTAAAATCGCACTGGCTAGGAGCTCAGCCAGTCACCAGCCTCTGGGGTCATGCGAAGCACACAACGTGACTGATTTTGGAACCTGGGTCGTGTACGCTCTGCACGCATGCAAACAAAAAAGCACTTTGTGTGCATTTATGCATATCTGTTCATGATACATTTATTGTAGCATGTGCACTGTGTAAACATACATTAATCATGAACATGCCATAAAAAACTCTCAACACACACAATGTCATGGCACCCACCAATCAATACCTCACAAAATCCATAACAAACTGTTTAGCATATTTGATCATCTGCAGTGCTGCCCTCAGAACAACCTTTTAAAGCAGATAAATGTATGGCAAATGGCACAGTATTCTTTCTTCTCCTTCACTATTTTAATTTTTAGTTATCCTAGTGGCATGGCTCTGGGGATGGCAATGTCTGTCGGTCTGTCTGTCTGTCTGTCTGCGTGAGGGCTACTGTGTCTCCACATTATTTGGATCGTGATTCAGGTTATTAATTATAATGAATTGTAATTGTATAGTTGTACTGGGTGAATGTGCTGGTATTTATATGTTGATGTGTGCTTGTAGATTTTTCTGTATAATTGTTAGTGTGATAGAGACTATGTAATGGTGTCGCATGTAAATGAATGTTTTTAGTATCTGGGGATTGTTCTGTGTGTGCAGGGGCTGCAGAAAGAAATTAGCTAATAGCTTAATCTGGTATAAATCATCTCCTCTCATTTGTTTATTGTGCATGGTTCTTGTTTAATAAATCTAATAACATTTAGTATATTTGTCTAATAATAATAACAGGAATAATTGTAATAACTTTCCCTGACTTTTTCCCTGACTTTACATAGAGCGCCAACAAAAGTAATGACATTCCCACGGCCTCAACTGTACTTTGTATTTAGTGCTAATTAGCTAATGTTAGTATGCTAACACGCTAATGTTTGGCTCTGTAGCTTTGTAGATTTATAGTTTGCAGAGGTGAGTTAATGCCTAAATTATGAGTACATATAAAGGGGTATTTATATATATATTTGGGTATTTATTTAGCTACTGCTTTTATATAGCACTGCTATATAAAAGCAGTAGCTAAATAAATACCCAAATGCACCTATTAGACCCTCCCTTTATATGTATATACACAGAAGATACATACAATGCTACAGTATAAGCAAACATTCCATAAATAAGCCTAACATACTATTTCTTAATGTAGTCATACATTAAATAATGAGTGGTTAGTCCTCTGTAATGAGGCTTACACAATGACATGTTTTTGGTCAACATTTTGATCTTTTTCTTTGTATCATTGTCTTTGTTCATGCTGGCTATGTAACTCAGTCTCTCTGTCTCTCTTCCTCTTAGCTAGGAGTAGTGGACAGATGGTAGGATCAAACCCCATCAAACATTTACAACCTTATAGACACAAGCATCATCGCACTCACTCCCTGACATCAGAGAGGTCCACCCATACCACCCCCACATGTACCCCCACATGTACACACACACACACACACACACACACACACACACACACACACACACACACACACACACACACACACACACACACACCTTCCCCAGCAGCAAGCGTGGAGTATTTTCAAATTAAGAGTTTGATGGAGCTTTGGCAAAAGTCTGACAGATGATGATGGTACAGTAGCGCTTCCTCTCACTGACCAACTACATTTTTCAGAAAAAAGGATCCTATACGCTCTGCTATACTTCAGTTTAACGGTGTGTTGCCGTTATATTGTTGACATTTTGGTCAAGGACTTTCATCAGGACATACTGAATCCATCAGACTTGTTTTACTGCAGCCTTGAGTCCCCAGGGTCATGTATCTCAAACAAAAGGAGGACGATAGATAAAGAGGAAGGGAGGACAAGGATGATGAGTCAAGGGAGAGAGAGAGAGAGAGAAAGAGAGTAAGAGGAGGAGGAGGAGGAGGAGGATGACAGTGTTGAGGAGGATGGTAAGAGATAAACAGATGATTAGCAGGCAGGGGAGAAGGAGGAGTGGTGGAGGTGGAGGAGGAGGTGGAGGAGGAGGCACAGGAACTAAAATGGATAGCTACATTGCTGTCATGCTATGTCCTTCAGGCTTTCACTGAAACAACAAGCACCCACTGAATGATGACGATAAGATCCAGCCAACTCTTTACACAGAAAAACTCAATCTGACATGACTTGCAGAACCATGGATGTATGTATAAGTCCAGCATCATAAACATAATTTCCTAAATGTGGAGCTGCATTGAACAATGTTATTTAGCCTGTGCAAAATATTATTTTTTTTACATTGATGTAAAGCACTCCCTCTGCATTTTTGCATGGAGAGAAATAGATGCACAAGTTTAAAAAAAAAAACTTAATAATGTCTGTTTCTGTCCCAACAACCCCACAGAGATTTGGTTGCCAAGTCAACCATGGCCACCTTTATGACAGTGCAGTAGTCAGCTTGTCTTCACTTCTATTCAACTGAATCATTCCAGCTGCTTTTCTCATCATGAATTTGTATTTCAATTATCATGCTTTAGGGATCATTACAGGCTGGCACAGTGACGTCGTTTGGTTTTGATTAGAAGATTACACTGTATGTTAAGTATATTGTACCTGATAGTGAGTCCAATTCCTCACTCTCAGTTTGGCTTGATCTACCCAGGAGCTTTTAATAATCTGGTAAGCAATGACTACAGTGTCGAAGAGAGCTCTCCAAATTTCTGTAAAATACTGGTCTAACCATGCACCCAGAAAAGCACTGAAAGGTGCAGTGAATTGGCATAGTGGCCATTCTTAAAATCGCAGGTCACTTTTGCTACACACATCCATCACAAAAGAGAAAGCTTCAAACCGCAAAATGCAAAGTTTGCGAACGACTGGTGAAGATAGTGGAGCATTAAAGGTGCAGTAGGTAAGACTTATAAAACTAACTTTCTGTCATATTTGCTGAAACTGACCCTATGTTCGAGTAGAACTACATGAAGCAGGTATTTAAAAAAAGAATCCGGCTCCTCTGGCACCACCTACAGCCTGTAGTGCGATTTGCAAAAATCCACCGCTCCCTGTTTAGATGCACCAACGAGGGCCCGGGGGGTGTCTAACTGCATGTCAATCACTGCTAATATGCGTTCATTCTCCTTTGTGGGGGGAGGGGATTAGGAGACTGTTTTGGGCTTTAGCAGAAAGGGGAGAGGGACTGAGAAGTTTTTTTGGCTAAGTCCTGGATCTTCACAATCCTACCTACAGCACCTTTAAGTAGCTAAAGAGACAGAAGACATTGCCCTCATGCGTTGGTGGAGACCAAACCAAAGCTAAAAGAAGACATTCAGAACATTAATCTGGCAGCAAACAAATACTTGCTATGTAAAGATATAGTGGAGTAATGGCGTCCTGCAGACAATGAAGTCACAGTCCCTCTGAGTGTGTTGTAATCCGAGATTCTCTGTTCTTTGTTTTGATAACCAGTCCGGCTGTGCATGCATGTTAGTGAATGTGGCCGTGAAAAAAACATAGGTAGTTAACATATTTTTTTTTAACCTTTATTTAACCAGGAAAAAACTTCATTGAGATTAAAACTCAAATTTTCAAGAGTGGGGAACGGTCTGTGAGAGCTGTGTGGAGCCAATCCTGAAGCGCGATGATGAAGAACAATCCTGAAGCGCGACGAATATGTGTGTCATACACACTTCTTATTATTACAGTTTGCGCCATTAGTTCTAATATAAATGTAAAAGTCATCAAGAGCTGTACATTGTTTATGCCTGACTTTCTATTTCTGACAGACACACCTTCTTGGCTTATAATTATGACAACAGCTGCTAAAAACACCACTATCTCGCCGTCCTCTACCCGATTTACAGCTACCCTTTCTTGGCTTAAAATTACTCACCGCTTGTCAGCTACAGCTGCTGAAAAGGCCACACGTTGTAAACAGCCGTGGCCCACTTGCCTGGTCCTCCGGTAACGTTAGCAGTTATGGCGTAACCAGTCGGGATCACTTCACTGGCTGTGTCTCAGTTGTTTTGCGAATAACTAACTTGAGTAATGTTACTTCACAAAATTCAATGTGAGTACACGAATGTTGAAATGACTGAAAATGCCCGTCCCTACTAGTCGTGATAAATTATCCTAAAGCTAATGCTTACCTGTTCAGGAGGAAATTAACCAACTCAACAAAACATCCTTTTGGGCTCTAAGCTGTCTCCATCTTTCATTACATCTCCCATATTTACCCAGGGTTTGTTACGTCTCTGGTCATGCAACTGTTAGAAACATGCCAAGGTTTTTTAGGTCAGGTACAATCTATCTCCATTGATCCCGTTGTTTGTTTGCTGCATCCATGGCTGTACTACAGCTGTAGCACGCTGGGCCTCGCTTTTACAGACCATCTGGCAACTCGCCCCAGCTGTCAGAATGGCCAGTTGATAACAACACACAGGCCAAAACACAAACAGACATTCTGTCACAGAACGGAAATTTCAAAGGAGAAAATACTGGCTTTAGCATTGGTGTCAGAAAACATAGTATTTCAGCCTAGCATGTTACCTTAATATCTGATGACACGGTGTGGTCATTTGTTGATTTAATACAGTAAATATATTACATATTGCAGCTTTAATAGAAAATGGATTGCCTTGGTGTTTTCAAAAGTTTAGTATTAATACCTATTAAAACACTGGTACTATACAGGCTGGCTGCTGCATGATTAACAACCCAAACAGAGATACAACAAATGCTTGAAGTATGAGTTTGAAGAGATTTAGTAGAGCTCAGTGAAACAGTCATGGCATGTACATACCCAAGTCATGCATGAACTACAGAGAAAATGTTTGCCTGCTCACACATGCATGGATTCACTCACACACTCACTGACGCACAGACACCTTTGTTGTCCATGCTTCCTATTGTCACACCTTGGTCTATAATAAGCCATATGAGTCATCATACCATTTTTTTTAGACAGGTAATTCCCAGTAATGACACTGGGCATGCAGCTCACCAGAATAACACAGGTGCAAAATAACACAGAGGTCACGGTAACACAGTACCTTTGCCTTTATGCCAGTCAGTGCGTCTGCTGTTTGCAAAACAAAGACGGTTCCAGTGTCCTCTGACCTGATTAGACACACATTTAAAGTCCATTTTTCTTTTGAGGTATGTTAGAGATATAGGCCAAAAACAATTTCTCTCTGTCTTTCTCTTACACACACACACACACACACACACACACACACACACACACACACACACACACACACACACACACACCCCCACACCTCTGCATTTAGAAACTTAAACCTAGAGCCAGTGATGAGTCTGAATGCTCTCCCAGTGTTGACAGTGCTTGACTTATTCTGCAGTGTGCCTGCAGTCATTGAGATGCATAGTGATGTCTAAAAAGAGTTCTGCCAAGTTGTAGGCAGCCATTTAACCACCACACACACACACACACACACACACACACACACACACACACACACACACACACACCTCACGCAGACGCAGAATGTACAGGAAGGGCGAGACACAGACACAAGGATTGTGTGAAAGTCAATTCACTAGAACCTTTTGTTTCTAAGGTGTAAATTAAAAAAATAGAATGTGTTTGTGTTGATATTTTTCAAGAGGAAATCAATTCATTGTACAGTGTTAGCATGTATGCTGCAGGGGTGGTGTATTGTACCTAATCACCACCAACATTGGTAGAAAAGCTACACTAGCAGCACTGTGAGGTTGTAGGCCTACTTAGGAGCAGTGGTGCTTTGAGCTAAATGCTTATGTCAGAATGTTTAAAATTAAGAAAAAAGTGTCTCACACTCCATATGCATTTCTCTATTTATTCTGACAGAGAGAGACAGAGAAATGCATATGGAACCAGAGTGTGCCACACTTTTTTCTTTTAAGTCTACTTCCTGTGATCAGCACCTCATGACAGCCCTTGGTATGCGTTACTTTTCTATATTATATAATGTCCAAATGCTAACATGTTGGTGTTTAGCAAGGTATAATGTTCACCATGTTAACCATCTTAGTCTAGCATGTTAGCATGCTAATATTTGCTAATTAGCACTAAACACAAAGTGCTTCCGTGGCTGATGGGAATTTGTTTTGTAATAATTTGCTTTTAAACCAAAATAGGCTATTCATTTAATTGAAACGTTGATGTTATCATAGTGCTGTATGTAACTTTAGGGGATCACCAAAGTTATTACAGTTCATCCCGGTTCATGTCGGTACTGAATTTCACGGCAATCCACATCATAGTTCTTGCTTAAGAACTCCGAAATCATCCTTTGGGGCAAAAAATACAATCAAACATTACCTGTTGGATCGTGTTTGTTTCTCCTGCCACCTCTCTCTACCACAGTAAATAAATACATATTAGCACTATAAAGCAATATGCTGAACAGTTTTCCTCTGCTTCTCTTTTGAAAAGATGAATGGCGCTGCTCCTGCAAGGAGAGGATCACTCAACGTTCCTGCTGGAATGACGAAACAATAGAGAAACCATTCAACACGCTTTTTTTTACCATACATGAGGAGTTGATGTGAGTTTTATCAATGTGAGTCTGGCATCCAGGTTGATGTTGCATGTTCTTTTGCTCCCTTTTTTACTTTAAAATGGTACCAAACTAACCCTTACTTTATGTTTGTAGTCACACTGTTGGTGTGGCTCTAGGGATGGCAATGTCCGACGGTTCGTCAGTTGGTCCACCGCTTTGGTCCAGACTCAAATATCTCAACAATTATTAGATGCATTACGATGAAATTTGGTACAGATATGCATGCTGATGTTCATATTTACCTCAAAGCTGCTAGTATGGCTGAAGACTCTTAGTCTTATTTTATTTTAACTCTAATAGAGGTTTTATCTGCCAGTCTGGAAAGTAAAGTAATTACAGTCATTGAGTTATTAGAGAATTACACCTGTATACAGGGGATACAGATGAATACCATCATAAAAAGTATCAATCATCTATTATTTTCATTTCATTATTAATATCCATGCCCACTAATAACCAGATACACGGTTAGCTAATTAATTTGTTATTACATCTCAGATGTTGCTGTTAAAGCTGCTGTTGAACTCAGTGAACTCTCTGTGAAACTGTCATGAATTCTGCTTCCTAAGTTCATTTTCTGCCTCAGTTTCTGTTTTCACCTGTGAGTCTGTGTTTTTCTGGGAGTTCCTGAACGCATCCTGTCTGGTTGCCTGGCGACGAAGCAAGGCGGGAGAATCTGCAATCACACTCACCTGTATCTCATCTGCAATCTGCACACCTGGTCCTGATCATCACCTCTCCACCATGTAAGCCGTGAACTGACATCCATTCCCTGCCGGATCGTTATCCTCACCAGTATGTTTGCTAGAGTATCAGTTAGAAAGTTTGAGAAGTTTGTTCTGCTGTTTTGTGACGTTTTTTCCGTTGCTAATCTGCCTGTTCCTCTGTCTGCAGTTTTGTGACCTGGAAGATTCTCTCCATCGCCGTCTGGCCATCTGCATCACCGTTATTACTGGATCTGCATTAATCTGTCAGCCTACTCAATTCCACCCACTGCCACGTACATTCACCAGCTGCACTCCCCTGCTTCCACGTACCAAAACCAAATAAATACTTACCTTTTTTTACATTCTACTTACCTTGTCCTTGTCTGCTTTTGGGTTCCTGTCCTAGTGAATTGTGACAGAAACATCACCAATTTAAGTCCAATCCGATGTGGCACACATAGGAAGAAAGAGAAAGTGTGGACTCAAACACATATTTAGCTTTAAAGCTTGGTGCATTCCAAACCAGAAGCACAAAGCAACACCCTGATCTATAATCTATAAAAAGTGTTTAGTGGAACAAAGGTCATAAGGCAACAGTTTATCTGCATGCATGTTTGGGGGGAGGGTTTGAAACAATGAAGGGATGATCAGCCGACTAGAGGGACATGTCCTAAGCTGATAATTTAGCATATTTACTCAGCAACGTTTTCATTATGTATAATCTTCTTCTCTTAGTGCTTTAGAGGTAATTACACATCAGAAGTATTAAAGAGGAGCAATAGTCCAGTATGAATATATGTTATAGTTCAATAATTGATGTTGTAGTCACCCTGTCATTCAGTTAGTTTGTTCGCCACTTCTAAATCTATTGGCCAGACCATGACAATTAGTACAGATATTCATGGTCCTCAGAGGATGGATTGAATTGATTTTGGTGATCCGACCTTTCATATAGTGTATTAATGTTGGTGAATAGATATCTTTTGAATTTGCTGCAGTTATTCAAGGTCCCTAGATGATGAAGCTTATTGTTTTGGTGACCCCCTGACCTTTGTTCTGGTGCCACTGTCAGCCACTTATTTACTTTTGTACAAAACAGACATCAAATCTAATGTGAAGATTTCCATAACATCCATGCTCTTGCTGTGATGAGGAAATCCCTTTTGATCTGCCGTTGCATCAGTGTGAATGAATTGGCGTTTTTTTCTTATTGTGTCCATTACTATTCATTCAGTTAATATTCCTCTTTGCCTGCAACCCTCACATCACTTTTTCTTTTTTTTAAAGAAAAATAATAATCACCTGATCCTGCTGTTATAATTGGGGTCAAGGAGAACTCATCATTTATAAAGAAATATCCCCCTTCTCATCCCTTTCTCTGCCTCTCCCTCTCCATTTTATCATCTTCTGAGGAGAGGGTGTCATGGCACCCGGAGAAAACTGTGACCTTGCTGTTCCACTCCAATTCATATCCATTTGTGTGTGTGTGTGTGTGTGTGTGTGTGTGTGTGTGTGTGTGTGTGTGTGTGTGTGTGTGCATGCGTGTGTGTGTGTGTGCGTGCGTGTGTGTGTGTGAATATGATTGTATGTACATATGTGTGTGTACCACAGAGTCCACACACACACACACACACACACACACACACACACACACACACAGACACACCGGAAGGCAGAAACAAAGGGAGGAAAAGGACAGTATCAATGAGAGAACTGCACTGTCAGTATACATCCAGCCTCAATTTCTAGGAAGCTCTTCAGTAATCCCTCAGTGAAAGGGAAACTGCATTGTCACTCCTAACAGGGATGCCATTTTGTTTCACAGGCAGTGCAGCACCAGAGTATCAGGACTGGTACAAAAGCACATGTTTGTGTCTCAGCCTGTCTATCTCTCTCATTCTTAATTCCACTGAATTTTGCTTAGACAATTTGACACTTGAATTTATAGATTTCTTGCAGTGCAGCAGTGTACATGTATATTTATGACTGTTCCATACTCTATATCTTTGACTCATACATCCTTTTTTTCTGTCACACCCGCTCTTATCTTTCCCTCACGCTCTCTTTTTTTCAGTATTTTATCTTTTTTTTGTGTCCTGATACCTCCGATTGCCATGGGTAGCAAAAATAGGATGATGAGATTACCATGACAACATGAGGGAGTGACATGGGGGTTATTTCTGAGGTTGCGCAGTCCGTGTAGAAGAACTTGATGCCACTGATGAATCATCAAGAGAAGCAGGACCAGTATGTGTGACACCTCCTGCTTATCCAGTATGCATTTATGCATGTAAACTGTATGCTGTTTAAACTGTAGGAGTTTAGCTCTATTAATTAGAGTTTTTTTAATATAAATCATCCAAGAATGGTTGTTGAGTATTCATGGTCTTATTCTGTCGCCTTTATTCACACTGCACATTGATAGTGACACACCATCACACTCAGTGGGGTTGAATGCTTTGCTCAATGGCACCTTGTCAGCAGTTGTCAAGGGAGGGTAGATCATTCATAGACTCATTCAGTTTCCTGCAACTGCTTTTTCAGGAGAGGTAGACTGAATTTCCCTCTTTAACCTTTACAATTGCAGACTTGTTTTACACACTTTCCTCATTTTTGCACCCCCATACCGGACTTGTTTTCTTTAACCTTTCTTCCTCTTCCTGTTGTTTTCTCCACCTCCTGCTGTCTCAGACTGTCCCATTTTGCTTTTGTATTCCTCCTCCTGTTCATCACCACCATTATTCCAACCCTTCGCCTTTCTGACTACCGTGGTGGTCTTGCACCTCCATTTTCGCATCCACAGCCTCGCCATAGCAACAGAAGTGACTGCGTGACAGCCTGCATATCAAGGAATGGAAAAGAGAAAGATGGAGAAGAGGAGAGGAGTTGCAGAAACATTCATTTGCTTGAAGAAAGATAGTGAGGGGAAACGCCAAGCTTTGCTATCCGAAAAGATAAGTAGGTCAGTCCTAATCTGGGGTTGAGTTTAGCGTATAAATAAATAATGAAGTCAGCTTCACAGTAAAAACACCAACTAGGTAGAAAACCCTCTAAATATGAAAACCCTCTTTTCTGCATTATGACATACAGTATACACATGGTTACATGGTTCACTATCACTGTAAAGCATTATACTGATGGATGGACATGTAGTGATAGAGGCAGATGTAGCCTGAGAAAGAGAGAGGGAGAGAGAGAGAGAGAGAGAGAGAGAGAGAGAGAGAGAGAGAAAAGCCTGGACTTGATGGCACTGTTGAAGATATGAGGTGCATTAGACAGATGGGACGGATGTGATAGGTCGCATCTGGTGAGGAGAGGAGAGGAGAGGAGAGGAGAGGAGAGGATTTCGATTTTTTGCCTACTGATTTTTAGGAATATTTCTGTACTTTTCATATTTATTTTTCCCATTATCACAGTTGATGTCAGACCCATTTCATGAACTGTCAAGGTCATATATTTTCCCCAGGCACTTGTCCTGACCCTTCTATCAACGCACAGCTTTCTTTAATAACCTCGTTCCCTAACAATTCAATTTTCAATTCAATTTTATTTATAGTATCAAAACAAAACAGTTATCTCATGACACTTTACAGATAGAGTAGGTCTAGACAACAATTTACAATTTACAATTCCAGTAATTCCCCCAAGAGCAAGCACTTAGTACGACAGTGGCGAGGAAAAACTCCCTTTTAGGGAGAAAACTCGGGTGGTGAGGAAAACTTCCTTTTAGGGAGAAACCTCGGACAGACCCAGGCTCTTGGTAGGCGGTGTCTGATGGTGCCGGTTGGGGGTGTGATGAACAGTGGCAATAATAGTCACAATAAAGATAATGGAACTATGACTAGAAATAGTAGTTGTATCAGTTCATGGCGTAGCAGGGCACTGAAGGGCGTTACAGGGTGTAACAGGGCATAGCAGGGCACTGCAAGGCATAGCAGGACGTAGCAGGGCGTAGCAGGACGTAGCAGGGCATAGCAGGGCAGGGCATTGCAGGGCATAGCAGGACGTAGCAGGGCGTAGCAGGACGTAGCAGGCGAAGCAGGACGTAGCAGGGCACTGCAGAGCATAGCAGGGTGTAGCAGGGCATAGCAGGGCGCAGAGCACGACCACGGCGACAGCTGCAACCATGATTTAGGTGGCACCCAATTAATCCAATTTTTTGCTGGGCGAAAAAACATAAGGACTCCGGAGAATAAGCTGCCCAGAGGCAAGTTAGTAACAGAAGTAACAGAAGCATTTCTGGGACATGAATGCACACAGATGGAAAGAGAGAGGAGAGAGGAGCTCAGTGTGTCAAAGGAAGTCCTCTGGCAGTCTAAAACTATAACAGCATAATTAAGAGCTGATGCAAGGCAAACCTGAGCCAGTTCTATAAGGGTTGGTAGATGAATCTGACGACTATGAAGAGAAGCAAAGAGAAGGGGTGCAGTGTCTGAAGCTATACACCCTCCCCCGCCGGACTAGGCGAACGCTGCAACTCATCACTCCCTAACTATAAGCTTTATCAAAGAGGAGAGTTTTAAGTTTACTCTTAAATGTGGTGACGGTGTCTGCCTCCCGAACCCAGACTGGGAGCTGGTTCCACAGGAGAGGAGCCTGATAGCTGACACACATCTTGTTCTAAGGAACAACACATGTACTTAACCCTGTGCTGATATCTGGGACCCTGCTGTGCTGGCTGACACACTTCTTTGTCACCATCAGCCTGCACTGATTGGATCTATTTTTCTTTGCCCTAATAGGGTATTATAAAGCCAACTTTCATTTTCCCTTTGAGCTGAAAAGGAACAAACAGAACAAAGACTCCAGTGGACGCGGCCAACACCTTCCCTGCTGACATTAGGCTTTAGTTTCCTAATCTCACCTTGCAGTGGCGGAGTCATTTTGTCAACCCCAATTCACACCAGCACTGAAACCTCAGGGGACTTATAGTTCACCATGTATATGTAGGTAATGTATCTGAGAGTAAAGGTTGTTTCCTGGAACACTTGGGGGACTCTGCTGCACTTGCATCATGAAATAACCTCACTATGTTTGTGCATTTCAGCAACGAGGAAGTGCTTATTTTTAACTTCCTGTCTACACTGAAAGTGAGAACGGGTTGCGTTGTGTACACTGACATCTGCAATAAATGGTCACATTGTGGCTACATTTGAGCAAATATCTCAAATATATCTCTAACATGTTTTATAATAGAATTTACAGCAAGAAGCCTGAGCTGAAAGAAAACAAGAGACGTTCTTCTACCGCAGTCAATCAGACTAGTTACTGTTATAATAGTGACCTGGCACAATGTGTTGTGTTTGTGTTTTATAATATGTTTATAACAATAGCAGCTACCGCAACACACAGTAAGCTAGTTGTAAGCAAGTTAATGCCATAATTCAGATTAAAAAATAACTTTTTAATCTGAGATCTGTTGTGTATGTGGTGAAGTCATATAACCTCCTCAAAAATGTGGACGTGTGTTCCCAACATTGAGAAATATATAATAATAGGTTAATAAGGATAATAGTGATTCGGATTGCAAATTTTTCCTTACTTTTCCTTGTATTTATTATAGCTAGTTATAGTAACCGGAAGTTAAGAGACAAAACAGGGACAACCAATAATTTGATTTTTTTTTTCAACGAAGACTAAAATTACACACGTCAGTCTGGAGGGATGTTTTTCTTACCTCTCTTTAATTAAAAGACTTGTGGCTCTTTGTTATAAAACCAATTAGAAAGTGTGGACTGGTTTTGGTTGCCCAGTTCGATGTACTGTATAAATGCACCAGATCACAGAGGGGGCTGGCTGTAATGGGTGATCTGATTTCCCAGGACAATGGGTGACCTCACCGTGTGATTGAACACCAACACTGGTATCTCTAGTTACCGTCGTCGTAGCAACAAATACTAATGCTGCATGCCCTGATCTGTGTTGATGATGACAGTCTGGTTTGGACAGTTAATCCCATCCTATCAGCAGAATCTTCCTTTTTTTTGCTTTCCTTTAACTCTCCCACCCACTTATCTTCCTCTCTGTGTCTAATTCTAATCCTCTATCACTGCTTTTTTCTGCCACTCTCTATTGCAGTAGTGTCACACTCAGTTTCACTAAGGGCCACATTGGAAAATAAGAATCACATCAAGGGCCAGATATTTAGAGATTATTGACATGCTTTCATTTTGAAAAAGTCAAATACCTTTGACTGTATTATTGCATGTCTTATAAAGTCTTCTCCCTTACAGGTCGACATAAAGCCCTAAAAAAGTCAGCAAATAAGTTCCTTAGCCATCATAGAAAAAAGGTCGAAAAAAGCAACAAAAACAAACAAAAAAACATGAGGGAAAAAGCGCCAAAACCATCGGCAAAAGTGACAAAAACTAGGTGGGCCGAAATTTATTGTGAACCTAAATTGATATGCGGGCCTGATCAAAATCTGTGAGGGGCCGGATTTGGCCCCCGGGCCTTGAGTTTGACACGTGCTCTATTGTGAACGAGTAAGGACTCCTCAGTAATACTGCCCAGCAGTCCCTACACTATCTCAGGAAGGACACAACCTACCCAAACAGTTGCTGATCAACTTCCTCCAGTGCATGCCTGAAAGCACAATCACATGCTGTAGTACAGTGTGGTAAGCAGGCTGATCAGAAAGCACCACAGCAAGTTATCACAGTGGTATCAGACACATGATATAATCACACACACTGTAATCAAAACAAAGCATCCTGACATCAATGCCTTGATATTTCAAGTGATATAAGGCTGTTGATAATGATTTTAAGGTATTCTTCTAACCAGTCTTTCTTTAGTAGTTATGTCCCTTTTGCACTCCACTTGTAAGTCTGCGTCTGTCTCAAGTTTAAAATGAGTTTGAAAAAGCATCAGATAATGATTTGTTTAGTTTTCGGACACAGTGAATGTATCTTGAACCCTTCACACTACTTTATATGTCTCAGAAGCAGATTGCCCTTCTGCCCGTGTCTCTGTCCATATATATGTCAGTGTTTCTCTTTGCTCTCGTCTGACTACAACTGCAATGTCCAGAGAGAAGATGGGGAGGGGAAAATGGCTGCAGAGAGATGAGAGAGGTGGGCAGACAGTCAGAGGCCAAGAGGGACAGAGAAGAGGAGGAGGCAAGTGAAAGGGGAGGAGGGAAGGTCATAGGTGTCGCAATAGGATGCTGCTGTGAAAACATCTCTGAGTCACAGCGTACAATCTAAGCTGAGAGAGGGACAGAAAGATTGTCGATCAATTGAATAACACACAGCCATTAGTCTTGGGTTTTTACTGTATTGTGTTTTTCAACAAATGTTGCTAACCAATTACATGTTGCTGAGTAGCATATTTCGGCAGTTGTATTTATGTTTATACTTACATTTGTATGGTATTACTTCTTAAACCTGTATTCATTTATTTTGTTTCACAAAGCACAACAAGGTGTAAACACAAGACTGGTACATTATTACCTTTTAAGTTGAACTGGTGAACTGTGTGTGTGTGTGTGTGTGTGTGTGTGTGTGTGTGTGTGTGTGTGTGCGCCTTTGTTGTTTCCCTCAGCTGCTCTATGGTGTCCTAATGGGGCAGGAATAACAACAGGAGATCATAAACAGCAGCTGTGCCCGGTCAGACCACACAGTGGAGTCTACCAGCAAGCTGATCTTGAAAACCACTCTAAGGTGACAGAGTGCAGCAGGGAAAGAAGCTACAGGAGTGTGTTTTATACATGCATCCATAAGGGTGGCAATGTCTGTTTGTTGGTTGGTGGATCGCTCCAGACTGAAATATATCTTCAAATATTGACTCGATTGTTATGAAACTTGGTTTTGATATCCATGATGACCAGATGATGAATCCTAATCATTTTGGTGATCCCCAGACTTTTTCCTGTTCCACCACCAGCAAGTCAGATAAACTACTAACTTTTACTTGTATAAAAATGTAGCATGTTGGTTTCTTTCTTGTGACATCTTCAAAGTGAATGTTTAGGCTATACCTTCGGTTTTTCAGTAGGACTTTTGGGGCTATGCATTTTACTATGCAACAAGAAATGCAAAGTTAATTAAAGCGACTCCAGGCAGAGGCTCAGGTTTCGGGGCTCCCTTAGCCCTTGGGCCCCTGAGCCTGGTAGGCCCGTTCAGTAATCTACCCATGTGTTTTCTTAATTGTTTCCTAATCTGCCTTTAAAACTGGCAAATTTCTTTGCACAGCCCATGGGAGGAATCAGAAGAGATAATAAAAACTAGCCTCATCACCCTGCTGGTACTTGCAATAAAAGAGCTGGCACAGGCAGCAAAGATGTGTTCAGTATTTGTTTTGTTTAATCGTTAAGCATATTTTAATAATTCTGGCTGGAAACGACAGTACAGTATCTAGGGGGTGTTACTAATCCATGCAATGTCATCGATGATGTGGACCCCCATACATTTAAAGCTTGGGACTTACACTCATTTGGAGATGCAACTGCAATAACATTGTCAGAGACAAAAGCTCTCTTGAATTGTTGTGTCCGATGCTCATTTTCATAATGGACGGATATAGCGCAGTGTGAAACTAATTTGTGTATAAAAAACAAAACAAACATTCTGTGGGTCCACAAAATTTGTCTCCCATTCATTGTCTGTGGAGCAGCTTCAGACTTTTTACTTGATGACATCATAAGATTGAGACTTACTTCTCTGGTTTCCGACTTTTAGAGAGAGAGAGAGAGAAAGAGAGAGAGAGAGAGAGAGAGAGAGATGTTCACAAATATCAATTGAACTTCCCTAGAACGTGGAAATAATATACTACAATTCTTAATTTAGGTGGTGTGCCTCTTTAAGGTTTGGTTATATTTGGGCACACCAACTTCGTTATGATTCAGGAAAGATCATGATAAATATGACTACTTAATATAATAAAAAATAAAATAAAATATCTACTTGATTAAGGCTGGGGAACAATCAGGGTATTGGTAAAAAAGAAACCAATGTTGTCTGTGGGCAGAAAACAGGACAAACAGCGGTCTCCAGTGTTCAAGGTTTTTTTGACCCGTCTGAAACAACTAATGCTTTCATTTATGTTGGGAGGACAGTCTTCTTTGAAGATGCAGCTACACTTTAATTGTCGGAGACAATGACACAAAGTCTCTCTTGAAGCTGATATTGTTGTGCCCAATGCTAATTATTGTTCCATGTCTGTCAGATTGGGCCACTTTTGGTATTATGTAGTCTGATCCCAGCATAAAGTCAACCCAGGTTTTTACTTGAGTCGATGGGGTGTGTCTTTTTACTTAAATCATTATTATGACATGTATTTTTCTGAGTTCATCAAGAACTTCCCCATAAAGTTTAATTTCAGATAAAGTGGCACTTTCACACTCAATCCTTCCTGTCAGGCAAACAGCAAAGAGACCAGTCACACAACCAAGACACACTGAAGCACACTTCTAGTACTGTTCCTATCAGCACAATCACACACTGACACACACACACACACACACACACACACACACACACACACACACACACACACACACAGTGAAATGATTGTTGTGTGAAGCCAGTTCAGGCCTCAAGCAGCAGCACATGGTGAGCCCATGTGAGACTCACTCTCTCTCTCTCTCTCTCTCAGGCACATCTGCAGCGCTACAGTACAGGCTTGAGGAAACAGAACATCTGATACACGCATAAACTGTGCTGTACACTTAACACACATACAGTACTGTAAACATGCATGTGGCTCACAAATACACAGAAAAACACATACAATCACTGATTAAACGTTGACCTGCGTTGTGCACACACATCTACTCTTTGTTAGCCAGAGATTCATGTGACACTGGTCGTATGATCAACTTTCACTTCACTGAAGCTCTCAAGTCAAAGTCGACTAAAACACAGCAATGACAGCAGATAAAAAGTACAGCGTTGTCTTGGAAACAAGCCAAATGACCATCTGCAAACACTACTTGACAAGCTAACTATTGTCCTCCTAAACAAGCCAAACGTCATATCGTTTTATCTTCACTCTACCAGCTAGGTGCGATGAAGAATTTCACAGCTGAGGCACACAGAGGCATTGCAGCATATTGCAGAAATATATTCCAAATAATGAACATTTCACTTAAACAAGACTAAAATGCTAATCATTAGGGAACATACAGTTACACAGTTATCTCCTCCAATAAGATCTTCTGTATCAGTTATGTTTATGAACAACCTTTTTGTAATGTTTTTTTTTAAGTTTCTGATCCTTTCTGATGCTCTTCCAATTTAGCCCATTCTGTATCTGCATTATCTATAGTGAGCTGAAGTCATGACATCACAGCCTGGCTGGCCTGTTTCAGTAGCTTCTGTCACTCTGTAAAGTGCAATCTCTCAACATTTCTTTCATCTGCCTTTCCTGTGATTTACTTACCAATTTGTAAGACAAACTGGCATCCACTAAAGCACTTGCTATTAGAAATTGAAACCTTCATTATTTTAATAAGGTTCAGACGACGGGCCCAATGAAAATGTACCAGCAGTGTGGGTACTTTTGTTACAATATATTATCTGTAGTTGACTGTAGTATCAGTCTTTTGCTGCTTCACACACCACTCAGCTGAAAACTATGCTGTCACTTGCTGCTACTGCTTCTATAGTTTTTAACACACCCCACCCCAGTATACACCTGTAGGCTCTGTAAAAGTTCACTTCCCCCAATAGGGGGGAAATAATGAGGTCAGAGCCTAAACACCACATATCAATGCTGTACATATTCTACATTCACATTATCTATTTCATTGGAGTTGGCCGACTTAACTGTTGGCTGTTGGTGTCCGTAAAAACATTAATCTCTCTATACCTCATAATTTTATGTTGCCAGCCCTTTCCACAATGCACACTGGGTAATCTAATGAACAATGAATTCCTTCTGGTTTGAAGCTGAGTTTAAGAGTTTAAAAGTTAGGAAAAATAGGTCATGTGTACCTCATACCTGCACAAAGCTGTGTGCTGGATAAAAAAAGGTTATTCATTTAATTCAAATAATCTCCAAGGTACTCTAGAGCTTACACTAAATATTTTGTCAGTTGTATTGAAACCCAATGTAAATAGTGCAATCTTTCCAGTATTTAAGTATGGCAAAGGCCTTATGTCTGGAGGCAGAAGACAGTTAGTCTATAGGATCACACTGACCACATAGGGTGTAGATGCAGGATTGTGTGTGTGTGTGTGTGTGTCAGTGTGGTAGTGTGGATGACACAGACCTTTTGAGGATCCTCTGAGCACTTAAAGAGAATGTGAAGAATGAAAGGAAGGAATCATTGGTTATCTCCTCGTTCCCTTACCCTTTTCTTTATTGTGTTATTGTGTGTTTGGATGAGTAAAAGGAAATCTAGGGGTTGTCCTTGAAACAACTGTATAGTGCAGGATGAGCAAATAAAGGCTGACATGTGCTCTGTTTGGATAATGCAATTTGCTGCATATATATGTGGATTAGCGTTTTAGCAGAAGGGAGAGGGTGTAGGAACGGAGAAGTGCTAGAAGGAAGAAGAGGAGACTAAATAAAAGACGACACAATGGCAGGATAGAAGAGGTGATGTAAGGGACTACAGCTCTAGCCATGTGTCATGGCCAGCGAGACTTAATTGATTGAGACAGCTAACTTCCAGTAATTCAGCTGATGAAGCTTTTCACTCTCAGGACTGCTGGCTGGACACAAATAAATTCACTAGCATGGCAGCAGAGGAGTGGAGACGAAGATAGAGGAGCAGAGAGAGGGGGATGCACTGTGTTTTGTTAACATGTCGACCCACAATCAACCCCTCTTACACAAATACACACGCCACCAAAACCACGACAACTGAGTGGACGCAAATTGCTGATAGTGCTGTTCCCATTCCACGGTTGGTGAAGACACATGCATGGCTGGCTGGAGCTGTGAAGATAATGTGGCATGCTGAGCAGTAGACAGTCCTACTGGTGGTGCAGGGGAATGTTGTCTAACCTGGTTTGGACTACAACATTTTAAGACTAGCCACAGCCTGAGCTCTTCCAACCTGATTCAAATGATCAACTCTAGTACACAATAGATTAGATAAAACTGTCAGTGCAAATACAGCCTAAAATGTACAACAATCAACTCAAATCAGTTCATTCCAACACAGTTGCAACCCAAATTCAAGCATCAACAGCAGTGTGCAGGCAGATTATAGAGCAGTGCTTTCCATTGAAGGCAGCCGTGTACTTCTCACCCCTTCCCTCCTCCCCTCAAGGCTCTCCCAATCTCTGCCTCATTCTCAGCCACGCTGCCGCATGTGCATGTGTGCCATAAATAGCATCAGAGAGGCTGCAGAGGGAGATCTGCAGATGAGAGACGTCCTAAGATTACACCTGCTACTGCAGTCTCTCATGCAGCCACAGTCTGCTCTGATGTTCTGGATTATGCTGTGGGAAAAAGGGTGTAGAAAAGGAGGGTAGTGGAGAGGACAAAATACAATTAGAAATTATCCATCATATCTGGGACTGGCTTTCTATTGAGGTTTCCCAAGCTTCTCGGTAGATATTACACTGATAATTCATCATTGCACACCACAGTAGATTATATTTCTGTCATTAAATCCCTTTTCATACTTGAGCATGAAATGTTTCTGGTATTAGTTGGAAAGCAATAATCTGCCTCAGTGTGAAAGCCACAGTGGACAGATTTATGAAACAAAGTGAGAGAGGTAGAGGAGAAAGAAAAGGGTGATGCAACAACTGGGAAAGAAAAATGCTGCAGTCACAAAGATACCAAACCCCTCAATAGTTGTTGATGCTTTACTAGACAACACCAACAAAAAAATGAGTGGGTCATACACTGAACAAGCTTTGCTGTAACCTGGTACTTTTTCACATGTATTTTACGTAAATGATGTGTAATAATGTGAAGAATATACAGTATATCAGAAGTATTACCAGTATATTACCAGTAACATAACTTGAATCTTTGTTGCAGCTGTCCAAGTGAACAGTGACATGATTTGCAAACATAGTTGTTCCCGTCCAGAATCAGTCTAGGTCATTGTAACATCATCACCGGAAATAAGTATATGTTTATATCTCTAAATTATCAGCCATAAATAACCATTTTATTTACTAAACATATGTCCTCCATTGACACTTTTTTACTCACTGCCTTCAGAGATTTTTAATGGAGTAAAATGGTGTGACAGTGTAACAGTAATAATAGTGGGTGCCTAATAGGTTGAAAGTCAAAGCATTTATAGAGTTGACACATTAAGAGATTGGATTCAATACCCATGATGTCATTTTAGATTAAAATGTGTTATTATTTAATATGAGAAGTATAAACACAACTGAAAAAGATGTCTTGGGGCCAAATATGTCACTCAGGCCCAACTGATATCAAGTAATGAAACACTGGAAGGGACCACCACAAGGCCATTGTGTCAGAGTAATTACAATGAAGAATAGCTCAATTAAATCGTGGGCGAAAGGGAGCAGTTTGAAAGTAGAGTGGAAGATACGTTTTCTTCCACGAGTATTGGCTTTATTATTAAAAAGTTCAGGATGTGCACTCTAGAAGTTATATTCATAATGTATGTAACCTGTATGTAATGTTTAAATGTTTTAATGTGATGCGATACTGAGATCATTAATAATTTATTGGGGGAATGTTTTTATTCTTTTTACCTACTACTTACTTTAACTTTGGAGTAACTGGAAATATAAATAACATCAGAGGATACGAAGGCAGAGGTTTGTGAATCACCACTTTTAAAATATCTCGGACAAATAGTACGTCAGACATGCAAAGTGATAGATGTGGAAAGGGGAATGGTCTATAAAACCATGACAGCAAAAGTACGTCAGGAAAGAAACAGTTACCAGTGCAGCTGAATGCCTGAGTTATTAAAAGGTCCTATATGTAATATATTTACTGTAATAAATCCAAAAATGACCCCAATGCGTCATCAGATATTAAGGAAACATGCTAAATTGAAATACTATCTTTTCTGAAAACAATGCTAATGCCGTTACCTGTAAAAATGTAAACCCAGCGCGCTACAGCTGTAACGTTAGTACAACCATGGAAGCAGCAAACAAACGAACAGGATCAACAGAGATAGACTACTGACCTAAAAAACACCGGCATGTTTCTAACAGTTGCATGACCAGAGACGTAACAAACCCGTCTGGGTAAATATTGGAGATGTATTTAAAAGATGGAGGCAGCTTAGAGCCCAAAAGGACACAGAGTTGGCTAATTTCCTCCTGAACAGGTAAGCATTAGCTTCAGGCTAATTTATCACAGCTACAAGGGACGGGTATTTTAGGTCATTTCAACATTTGTGTACTCACATTGAATTATATAGCTAGAGGACCCAAATTGGTTACTCGCAAAAACAAATTGAGATACAGCCAGTAAAGTGATTCCGACTGGTCCTGGCTAACACCGCCATGCTAACCATGCTAATGTTACTGGAGGACTAGGTAAGCGGGCCACGTCTGTTTACAAAGTGTAGCCTGTTCGGTGGCTGTAGCCGACAACGGTGAGTTGTTTTAAGCCAAATCGGGAGGGAGGACCGTGAGTTTGCAGTGTGTTTAGCGATTGTTGCCGTGTTCAGTCAGGTGGAGAGGATGGCAAAGTAGTGTTATTTTTAGCAGTTCCTACCATAATTCTAAGCAAAAAAAGTTTGCCTGTCAGTTGGGTACAGTGCTCCGCGTGAGGACGGGCTTCTATGACTGTCAATATAGCCAGCATCTAACGTTAGCTACTCCGCTGTGTTGTGAAGTAATGTCTGGCTATGCGAGACAAGCATCACTGCGCGCTTTGGAGGAGGGTCTTGCATAGCAAGACTATGGATGCTGCGGTCTCAGCCTGGCAACCTCTGTGAACTTCGAGTCTGGGGAGGAGGGTGCGGGGGAGACGACTCTCTCCAGTATTTGAATTTGTACTGCAGTAACTACTTTAAACACTAGCTGTCAGTATTACATATTGCACCTTTAACTCACAATCACAACAAAAAACTGCCTACTGAACTAAATAAAAACAGCATTTATTGGCAGTAGCAGCATTTGGAAACTGCTTATATCCAAATATCTAAAGGCAGAGCACAAATATGCATACCCTGAGGTACAGAGTGCACAAGCTGATCCGCTGAGCTAGAAAAAAACAGCTACTGTATATGGTTTGAACAGGTCTTTCAACCTTTTTCCAAATGAATCACATTTGAAGAACCCCAGTGCATTCAACCCACAATGTTTGCTGCGACAAGATGGGGGATCTGTGGCAATATGGCGGCCATCTCATGAGAGTCATTAGCTCCAGTGATTGCTCTGCATGGGTGTAGAGGGAATATGAGGCTCCATTACATGAGCAATAGATACTATTATCATGCAAACACTGTTTCCTCACAATATTTGCATATTCAAAGTGTCTCACATGTACACTATTAATGCTCTCCCAGTTCACTGCTGTATGAGAAAAGCAATGCAGAGACTGTTTCACCTCAGACGCCTGAGGAAATTCCAGGTATCCCCTCAAATACTGAGTGATTTCTACTCCCGTATTATTGAGAGCATCCTGACAGGATAGACAGGGAACATCACTGCCTGGTACGGAAACAGCACTGAACAGGACCACAAGGCCCTGCAGAGGCTAAACATACAATACGCGCTGCCCTACCCTGCCTAAAGGATATTTACACCAGGTGCCGCAAGAAAAAGTCTAGGAGAACCTTTGAAGATCCAAACCAGTCAACTAAAAGCCTTTTCTCTCTGTTGAGGTCGGGTAGAAGGTACCGGATACACCAGGCCAGCACTGGAAATTCAAAACTTTATTCTGTATTAGGATTTTATCATAGTTTGTTACTTTTCTGTTGCAGTTCAGGTACTAATGTTAGTGAATGAGTTGATTTCACCTCGTTGCACAAACATTTTTAGCTTTTAAATTGGGCCAAAGGCAATGACAAGCCAGATAATTATTCAAACCCTAGACTGGTGAACACACTCGAAGGATGGCCATCACATTGGTTTTGACATGTTGTATTGCAGTAGAAATTAATTTTTTTGTGATAAGTAGGCTTCACATACTAGCAACATGTCAGACAAAAGCTATGGGACAGTAGAGGGAGACACATGTGGGCACAGTGGGATTTTATCATATGCTCCAAGGCATGGAATGAAGGAAAAAGGTATCCCGACACTCAAGGAGGCAAAAAAAAAAAACAATGAGGCAGGAAAGCAGGCAACATATTGGTCTCCACTCATTACATCGTCACCATGAGCACCCAATCTGGGACTAGTTGGCATGAATACAGCCTGATCCCACCCTGAATGTGTGTGTTTGTGGGCTAAATTATTTTTTTCTTAGCAAAACCAGGTCATGGCCTATCTCCTTTGGGAAAATAGGCAGAGCTTAGGTCTGGATTTATATTAAACCAAGGATTACACCAATGTAAAGCCACAGGGTTGGACAGTGGTGTGCACATTTGTGTCCATACAGTTCTTCCGTATCTGTGTATGTGGCCATGAGTCTGCCGTACACATGGATGAGTACTCATATGTGCATTTGTCCATGCTGGTGCAGGCGTACAGCAGAACTGTGCCTCTGCTTGCTCATGGACTGGGCTATGTCCAGCCATGCTTATGTATGTGTGTGTCAAGGCATCATGCTGTTGCAGAGGGAGGCTGCCATTTGTTTGCCCTTGGCCTGCAGAGGACAATCGGCTTCCAAGGACCGGCTCAGCGGAGTGGTGGAAAGAGTCATGGAGGAGCAGATTGAAACAATAAGAAGGATGAGGGGACATTTCTTTTATTTATCTGTGTGGCACACGCACGCACGCACGCACGCACCACACACACACACACACACACACACACACACACACACACACACACACACACACACACACACACACACACAGGTACAGACCTTGATCACTTATTTATTCAGACCTGAGGAGAGAGCTGGGAGGATCAGGTTGCCTAATGACTAATATACACACACACACCCACATACACACACAAACACACCCACACACACAGGCAGTGAATCCCACGGGCCAGGGCTCGCCAACTCAATTGAATTACTGTTATCGTACACCCAGGACTGAGACTGGGACCCTGTCTGCCAACCACACCCTCTGTTTGCCCTGCACTGGAGTACACACACACACACACACACACACACACACACACACACACTCACACTCACACTCACACAGGCTGCATACACATCACTACTGCAATGACCCACCACAGGCATGGTCCCATTATAGCCATCATTATTTGGTCAGTATTGATTACTGCTGTGGCTGTGGCTCTCAGCACACGCGCACACACACACACACACACACACACACACACACACACACACACACACACACACACACACACACACACACACACACACACACACACACACACACACACACACACACACACACACGACTAGATATGCAGGTGTATATATTCACATGCATACTACAAAAAGACAAATATACACACATGTACATACAGGCACATAGAGTACAAGTTACACACACGTTCCCAAGATTTTAGATCTCAGTGTATTGATTTCTACTGGGAATGGAAATCACTCCTCTACACTGCTCTAGCGGCTTTTTCCTGTCTGTTCTTTTTGTCTTTATTCTGACGCATGTTTCATTGTTCAAATGGATGATGCATAATGAAGATCACTGAGAAAATATGCAAAACAAAGGCCACACTTAACAGAAACTGAGCAAAACTCCAGTGAATGGGGAATTAAAGCACAGCCAGAGAGGCTGCATTTAAAATACTGTGGGTTTGGTGTTGCATAGAAATGCTGATATCGCAACTTTGAATTGATTTATTTATAAAATCAACAATAGGTACATATAAAAACACAAGAGAAAAAAAATACAAGAAACAAACTAATACAATAAAGGCCCATACAACAAATAGCCCCAGATAATTTATGACTACATGACTGATCCCTCTTGAGTTTAAAATGATCCAAGTCGGGACACACACAATATGATTCACAAGACAAAACATCACAAATTTCGATAAAAAAATGCATCCAATACAAAGTCTGTGTGTTAACTATGTGTCTCGCTTGTAACAAAGCAGAAGAACAAATAAAGTTAAGGATTATCTTTATAAGGACATAAGGGAATCTACCCGTGTATTTACCGTGGAATTGTGGGATAGCATTGCGGTGATATGTCTTACATCTCCAAAATCTCCATATATCTCGCTGCCAGAGACAACAGAGCCTGGCCATGGACCAAGTGTGCCATGTAAATGAAGGCTGGTGACCTGCTTACCGTGGTGTGTTATGGAGGCAGCAAAGAGAGAAAAGAGGAAGAGAGACAGAAGGATGAGAGACAGAAAGAAGGGAGAAAGAGGGAGAGAGAAAAATGGGAATAGAGAAAGAGAGAGAAAGACAGAGGGTAAGAAGAGAAAGAGGGAGAGATTCAGAAGGCTGATGTTGCTGCCATGGTAACCGGCGTCACCTTGGAGAGGAACAGAACAGGACCGCTCAGGGGAAAGACCCAGTGCACACACGCGCGTACACACGCGCGCACACACACACGCACGCACGCGCGCGCACGCACACACACACACACACACACACACACACACACACACACACACACACACACACACACACACACACACACACACACAAACTCATCAAACAATCGCACATTCACATATTCATTTATGTTTAACCGACACAGCCCTATTTTTGGACATGAAATCTTGGTTGAATATGACGATTTTTGCTGGGTTTCATCTACAGTAGGTTCAGTGCAGTCCAGGTGATGCCCTGCTCACCATTGATGTTTAATTTATATGTCTGAGCCAAGGCAATGTCTTATAGATGCACCTGCATCCATGTCTGGCTTCCACCGACCGCTCCTTTGTGCACTATAGAAATTCAGAAAGCCCTTTATCAACCAGCTTCTGTTTTATATGAATCATATCTACATTCATGCCATGCTTGCCCTTGAAAAGCCTCTATATGTGTACTGTATGCTATACTGTACGCATTCATAGCCATCTGAATATGCATACTGCATATCCCCTGCTGTGGTTATGAGGAGGAGTTCCCATCCCCCCACATTTCACCCAGAGTGTAATGTAAGTCTGTTCTGCATATGTGTGAAACATTCCCCCCATTCTGTAATGTTATCTTCCATTCTATTAATTTTACTGCCATATAATTAGATGTTTGATTAGCTGTGCTCTCCATTAACTAATTCTCATATTTCTCTCTTTCCCTTCTCACCGTAATGTTTGAGACAAAGATCAGTCTCAGTGATGAGAAAATCTCTTTACTCAATGTTATACAGAGTGCTATCCTGTCATACTGTATATATGTACTGTGAAGTATCTGTGAAAAACAAAGGCATCTATGCTCAACATCTCGGGCTGCAACTAATGATTATTTTCATTATCAATTACAATTAGTTATTAGTTATACAATTATTTGTTTTAGATAATAGTGAAACATGCCCATTACAGTTTCCCAGAGCCCAAGTTGATGTCTTCAAATTGCTTGTTTTGTCTAACCAATGGTCTAAAATCCAAAAATATTAAATTGGCAATAATACAAACAGAGATGAACAACAAATATTCACATTTGAGAAGCTGGAACCAGTTATTTTCTTTTTGGCATTTTAGGCCTTTATTTGTATAGGACAGCTTAGACTTGAAAGGGAGAGAGAAGGGGAATGACATGCAGCAAAGGGCCGCAGGGCAGAGTCGAGCCCACGGCTGCTGTGTTCAGGAGTAAACCTCTATATAAGGGCGCCCGCTCTACCAGGTGCGCTAAGCAGGCGCCTTTCAGATTTTTTTGGGGGGATAAATTACTTAAATTATTTATTTTCTCTCAATCAACTAATCGATGAAATCAACTTATCATTGCAGCACTAAATCTATCACTATCAAAAAAAAATCTGGTTTTGGAGCTTTGTGAGGGCCATCCACCTTGACTACAGTGAACATCATAAATGTACATTCAAGCTGGTATGTTGGAGTGGTTTCAAAGCACCAAATCCATTGCTGATGCCATTTAGCTATTTATAGCACGTGTCAGAGAAATGCTCAAACAGATGCAATGGGTGTAACAAGGACATATAGCAAGTAGGGAAGGTGAAGACAGTGATGCTTTAGGACAGGCCTGAAATATTCGGCTGTTATATGGCCTTAAAGATATGAGGAGACGGGGCTTAATGGGATAAACACAAAACAAGACTAAAGCCTTTTTTCGCACAGGATTAGTATTACCTACGGTGGCTGACAGGGGCAAACGCCCTGCAACTTAAGAAAACACACACAAATAGACAAAACACAAGCAAATTAAGAAAACAACTTCATTAATTTGACAACACGTGCAGCATTCAGCAAACACGCTGCAAATACACACAACACAACCAAATACATAAACGCACTGCAAATACACACAACCAAATAGATAAACGCGCTGCAAATAAAAAACGATGTATAAAGAAAAGCACACAAACCCCGAAAAAAGAAGCAATGCAAAAAGAAAAACAACTTCATTAATTTGACAACACATGCGCAGCATTCAGCAAACGCGCTGCAAATGCACGCAACACAACCAAATACATAAACGCACTGCAAATACACACAACACAACCAAATACATAAACGCACTGCAAATACACACAACACAACCAAATACATAAACGCACTGCAAATATGAAATGATGCAAAAAGCACACAAACCCAGAAAACAAATGCAACAAAAAAACGCAGCATTACACAACGGAAGTTCTCCAGACCTCTAGAGGGAGCAGCTAGTGGAACAGCTGGATTTTCGACCCCACAGGGGGAGGGAGGGAGGGAGGGAGAGAGAGAGAGAGAGAGAGAGAGAGAGAGAGAGAGAGAGAGAGAGAGAGAGAGAGAGAGACATTAAGTCTATGTTTGAGATATGTTTTCTCTCGTTTGGTGGGTGTGTCTCGGCTCAGGTCACAGGTGATACTCAATCAGCAGAGACGTCTGTAAACTCGTGGTAATAAAACATTTAAAACTGCATCAGCGTTTAACGTTGACGTTTGTTTAAGCCATATTGCATGAGAGGGTTTAATTTCGAGGTCCGAAAGGCGCATTACTGAAGTATAGGCCTCCTCAAGTGTAATATTGTGATTATACAACAACGGTTACCAACAAAATAAGTGATCAATCTGTGTTCATATTGTGGAGCAATTCGCTCTTGAAATACAAAAAACATTTATCAAACTGAATAAATCCCGTACATATAAACACAAAACTGCTTTGCTAACTCCAACGTGTTGTAAGTAAGACATCTGCTGAAAAAGTTATTGTCTTCATTAGCATGATTGCCGTACTGTTTAGTTCACAAACATCCAACACACCAAAGTACAAACACATAGCGGACCAGACGCAAGCTTTTATTTTGAAAAGCCGAAGCTTGGGGATGGCACCAGCCGGGAGGGCATGAGACGGGAGCATAGACTGTATATTATTAATATGTTATGTTATTAATAATAATATGAATTTAATATACAGTCTATGGAGTTCTATGGGGTGATTTCTAAATCACACAAGGTCCCCAGATGATACTCCTGTGCGAATAGTGCTTAAGAGTCTACAGCTACCTGCTTTGTAAAGCTATACTAAAAGCTAACATCAGCATGCTAACATGCTTACAATGACAATAATAACATGCTGATGTTTAACAGCTATAATGTTTACTGTTTATTTCACCATCTTAGTTTAGCTTGTTATCATGCCAGTTTGCACTAAACATAAACTACACCTGAGGCTTGATGATAATATCATTAGTTTAGAATAGAATAAGAATAGAATAAATCTTTATTGTCCACCAGGGTGGAAATGTTTCTTTGGCTCACCAGACATACAAGACAGATAAACATACAGACAACATCTCAGACATGACAGTTGAGTATAAAAAATAATATGAAAAAAAGAAAGATATCAGAAAAAGAAATATCAGGATAAAACAGAATAAATATGCTTAAATTCATTAAAATAGCAGCTCAATTTTTTGAAAATATTTGTTCAAAAACCAAAGTATTGGACAAATTTAAATTTTAACACAGTGATAGTGATATTGAAAAGTCCAGGGATCACCAAAATGTCATGGCAATCCTCGTTGAGGTAAAACCACAAATGACAACCTCATTGTGGCACGAAAGTAAAATTCAGGGGATCGCCAAAGTCATTAAGATTACAATATTTACTGACAATCCATCTCATACTGTAGTAGCTGTTGTAATATTTCAGCCTGGACCAAAAATTGTGGACCGACCAACAGACCAGCATTACCATCCCTAGAGCCATGCTGCTAGCGTGGCTAAAAACTGGCAAGGTACACTCTTAGGGTACAATCTGCGAGCACACAGGCCCACATCCAAAACATGCATTTCAAAATTGTCAGCAAATCTCTGTTTGAATTTCGGCAGCCTGCCAACGTGATAGCCAAGTTGACTTTTACTTATCTGGCTTTGTGCACTGTAAGTAGACCTTAAACAGCAAGAATAAGCTTGAACTGGCAGCAGGAAATATACTGTAGGTGATTAACCAGGTATCCATTGTCTTAGGGAGTGTAAACAGATCACCTTTTGTACGTTTCCTTAACTGGGTTTGAGATTTTTTTTTTTTTTTATATCAGGCAAAGAGTACATATGGTTTCATAAGAGGGAATCACTTCACCCTTTAATTTGATTCCTGGATTCCTGGCAGTGCCTCTGGTCAGTAATGTGTTGGTCCTACCTACACAGACGCACCTATCATCTTAAATGTGATAATACAAGGTTAGGATCTGTTGACCACATGCTTTGTGGAAAGTATTGTGATCCTGTGATAGGTGTCTACACACTTACCTGCTGCAATATTGATTACATTAAGGCATTTAAAGGCACATATACAGAGTCTAACAGCAATGGTCATCATTTCTGTTGTATGTAAACCTCATAACTCCACTTTTCCATGTGTTTACTTTAGCTGAAAGAGGCTGTATAAGGGTTGAGAAAATCTTTGTCTCTTATCTATGAAACCCTTTCAGAACCTTGTTTTTAATGCAAAAAATGTTTCATATATACTACAAAAAAATACATTTGGAGATAAGAGGTTTCATCCGGCAGTGATTACATGTAAAACAATACAACTATGACTTGCAGCCGGATGTTCTGCTAATGTACAGATTATATAGTACTAGGCTACTGCATATCCCATATCAATTCTTAGTCTCTCTCACTTCTGTGTTGTAACTGCAGTTTAAAGCAAAGTTACACTTCGAAAACATGGACTATACACTTCCAATGAAGGTTTGAATGAGTCTTTGATTGCAACATGGTATGCCCTATCAAATATGTGCATATGGCATATTCTCCACCTTTGTCTTATTCTTTAAGGCATAATTTCTATAATATTCTCTGCAAACATGTTCTTTTATGGCTGTCACCTTTCATCTCTGCTTTGTTTCCCCCCTTGCACCAGTTCTTCTCCCTTTTGAATGTATGCAGAATGTCATTGCAATTTGCCAAGCCTGTGAAGTGGCTAATGAATGAGTGAGATGCTCTAATCAAACAAACCAAGAAATGGCTTGAGCATAAGGAGAGGAGTTGTAAGAGAAGGGTGATGACGATGGGAAAAGAAGAGAAAGATGTGTTCGAGAGGAGAGGATAGGAGGATGGAAAAGTAAAAAAATGAGGGGAAGGCAGAGGGAGGTCAACAGAAGGAGAGGCAGATGCTCGTGCCGCGGATGCCTGTGCACGAATAATTATCCTGATGAGATTCACCGAGAGCGGCACGAAATGCAGAGGAAAAGGATTTAGGGAATACCTCACGACACAGAAAAAGAGAGAGACAAAGGATGATTAAGTTTTATGCAAACATATTGTAGTAGAGCATACAGGATGTGGGATAGGCACCTACTGCATCTCCTTCTGTCTCGTGTTGTCTCCCTCCTCGTCATACATGGCATGAGAAAGTGGAGCCTCCCTCTCATCTTTTAAAGATGCATGAAGCAGCAGCTACAGAGAGTCAGGGGGAGACTTCATACTGTAGGAGATAAAGAAGCACTGAGCAGCATCCACTGACTCTATAACACACACACACACACACACACACACACACACACACACACACACACACACACACAAAGCTCCATATAAACTCTCAACCCTTCAGTTTCTGTCTGCTGAGAGAGAAAGAATCAGTGGAAGGACAACGGAAATAAGTGCATAACCAATTTGTGCTGTCTCCCTCCTCCCTGATTAGATTAAGAGAGGCCAGCCCAGAATGTGTCAGTGGTCGCTTTCTGCTTCTAGTGTAGCTGATATTATGAGCATCGTGTGCATCCAAAGATCAGTAGCCACCTCCTTTTTGAGGATTCTGCCCGGCAGATTTGGACGGCAGCACATCAAAAACAGATTCAACACCAGTCTCTTTCTTTATGCACTGGTGAAAGAGCTTGATCTGTGTCTCTCTACAATCCACTGCTTTCCCTGAGATTATAAGACAACACAGGTGTTGTGTCGAGAGTGCACACGACCACCTGTCTAGTTCTTCTCAACACAAGAGTCACAAAGCACTTCCATACGTCACTCTGAAATGCACACACAATCACACTCAATCCTTTCATGTGATAGGCCTGTATCACACGTTGCCATCTTATGTATACTTGTCTGTTGAAATGTCAGAGGTAAAGCATTGCTTTAGGCTACTGATAACCTATCAAATCTAATGTGATTTTAATCTTTTTACCCAAAGATGGAGCAGTTATACAAGTGTGGAGAAAATTAAAATACCACTGCTAAGAGATCTCTGATGGACACAAACCTTACTTTCAGCCTTTACAAACATTTGCCACTTAGTGAAACGTGATAATACATTTTGGAATGAGGGTTTAAAATAATGAAAATAATATAATATTGTTGACAATGGACAGTTTCGTAGGATTGTATTTTAACAAGTGTGTACGGGCATGCTAGCAGGTCTGTGAGGCTGTACTCAGGCATATTGCTTTGAGCAAAATGCTAATGTCAGCATGCTAACATCCTCACAATGAAGAAGCTAACATGCTGATGTTTGGCAACTCAAATGTTGACCATCATCATCATCTTAGTTTAGCCTGTTAGCACGCTGGCATTTGCTGATTAGCACTAAACCTAAAGTATAGCTAAGAGCTGATGGGAATATCCTTGGTTTTTCAGGTCATAAACCAAAGTATTGGACACATTTTGATCTGATGATGGTGCTACATGAAAAGATGAGGGATCACTTAAGTTTTTACTATTCATCCTGAGGGGGACTCCATGATCACTAAATTCACCAGGATACATCTGGGAACCATGAATATCTGTACAAAATGTTGCAATTATCCACCTAGTATATGTTGAGGTATTTCAGATACATTTCCAATATATTTCTTTAGAAATATGATTATACATTTCTTTTTTTTTTTTTTTATAAATTCCTTGAGAGGCTGCATGTTTTTCTGAGGCAGACATGCATTCTGAGAAAATTATATGTATCTGAAAATAGTTTCCTACTGTCACTTCTTATCATTATCTATATCCTTTAAATGTGTGAAATATACCATTGGTTGTATTGGTGTGGATCAGCCATAGTGTTGCCTCTTGTCCTCTAATATCTGCTAAAAGTGCAATGTCCTATTTTTGTCATTCATTTCAAATCCTAGCTCTGTATAGTATAAACCCGTATTCTCTCTGTTCCCTCTTTTCTGCCTGATGCTACTGATTTGTAGGTCATGTGTGAGTATTAGAAATAAACTGAGGGAGGGAGTGAGCAAATGACTTTTACCCTCTAGTGGTGAGCCTGGGGAAAGGCCTGTCAAATGCATTTGGTGAAAATAATATGAATGGCCAATTATCCCTGTTCAGTTGTGCATGGAGGCAGTTACCCAGTTGGAAATCTGGAGTTTTAGATTTCCGAATTTAATATTTTATTCACCAGCGAGTCTGATACAGTTAGGTGAGAATGAGAGGCTTATGCTGTACAAGTATGTCAAAGTTTTCTTTTTTTGGAGTGCACAATCACCCAGTCTGATGTCACTCTTCGACCCTGCAACTCCCAGCGGAGCAGGTTGAGTCAGATGCAGCCGCTCATGTTGCATTACAGAGATGTTAGCGAGGTAGAAATGTTTCTTTCTATGAAAAGCAACACATTGAAGATCATTAAAAGGCTTTTTAAAATGCTTTTTAAATGTTCACCACCCATGATATATGTTATTCATGGCCTGTCTGTGCAGTTACTTGTGCCATGAATAATTAAACATATTTTTGGAATAAATAATCCTGCGTACTGTCTCTCTTACTGCTGGCATATTTACGGTATTACAAATTCAGTATTAATATTTCAAGTTCCATACACATACATGATACTTGGTAAACAATCATCATGTAGGTTAAAAAAGTCAATTGGTGACTCGCCTTGAGAAAACACACACATTACCATCCAGGTATTTATGTAAAGAAGGCATATTGTCTTCATAAATAAAGAAAATCCATAAAATATCAAACAATAAATAAGGTAAATAATGTCAAATATGACAATACTCACGCCCAAAAGTCAAAGAACAAAAGATGGATGGGTGCAAAGGACCAATATTCGTAATTGAATAAAGGCAGATATTGTTACCATACATGAAATAAACCCACACTGTCCAAAATACCAAAACTGTCCAAAAAATATTTTTCAGTTATTTACTTGGTAAACATATAAAGCTCAATGTATAGCCTAGTTGCAAACAATATGCAAATGATGCTAATGTGGCTAAATTAACATAGTATTCACACACACACACACACACACACACACACACACACACACACACACACACACACACACAATATGACAACATACTGCAGCAGCAGCTACACATTGTGGACACCAGTGGGAAAATCATTGTTAAACAGAGAGGGAACCTCTAGTTGGTAAAAATTCAAGTTTTCATTCCCAGTGCTAATTAGCATAATTCAATACATCACAGTGTTATCCCTGTCAGACAAGCATCAATAACAATACTCATCAACTGTGCCCGGTGGTGTTTTTTCACACAACGACATACACATGCAAGCACACAATTACAATTACACTTTCACACACAATGACATATGTTTAGAAAAACTGTCAACAGGCTCAATATTTCACAGTTCTGCCTGCCCATATTCCAATACAAAAGCTGTGACAATGTATTTGGAAAAACACTGTCCCTGAGCAAAAACAAATATTGAATCGTGCTCTACGGTGTTATCACGGTTTCATTTGTTTTTCACAAAAAAAAATAAACAGGGGAATCTCTCAGCCATGAGTGAGTGTGTGGGTGTGAAAGCGAAGAAGAAAGAAAGATATAGGGAGAGAAAGGGGAATAGAAAGAGACAAAGAGAGGAGAGTCAGGGAGGGAATAGGTGGTATTTAAAATGAAGATGACACATGGGATAGGGTTAGAGTCCCATGTGAAACACAGAAACACTGCGACATATGCACACACACAGACACACATACAAATACACTCATAAGAAAGCCTCATTTGGCTCAGGAGAGAATGCCATGAAGGCTTTTTTTCTTGAGGTGAAAGGAATGGAAAGAGTTCAGTTTTGAGTTGCACAATGATCAGGGGAACATTTCTCTACTGCAAATGACGCCACACACTTAGTAAAGGCAGCTTAGTAAAGTGTGTGTGTGTGAGGGATTTACCGCAAACTCATTTCATTGTGGGAGCTTTTCAGCGCATGCTTTTTAGTGTTCATATTGGTATGAATGAGTATGTATGTGTGTGCAGCGTTACGGATTTAAAATTCATAGAAATCGCCAAACCATTCTGTATTCTATTTGCTTATTTACTGCATCTATACATAAAACATGACTAACCCACTCTTTCATTTCCTCCCATTTCCCACATTCAATCTAAATTCCACCGAAATGGTAACATGCACAGATCTCACAGTGTAGGGATTGTAACTATGATATTTACTCAACTAGCCTGTAACCTACATTAGAGGACATCACCCTGGTCATTTCTGATGTTATCATGTGTATTTTAGTTGACAACTACAGTGCCCATGCCCACGGGAACATATTTCGAGTTGGGGATGCTGACAGATTTTCGAGAGTGACATTTTCAGCCAAAGTCAACCACCACACACCACACCGCATCCATCACAATGCTCCACAAGCGGAAAAACAAAAACAAGAATGAAATCCAAAATCCAAGACAGGGCAAAACTAGGCACGGGTAACGCAGGATATATGCACAAAGCTACGACAATGGTACAGAATAGGCCTACTACAAGCTCAAACACTGAGCCACAAAATACAAGGGTATAAAACACATCACTGAATTAAATTAAATCAAAAGTTAGCTGCTTCGTCATCTGTTGCTAGCAGGGTCGCTGTGGGAGTGACAGGTGTAGAGGTGCTGCTGCTTCTTTCGGTTACAGTTGCTGGGTTTTCTGACTCAGGTCTATTAGGCTTTTTAGCCTGTGATTGATTTATGAAGAAATCCAAAATGCGCTTTCGTGCCATGTTATAGGCAAGCTAGAGAGAGAGAGAACATTTTAGTATTGTCTTTGTCGTCAACGATAATGCATGTTGATATCACCACAGTCAGCGTTTATAATGACAGCGGTGTTGTACCGTCTCGTATTATCGTTAACAAATTTAACACTTGTTGCTTGACGTATGAAGTATTGAAGTATGGATTTGATTTGCGGGGGTATTTTGGCGACGGTAATGTTATTAGTGCATAGTTAGCAGTTAGCAGTAGAGTTAAGTAACCGGACCCAGGGTGAGTCAGATGAAAACTGCTTTCCGGTCAGCTCCAAGATAGTTTCGCATTGCACAGGGCTGTGGAGAAAGCTCCGAGATTAGGTTATGCTCTGCCTCTGTTTAGAAGTGGTGAATTTACAGCTCACAGCAACTTAATACGATAGAGTGTCTGGCTTTTGTTTGATATTTAGTGTTGGCAAATGGCTTTTTATTGAGTTTCCTCTTAGCGAAATAATAGACACGGAAAAGCCAGCGTTACGTAGCGCCTTTATTTTCCAACCTTATTCAACATAGCAGTTGAGATGTTCCTGTCGGCTACATCTGCTCGTGCTCCAGGAACGTGAAGAAAAGTTTGCTTGGTATATCCAGCAATCATGTTACGTTAGAAGCTGCAAAACAAAAAGTGAACCGCAGCCCAAGCCGGGGAATAGTCTGCTGCGTGCTGCACCAGCAGCTTATTGTTCGGCCGTTTAGTTTTATTTTTAATATCCAATATCTAATGCTGTCCAAATTTCTTCAAAATCCAAACCCCAAGTTCATTGGGTACCCAGGAAACCAAGTATACAGTAGATTGGGTGAATGGTTCATGAGATATTTCAAAGACAGACAGAGGGACAGACATACATACATACATCACACACACACACACACACACACACACACACACACACACACACACACACACACACACGCGTCCCTCTTTATTAGATAGATGCCTCAACCAAGTATTTTTCTAATTGTATATGCCCATCCACTAATTGACAACCAATTGCAACTATCATGTATGTGGAACAAGTAAAGTGAAACCATTAAAATAGTTACCACTATGTACAGTCCTTCCAGAAAAATGCGGAGTTTTTTTGTGATTGTTGCGGGCAAAAATCCTTGATTATGCGGCACGTTTTCTTTAAAAAAGCGATGGAATATGCAGGTTTCATCATGGCTTCATCGCGGCATTTGCAGCTTTTCGATGATGTTCACGTCGCGTAATTACGTCACTTCATAACGTCACTTCATAACGTCACTTCATAACGTCATTTCATAACGTTCCCACGACAACAGGGGAAAATGGCTGCTCTTGTGTGAAGTAAACGCAACATTTTTCAACTTTGTGTTAAGATATATGTGACTTTTTTGCAACGAAAATGCGGGGATTATGAAATCATGCAAGCCCCGCATATTTTGTGCGGAAATCGGCAATTTATGCGGCGAAAGTGCGGTGTATTTGAAAAAATGCGGCCCCCGCATAAATATGCGGACTTTGGCTGATTATGCATTGAATTATGCGATCGCATAATCGCGTTTTTCTGGAGGGACTGTGTAAAATAGTTGCACAGCGTTTAAACAGCATTATGCACTACACGTTTCTCTGTTTGGTAGGCTATAGACATTTTACATTAACAAATGAAAAAAAACTAGCCAGGACAGTCCGAACAGCAGGAAAGATAGTAGGCCACCAACAAAAGTAATTGGAGGACCTTTACAGTACAGCTAGAAAGCTTTGACCATCATCTGTGACACTAAATACACCCTGAGTTTAACTTGCTCACCTCAGGGCGACGCTGGCAAACAAAAATATATTAAAGGGATCTTTTGTTCCTAGTACAATAATAGCATGCAACAACTGCATTAATCTGCACTCTTCTGCGTCAAATGTACTGTATGCTGTACAGTGTGCATGTTGTATTAATTGTTGTACGATTGTTGTGATGTGAGTGATGAGATTCGCTGTATTGATGTAATGTGATGTTTTCATTGTATGTGGTGAAAACAAAGGTGATTTTCTTAGTTCCAACAGAGGGCATGGCACACAGTAATATTTTAGACAATAATATAAATGTAGCAGCAGTTCCAACATGACAGACACTTTTGCACAAAGCAAGATGATACAGAAATGATTTTCAGATGTTAATGTGAAAGAACTTGACTGGCCTGCACATATTAGCCCTGACCTCAACCTCATCCAACACATTGGGGTTGAACTAGAGAAAACGTCATCAGTGCATGACAAGGGTTCAAAATATTGTAAAAAGTTGTTGTTTGAGTAAAAATGGAAATATTAGGCTGCAAGTGTCTTCATATAATCCAATAAGCACGCATTAAACTAATTGAAGCACCACAACATGAGTCAAAACATTTCGATTTCCTCCTTCACTTGCCTCCAAGGTTGCCAGTTTCACCAACACTGCCTCCACGACTCGATCCAGACAGGTGGACACAATCGCGACTTCCTCGTCTCTCTCAGTTTTGAAGAACGCCTAAAGACCTAAGGTAAACTTTGAGTTATATGTGGCCACAATTTATTTGAAAGTTAAAAGCGTTTCACTTCGTGCAAACTCGACATTAAATGTGTCTTTTTCTTGGAATGGTGACGTTGTCTGTTGAATCAGAAGAAACAATTTAACGTTAGCTAGCTAAAACATGTAACGTTAACGTAGCTAAACGTTAGCAAACATTCTTTCTAAGGTTTGAGTAATGATGAAATAAATGAGTTGACGTTTAGCTAACGTTAACCGTTTTTTTCAGAGATTTGTATTATACGGTGCAACTGTTCATAACTGCCGTTAATAAAGCATTTAAGGAAGCTAACGGTAGCTTCGTCGCTAGCTAACGGGGTGTCGCATTGACTATCGTTCACACATAGCACCCTCACTAGCTATCTAGTTGCTGTAACGTCACATTGATTAACCTAAATACAATAACATAATAATATTGGGCAAGTAACGTCCTCATCAGTTGGTCGAACGTCAGCAATGGGAGAAAAGCACTGAGAAAAACAATAATGTTGTGCCCATCAAAGTTTCATTAGCCCAAAAATGTCTTTTTGTCTAATCTGTCCAAAACTAATAAATAAAATAGACAATTTATGAATGATAAAAAAACAGACAAAATGAAAACATCGTCATGATTGAGAAGCTGGACCCAGAAAATGATTGGCTGGTAGAAAAAAAAAGATAAAATATGGCTAAATAGTTTAATCGTAAGCCAATCTGTATATATATATATATATATATATATATATATATATATATATATATATATATAGAGAGAGAGAGATTTGGTCAATCTCCCTATAACTGTGAAATCGCAGAAAAATAACTGTCTGAGAAAATGCCTCCACGTTTAATAAATAGAAATATACATAGAAAAGCTTGTATCACCCAGTTTTTTTTTAAGTCACTTGTCTTTCCTGCTGCATAATGAAAATAAATAATGCAATTTATGTCTGTAAACAAGGTTAGACATGTATATGATTTTTTTTTTTCTTCTATTCTAGTGATTTTGATATCCTCACCAGTAACATTGCATTATGAGAAGTTGAAGGCCACATGAAATGGAAATAGCAAGCAAGTTTAGGAGTGGCTCTGATAACAACAAAAATAGGAAGTCCTGGGGCAGTTAAAAACAGTTTAAAGCTGCAACCCTCGCACTGACTTAAAATTATTTTTCCACAGGTTGCTTGAAAAGCATGGCGGATCAGGACACATTTAAAAACAGTCCAAGAAGAGGTGCTGCTAGTTTGCATTCTCTGCCAGACTTAGACCCAAGTTTGCACCGTCCTCGAGTCCAGCTGACCGATGATGTGCCCGTCTATAGCGATGCTACTGGCCTGAGGTAATGAAAACGGTGCAGTGTTGTGGTTAGAGTAACACTAGAGAAGGCAAACCTTATTTATATTGCACATTTCATACCTAGGGGAAAATAGGTGTGTTTTGTATGGAGAGAAAAAAAATATAGCCTACTGATGATGAATATAATTCAATTTATAGTGTCAAATCATAACAGGAATTATCTCAGGACACTTTACAGATAGAGTAGGTCTAGAACACACTCTATAATTTACAAGGACCCAACAATTCCAGTGATTCCCCCAAGAGCATGTATGAATGCGTGAGTGCGACGCGGGAAGGAAAAACCCCCCTTTAGGAAGAATATATAATAGTTCATGGTGTTGTAGAGCACAGCAGGGGGTAACAGGGCGTGGCAGGGCGTTGGCCGGACATAGCAAGTCGAAACCGGGCATTGCCGTGCGTAGCAGGGTGTAATAGGGCTTAGCAGGGCGTAGGGCAGGACCACGGCAACAGCTGCCACCATGATGTAGGTGCCATCATGATCCAAGATGATGATGCTGGGCGGAAAAAGAACATAAGTCGTAGAGCACAGCAGGGCGTAACAGGGCGTGGCAGGGCGTTGGCCGGACATAGCAAGTTGAAGCCGGGCATTGCAGTGCGTAGCAGGGTGTAGGGTTAGAAAAAAAGAGGGAAAAAGACCATAAGGACTCAGGGGAATAAGCTCCCCGGAGCTATGTTTCTAAACATTTCTGTGACACGAATACACACAGATGGAAAGAGAGAGGAGAGCGAAGCTCAGTGTGTCCAAGGAGGTACCCCGTAGTCTAGAACCATAACCGCATAACTAAGAGCTGCAGAGAAGGGGAGATAGGGAGGCTGTGTTCTGTGATTGTGGCCGCACACCTTCCCCCGCCGGTCTAGGCTAACGCTGCGACTCATTACTCCCTAAGTATATGTAAGCTTTCTATGGGGAGAAGCAGAGGGAGGGTGGGGGTGCGCCATGACTGTGGTTACACACCCACCCCCGCCTGTCTAGGCGAATGCTGCAACTCCTCATACCCTAAATATAGTAAGCTTTCTATGAAGAGAAGCCGAGATAGGGAGGCGGTGCGTCATGACTGTGGCTACATACCTTACCCCGCCGGTCTAGGCGAACGCTGCAACTAACTATAAGCTTCCCTAACTATAAGCTTTATCGAAGAGGAGAGTTTTAAGTTTACTCTTAAAGGTGGTGACGGTGTCTGCCTCCCAAACCCAGACTCGGAGCTGGTTCCACAGGAGAGGAGCCTGATAGCTAAATGCTCTGGCTCCCATTTTACTTTTAGAGACTCTAGGAACCACAAGTAACTCTGCATTCTGGGAGCGCAGTGCTCTAGTGGGACAATAAGGTACTATGAGCTCTTCAAAATATGATGGTACTTGACCATTTAGAGCTTTGTAGGTCAGGAGAAGGATTTTAAATTCAATCCTGGATTTTACAGGAAGCCAATGCAGAGAAGCTAATATAGGAGAAATATGATCTCTTTTCTTAGTTCTTGTCAGAACACGTGCTGCAGCATTCTGGATCAGCTGGAGAGTCCTAAGAGTTTTATTTGAGCATCCTGATAATAGGGAATTACAATAGTCCAGCCTGGAAGTAACAAATGCATGGACTAGTTTTTCAGCATGGTTTTGAGACAGGATGTTCCTAATTTTGGCAATGTTACGAAGGTGAAAAAAGGCTGTTCTAGAGGTTTGTTTTAAGTGGGCGTTAAAGGATATATCCTGATCAAAAATAACTCCCTAGATTTCTGACAGTAGTGCTGGAGGCCATCTAGAGTAATTATATCTTGGGATAATGATGTTCGGAGGTGTTTAGGGCCCAACACAATAACTTCAGTTTTGTTTGAGTTTAACATCAGGAAATTGTAGGTCATCCATGATTTGATATCTCTAATGCATACTTGAAGTTTAGCTAACTGACTGGTTTCGTCTGGCTTGATTGATAAGTATAATTGGGTGTCATCCGCATAACAGTGAAAGTTAATTGAGTGTTTCCTAATAATATTGCCTAGAGGAAGCATATACAAGGAGAAAAGAATTGGTCCAAGCACTGAGCCTTGAGGAACCCCATGGCTAACTTTAGCGTACTTGGAGGATTTATCGTTGATATTGACAAATTGAGATCGATCAGAGAAATAGGACTTAAACCAGCTTAGTGCGATTCCTTTAATGCCAACTAAATGTTCCAGTCTCTGTAAAAGGATTGTATGGTCAATAGTGTTGAATGCAGCACTAAGATCTAATAAGACAAGTATGGAGACAAGTCCTTTGTCAGCAGCAATTAGAAGGTCACCAGTGCCGTCTCTGTGCTATGATGCTTTCTAAATCCTGACTGAAAGTCCTCAAATAGACTATTCCTATGTAAAAAGTCACATAACTGATTAGCGACTACTTTCTCAAGGATCTTGGAGAAAAAGGGAAGGTTAGATATAGGTCTATAGTTGGCTAAGACCTCAGGATTGAGGGTGGGTTTTTTCAGAAGAGGTTTTATCACAGCTACTTTAAATGACTGCGGTACATAATCTGTTAATAAAGACATATTGATCATATCTAGTAATGAAGTGTTAACCACAGATAACGCTTCTTTAAGTAGCCTCATTGGGATGGGGCCTAATAGACAGGTAGATGGCTTTGCTGAAGAGACCTTTAGCATTAATTGTTGAAGGTCTATAGGAAAAAAGCAGTCTAAGTATATGTCAGGTCCTGTCGTTCTTTCTAGCACTCCTGCATTCAAAGGTGAACCGTTAGAAGTTAAGGGCAAAAGGTGATGAATTCCCTAATTGTTATAATTTTATCATTAAAGAAACTCATGAAGTCGTCACTACTCAGTGCTAGGGGAATAGATGGCTCAGTAGAGCTGTGGCTGTCAGTCAGCCTGGCAACAGTGCTGAAAAGAAACCTTGGGTTGTTCTTATTTTCTTCTATCAATGATGAGTAATAGTCTGATCTGGCATTTCTGAGGGCCTTCCTATAAGTTTTCATACTGTCTTGCCAAACTAAACAAGATTCTTCCAATTTGGAGGAACGCCATTTACTTTCCAGTTTTCGTGAGATTTGTTTTAATTTGCGAGTTTGGGAGTTATACCAAGGTGCTAGTTTCCTTTGCTTCATCATCTTCTTCACCACGGCAAATAGGAAAACACGATAGCAAATAGGAAAACACGACAGCAAATAGGAAAACACGACAGCAAATAGGAAAACACGACAGCAAATAGGAAAACACGACAGCAAATATGAAAACACAAAAGCAAATACGAAAACAAAACGGCATTAACTTCTACCGGAAAAGGTAGGGCCTATCTAGCAGAGGACGGAGCCTCCTGAAAGGACAGACGGACTGTCTCTCTGTTAAAAGTAGGAGCTTTTCCGTGTTTTTCACCTCTCCTTCCTGTTAAAAGACAGACAGTCCGTCTGTCCAATCAGGAGAGTCCGTCCTCTACTAGATAGGCCCTACCTTTTCCGGTAGAAGTTAATGCCGTTGTGTTTTCCTGTTTGCTGTCGTGTTTTCCTGTTTGCTGTCGTGTTTTCCTGTTTGCTGTCGTGTTTTCCTATTTGCCGTTGTGTTTTATGATTTGTTGAAGTGTTTTCCTATTTTCCATCGTGTTTTCCTATTTGCCGTTGTGTTTTATGATTTGTTGAAGTGTTTTCCTATTTTCCATCGTGTTTTCATATTTGCTGTCGTGTTTTATGATTTGCTGTTGTGATTTGCACTTCAGGGCCACCGTAGTCAACATCCATATGAATATTTAAATCACCTACAAAAATTATTTTATCTGATTTTAGGACTACACATGACAAAAACTCTGAGAATTCAGATAAAAATTCAGAATACGGGCCTGACGCTCGGTAAACAACAACAAATATAATTGGCTGTAATGTTTTCCATACCGGATGTTGAAGATTAAGAACAAGACTTTCAAACGAGTTATAATTAAGTTTAGGATTTATTAACAGGTTTGAGTCAAATATGGCTGCAACTCCCCCTCCTCGGCCTGAGCCTCTAGGAATTTGAGTATTAATATGACTGGGAGGAGTGGCTTCATTTAGACTAACATATTCTTCGTGGCCCAGCCATGTTTCAGTAAGACAGAATAGATCAATTTGATTATCTGATATCAAATCGTTTACCAATATTTCTTTAGAAGACAGAGATCTATTATTTAATAGTCCACATTTGATTCTCCTATTCTGTTCTATCGTTGCAGTGGTTGTTTTAATTCCAATTAGGTTGTTAAGTATAGCATCTCGTTGGTTTACGTTTGATTTTACCGATCTCAGTTGGGGGACAGACACCGTAGTTATGGGATTATGGATGGGTGGCTGCTCCAAAGGAAGCACAGAGGCACGTGTAGCGCTGTACCTGTGATTACTGATATTACTGATTCTTACTGGAATGATATGACTGGTCTGTGGGTTAGCAGAGTTATTTGAAAAGGAGTGAGAGCTTATGGGAGAGTGAGACTGGGAAGTGCGCTTATGCGTGTGTTTACGGGGTCTTGGTCTGCACGGAGTGCCGCAGATTCTCACATAGCATCTGGCTGCCGCGTCTATTGGGATGAATCCCGTCCCTGCTGAACAGGGAGCCACGTTCCCAAAACAGATTAAAATTGTCAATAAAACCTGTGTTGTGGATGTTGCATGTATGCTGGAGCCAGGTGAGGATGAGTAGTCTGCTAAAAAGGCATACTCCGCGACCTCGAGATGGAAGTGGGCCCGAAATAAAAGCCTTCTTCCCAGTGCTTTTTAAAGCTTCAACGAGAGTACCAAAGTCTTTCTTTGTGCGCTCACTCTGCTGATAGGACATGTCGTTATGTCCACAATGGACCACGATACGTTTAATAGAGGTCGAGAGTGAGGGTATCTGGTCCACAGCTTTAGCCAGGATGTCTGCAACTTTGGCTCCAGGAAAGCAGTGTGTGACAGCATTAAAAAACCGTATATCCCGGGTGATGGAGTCACCAATAATTATTGTGGTTGGGGGGAAGAGCGGACGAGGAGTGGGGGGGCGTGAATGGCCGGTGGCAGGAACAAAACAGCCAGTATCGGTTTCAGATGGACAAGGAAAAGAAGAGGAATATTGCTTACCATTCGGTGGGGGAGATTGTTTTTGAGGAACGTTGTCATTTGGCCGGTTCAGGCAAGGGAGGCCATCGGACCGTCTGACTACCGCATCCCTCAGAAGTTTTCGCTGCGAGGCAGCGGCCCTCTCCCGTGACGATAGCTGGTCAGTCGGCTTTGAAGCGGGGCGAGCCTGGGTAACCACATCGGCCGGTACCGGGGGAACATTCGGCTTCGACAGGGCATCGAAGCGACTGGAGAGGCTGAGGGCAGTAGGCGATGGAGCCCTACCCAAGGCTCTCTTTCGGGCCGCAAACCACTTTAGTCCAGGATGGCCTGATGGTTGGTGTCGAGCAAGAAGCTGGATGTGGGCCGGGGGATGGGTCCCAAAGCGCAGTATCCTGGAAAGCCGCCGAGAGAGTTGTGATTTGGAGTGATTGATTTTGAGCAACGTCCAGGTAGGCTGTTAACAAGGCATCTTTGGTTTTTAAGTCCTCTGAGAGCCGACGAACTTCTTCCCTAAGGTCAGAAATTTCTTTGTTTGCATTTTCAAGCAACGAGGAAATCCTATGGGGAAATGGGGACTCGCCAGGTGTGGAGGTAGCCATGGAGCTGGCGTTAGCCTGAAGCTAATGTTTACTACTCGTAGAAAATGTGCGGTCCTCCACGCACAGGTACGTAGATTTGCGTAGATGCTGGTTCTTTCTAGAGACTAAAGGCTACCAGGGGGCTAATAAGAAACAAAAAACTAAGCAACTAGTACAACATTTTTCTCGAAATAATGCTGTTTTCCGCCGTCTGTCTTCTCTCCCTCCACACTCTCACACTGCGTTACCTTCCGGTTCCGGTTAAAAAGTCAGCTGTCAAATCAGTGACGATCGGGTCCGACATTTCTCAATCACAGTCGTCTTGGACGGCGCTCAGATCACAGTCATAAAGAGCATCCCAAGCTTAAATTAATACTTACAATATTAATGATAATTGTAATAATGCTAATATTCATTCACAACAACCATACAGGAAGACTCACATATTGGTTAGTCAATTCAAAGGATGTATTGCACATTACTGGAAGGTAACAGAAAAAGAGAAATGTTTAGGGCCATTTTTAAAATAAATGAGAGACTGTACACATCTTAGGTCCCTTAGGAAGACTACTTCAGCATCTAGGGTCATCAAAACTAAAGGCAGCTACTCTGGACTTTGAGTTGACTCTCAGTACAGCAAGAACCAGATGACCTTGAGATGTCTGACAGCAATGTCTGATAATTGCTATTAAGCAGGTCTAACATCTATGATGTGATGGAGCAAGGCCACTACTAGAACGATCAGCTTATTGCTAAATCTACATTTGTCTGGATAAGAGATTTTTTTTAGGGTAGCCAGTATCCTCCCGGTCTCATGATGGGCAGAAATTGTTGAGAGCATTTCTTAAATTTTAAGCTAAGTTTTAAAACATGCCAAATGCACTGTCACTGTGTTTACTCTTGCAATGGGCCTGACCTAATTGTTTCTCTGTTTCACTTTAGGGTTTGTTTTGTTTTGGGGGTGCACTCTGTAACTCTATAACCAGTGAGGAGCCCGCTGGCTAGTATGTCCTGTCCAAATTAAGCACACGCACTGTCAGTTACTGAAGCTCATTAATGGGAGTACCCATAGTTACAGACAGTAAACAGCAGACAACCCACTGGCTCATTTCATTGTGACACATGTCATGTACTTGGTTTGAATCTGCTCTGAACCTTTGTTGCCTTAGTCATCCTCTTTTTCCTTTATTTTATTTTCTGTCAACTATAAAATTGGCAACCAAAACTCTACTTTGACTTAAAGATCAAAATATCCCCCAAAATCTTAGAGAAGGTTTAGCTGAATACCTGAAATGTAAATTTCTAGTGTGTGTGTGATCTAATTTGAGACTCCACAGGCTATTTCTTGGATTCCCTACTTAAACATAAAATGGCACCGGTTTCATTTTTTTCTAACCTCTTTACAGCACACACAAATATTTATTTTCTATCTTTTCTTTAATAGAACATTTTGCACAGAACATAGAAAATTTTTTGAACAGATAATGGATCACTATAAAATAGAACTATATAAATGACTCCTGGTGTGGGAAATTCACACACATCTAAAGTGCAATGTTAGAACCATTTCCTTCTTTTCACATCCAATATCCAACTAAAAAAATGTGATTTGGGTTTTTGGTGTCGTCCTTTTTCCTCGCAGGTGTTGCATATTGCAAACTTGTTATCTTCTGCATACACGCTGAAGAATTTCCAAACAGCTGACATGTTGCAGGTTAATTCACGAGGTTCCTACATGTTCAAGAATAGCGCCGACACACGGCGGAAAAGTTGAGAGAAAGGGAAAAGAGACTGTTGTCGCGTCCGTGTGTGCGTGCATCCTTGAGAACTGTAACTCGTATAACTTATGTTGTCAGTTAATTGTAGCATTGACCGGCATGAAATCGGCATATGTCAGACTGACCTGCCGGTCGCCGGTCATGGCCGAGTACGTGAAAACTGGCCAATTCCGGTCACCGGCCGGTCTATCGGTGCATCTCTAATTTACATTCATCCATACATTTTGATGTATTATCTGCTCAATTTACAAGGTTAACTACTTTCACTGTTTATGTTATGATCTTAAGAAAGATCTACCTGCTTCCAGATACCATGACCGAGGTGACGGACCCAGAACTGAGACGGCTTCTATCCAAAAACTCGATTCAGGCGACATCCTATTGGGAGATGAGGTACAGTAAATAAATGGAAAGAGGTAATGTCAGGTATTTCCACTACTTCGTTGCTGTTGCATAGAAAAGGCCATATATTTAATGTGTTGGGTTGTTGTTCAGGCTTTCACCTAGTTATTTGATCCGAAAAGAAGAGATGCTATCAGCATTTGACGCACGCTGCCTCCAGTAGCCCATTTCCTGGGGGGGGGACATTATATGCAACCTTATATACAATTTTCTGCTTTCATGAACGTGTCCTTCTCCGACAACCTGAAATGATGTGGGAATAAATGACTGTTAAGTCTTAATGAAAATCTGACATCAAAGTGAAATCTAAACATCTGTGATAGTTATCAGCAGATGACTTGACTGGTAAGTAAAACGGTGCTTCATACCATTATCCAGCTAACTGGAGGGGTGCAAAACCATCTGCAGCCACTTTGTCACTTAAGCTGTGAACAACAGGAATACATTCTCAATGTTAATCTCACATTTTACACGGTCCTTGTCTCATCAACAGTATGTTTACATGCGTGGATTGTCTTGACAACTACATGCTTTCCTAAATTAACACTAGAGAAGTAGGTTCAAGGTTGATGAGAGGAGAAAACTACAGTTCCTATTTTTTACCAGAATTATTTTGTTTTTCTCAGGATGAAGACTCAGATGATGACCCAGCCACCCTCTCTCTCTGTGGTATGTCACCTCCTGGAAGCATACTCTCGGATGAAGAGCTTCTCCTGGACCAGATCAAGGACTTCAACAAACCAGACGAAGGTACAGTAGTATTAGGCACACTGTGTGATGTCGGCATTCAATATCTAATTCTAGTCTGGCTTCCTGTTGCAGCTTACATCCAAGTTCTTGTCTCTGGTGCTACAGAAGAACTGCTCCCTCCTCAAAGCCACAGTCCTAAACTCAGGCTCGTCCTGTCCTCTGGACTATTGGCTTTCCAGTCACTCCGAGGACCCAGTGGTCACTTATTTTTGTCTAGGCTCTTCTCTGTCCTTGTCACACAATAGTGGAATAAACTGCCGACTGAAGTCAGGACAGCAGAGGCATTACAGATCTTCCAACACAGAATGAAAACCATAATTTAAGACCTCATGCTAGCACTTATTGCTCTTATTGTAAGACACTTTGTAAGACTAAAGTGTCTTCGAAACAAGTGCAATGTGAAGTTGCACAACACTACATTTCACTCCACTCACCATTTACAGACACACAGACCATTTTTTGATTGGCTTTAGGAGAACACTGCAAGATAAAGCTTGTTAGGCTTAAACTGATGAAGAAGTTGTGATTGAATAGTAGTGATCGAAATAAAAAGCCCTCTGGGAATTCTAGAATATCAATCTGGGAGATAACACTAGATGAAAATATGTATTTGGTTGACTTTTTGACAAGATTCACAATTACAGTCTCTGTAGCTAGATAGAAAATACAATAAGTTGACGAAGACGGCGGCAACGCATCAGATGGACAGTGGTAATGTCAGAAAATGACATGAAAAAATAAAATTGTGTTTTTACATTTCTGGTCGA